>NC_139346.1:152764907-153137407 GCF_055883805.1 Amblyomma maculatum
GATAAGGGATAGGGAGAGGATAGGGAGGAGGAAGCGATAGCAAGAAAGGACACCGCAACGTTAACTGACACCAGTGTTTAGATGGTTGTGATGACCAGGATGTCCATGATAGTCTGATCAAGCTCATGGTTACAAGCATTTATGTAATGTGGCAGCCGCGTACAAATTTGCGCTCACGTGCTGACACTTGATACCCAGAGAGGCTGCGAAAGCAAGATTGATTGGATACATCCTGCGTGGTTTGACTTAACAGCTGTAAAGCTGGAGAAGAGACTGAAACATCTAAAATATACATCGAAAAATAATTAAATGACGCCGATGTTCCCCCATATACTTAGGAAGAATGCGTCTTTTTATCGTAAAAAACAAACTTGAAGGGACGGGGGTTTGCAGCGTCCAAGTAAATCCTATTTATTGTTGTTCAGTATAGGTATACTGAACAACAATAAATGTTGTTCAGTAAAGTATAGGTATCCCCTTCATGGATCACTGCCTTGTCGTGGCGGAGGGGCTTGCGAAACTCGATGAAGTCGTGAGCTCTGCTGTGTAGGGCCACCCAAGATAGACAGGTCACGGCAGAGAGTTCTGACAAAATGTGATTCACTGGAGAAGGTAATGGCAACCCACTCCAGTATTTCCTGCCAAGAAAACCCTATGGCCAGTCACAATACCATTATCGATATGGCGCCGGAAGATGAGCCCCCCAGGTTGGAAGGCGTCCCACATGTTACTGGGGATGAACAAAGGGCGATTCCTAGTAGCTCCAGGACGAATGAAGCGGCTGGGCTAAAGCCAAAAGGACGCTCAGTTGTGGATGTGTCGGGAAGCGACCGGAAAGTCCGATGTCGCAAGGAGATATATCACATAGCAACATGGAATGCAAGATCTATGACGCAAGGTAAACTGGATATCGTCAAGCGAGAAATGGACAGATTGAACATTGATATCTTGGGTATCAGCGAGCTCAAGTGGACCGGAATGGGAGAATTTAACTCCGGCGACCATTATGTCTTTTATTGTGGGCACGAATCCAAGAGAAGGAATGGGGTCGCTCTCATAGTAAACAGAAGAATGGGCAAAGCAGTGCTAGGGTACAACCCCACAAACGACCGAATGATTTCACTTCGGATCCAAGGTCACCCTTTCAACATAACAGTTATCCAAGTCTATGCACCGACCACTGCTGCTGAAGAAGCTGACGTTGAGAGATTTTATGCGGACCTACAATGCCTTTTAGACCGCACCCCATCATCAGACGTCGTTTTTCTCATAGGAGACTGGAATGCTAAGGTCGGGAGTGAAGAAATATCCGGAATTACAGGCAAGTTCGGTCTTGGTGAGCCAAATGAAGCTAGGCAGAGGCTAGTAGAGTTCTGTCAAGAAAACAACCTGACCATAGCGAATACTCATTTTCAACAGCACAAGAGGCGCCTGTACACATGGACTTCACCGGACGGTCTGAACAGGAATCAGATCGATTATATCCTTTGCCGGCAAAGATAGAGAAGCGCTATACAAGCAGTAAAAACAAGGCCTGGGGCCGATTGTGGCACCGATCATCAGCTTCTTGTTGCCAAAATTAAGCTTCAATTGAGGAAAATGCAGAAAACTAGAAGGCCTTTCAGGTATGATCTGGATCAAATTCCATTAGAATATGCTGTGGTAGTGAGGAATCGATTTCAAGAATTAGATCTAGAAGACAAAGAGCCCGAAGAGATGTGGACTGATGTTCGTGATATAATACAAGAAGTTGCTACTAAGGTAGTTCCAAAGCAAAAGAAATGCAAGAAAGCAAACTGGTTATCTGAAAAGGCTTTGCAAACAGCTGAGGAAAGGAGGATGGCAAAAGTTATGGGGGAAAGAGAAAGATACAAGGTTCTCAATGCGGATTTTCAAAAAATAGCAAGGAGAGATAAAAATGCCTTCCTGAACATACAGTGCCAAGCAGTTGAGGACAACTGCCAATTAAGGAACACAAGAGCTCTGTATAAGACAATCAAAGATATCAAAGGAAGCTTCTGTGCTAAGCTGGGCGTGATAAAGGACAAACGAGGCAAGGACCTCACTGAAGCCTCAGAGACAAAGAAGAGGTGGCAGGAATACACACAAGAACTGTACAAGGACCCGAAAGTGCTATCCCAACATAAGACGATTGCGAGTACTGATCTCGAGCCGGGCATCCTGAAGAGTGAAGTTGAATGAACCTTAGCCAACCTTGCTAAGAATAAAGCTAGCGGAATTGATGGCATTCCAGCTGAGTTGCTTCAAAACCTCAACCATGACGCTGTTAACATTCTGCGTATACATTATGTCAGAAGATTTGGACAACCATGCAGTGGCCAGAGGATTGGAGGAGGTCAGTTTACATCCCCATCCCAAAGAAAGGCAGTGCCAAAGATTGTTCCAACTACCGCACGATCACGCTTATTTCGCATGCTAGCAAGGTGATGTTTAAAATCCTCCAAGGTAGGCTGCAGCAGTATGTGGATCGGGAGATTCCGGACGTGCAAGCTGGGTTTCGCAAGGGCAGAGGAACTAGAGACCAAATTGCCAACCTTCGCTGGATCATGGAAAAAGCAAGAGAGTTCCAGAAACCCATCTACTTCTGCTTTATTGATTATGCAAAAGCGTTTGACTGCGTAGATCACAGCAGATTGTGGCAAGCTCTCCAAGAGATGGGAGTTCCAATTCACCTCATCTGTCTCCTCAGGAACCTGTATGAAGGGAAAGAGGCCACAGTCAGAACTGGGCATGGTCTTACTGATTGGTTTCCGATCGAGAAAGGAGTGAGGCAAGGCTGCATACTGTCCCCCTGCCTATTTAACCTATATGCAGAGTGCATCATGAGGAAGGCCGGTCTGGACGGGTCTTCAGCTGGACTGAAGATTGCTGGAAAACGTATCAACAACCTTAGATATGCGGATGATACCACTTTAATGGCAAAAAGTGAAGTGGAACTCAAGAGACTTCTGATGCGCGTACAAGAAGAGAGTGAGAAGTTTGGGCTTAAACTGAACATTAAAAAGACGAAGATCATGGCGACTGCAGCCATGAAATTAGGAGACGCCTGCTTCTGGGAAAGAGAGCAATGGTTAGCCTTGACCGCCTAGTAAAGAGCAGAGACATTAGTCTGCCAACCAAGATCCGTATAACTCGTGCTATGTATGGTCTTTCCAGTTGTGATGTATGGATGCGAGAGTTGGACTGTGAAAAAGGCTGACCGCCGAAGAATTGACGCATTTGAATTGTGGTGCTGGCGAAGACTCTTGAGAGTTCCTTGGACTGCCAGAAGATCAAATCAGTCGATATACATATATACATATAGTCGATATAGCTCGAACTCCTTAGCTCCCTACTCTCGACTAATATCGAACTTGTAGGTTGGAAATAAAGTGGATTTGGATTTGGATATTGTCGACCATAAACCCTGACTGCTCATTGGAGGGTCAAATTCTAAAGTTAAAGCTCAGCTACTTTGGTCATCTGATGAGAAGAGAGGAGTCGCTGGAGAAAGATTTGATGTTGGGAAAGGTTGAGGGTCACCGGAGAAGGGGTAGGCAGCGAACGCGATGGTTAGATGGCATCCTCGAGGTGCTGCAGATGAGGTTATGTGATGTTAGGAAGATAGTGAGAGACTGGAAAGCGTGGCGTGATATGGTCCATAGGGTCGCGAAGAGTCGGACACGACTGAACGACTGAACTGAACTGAACTGAACTGAGTATAGGTATGTGTTGTTACGACCGTGCATCCGCATTTGCGCGCTCTATTGTTCGCCTGTGGGCATGAATAAGTGCTGTCGATATGTGGTGATGGTCCAATGGCTCTAAGTGAGCCTGTTTCCAGGAATCCTGTTTTGTAAGCCTGTTTTGCTTTGTGGACACCCTGCAAATGCCAAATTGACCCTGTCAAGAGAACGTCTGGAAAAACACAAAGAAACGTCCCCCTGCGGGAGATAGCCGGAAGTGCTTTCGTTCAATTATTCACCCTTCCCGTCGAGAAGCGCTATGGTCAAGTAAGGAATGCCTATTGTCCAAACGAGGCGACAGAGTGACACGTCCGCTGACGTACAGGACAAGAAACGAACAAGGTGATTACGGCCATTAGAGGATTTCCTGGGAATGCCGGACAAGAAAGGAGCATGACGCATACGGCCATTAAATGATTTCCCGGGAATGCAGGAAAGATTTGCAATTGTCGAAAACGGACAATGCTGGGAGCGTATGCGGCGCCCACGTGCACTTGGGTTTCTGAGAAGTAAATCCACTTGCCGGAACCAGCTGCCTATCGATTCTTGGCTGAAGAATAGAAATGTACCTCCTCGCCGTTCCCAAGCTTTTCCCGCCAACAAGTGACCAGGCTCAACGAAACAATGCCGGGCCAGTCAGTGCTTCAGACCATCAGTGCAGTGATGTGTTCGATTGGATGCCGATATCTGAGGGGCGTGCCCTGGATTTGGTTGGTCAGCATCTTCAGAGAGGGGCTGGACATAGGGGGTTTTAAGGACGCTGCAGAGCACGAAATGTCGCTCTGGGCCCTGGGTAAACGGCTCATCCAGTCGCTTCTCGCTATGAACTCTTAACGCTTGCCATTTTGCTGATGTACCCTTCTTTTTCGTGTAAATAATCTTGTAAATAAGTTTCTCAAAGTGCCATTAAACCTGCTTGTACATATTTCACCAACTTCGAAGATTCAATCCTACTTCAACCCCGAGTCTCTGCACGCTACCAAGTGAAGGCCGGGTCGACGTAGCCCCAGCGTCACGACAACTGGTGACCAGCGTTGGGATCTGGATCTACAAGCTACAACATCTGGTGATTCGAGGGGGATCTGAATCTACAAGCCACAACATCTGATGACTGGAGGTGGGATCTGGATCTACAAGCTACAACATCTGGTGATTCGAGGTGGATCAGAATCTACAAGCCACATCTGGTGATCGGAGGTGGCATCTCAAGCAACAAGCAGGAGCAACAATCGGCTAACAAGAAAGCAGCTCGGAACATCGATCGCATGTGTGGGTGAGTGCTTGGCTTTTCTTCTGATGTGGACCAGGTTCTAGAACAGGGTTAGATTTTAGAACTGGTAAAGAGAGTGTGGAAACGCCTTTAGGTTTGGTAGTTTGCACAGTTGTTTTGGAAGTAGCCGACACTCGGAGCGATCATGGACCTACAAAAGCTGCAGAAACCGGACCTGTTGCTATTGTGTGAGGAATTGGGAATTGATATAAGTGGTTTGGCACGAAAACCCTTGATTTTAAAGGCAATCACTGATTTGGGAGCCGATGATGAGGAGCTCAGTGAAGCATGGAACCTCATCGAACAAAAAAAGGAGGAACAGCTCCGACAGCAGAAAGAGCGGGAAAAAGAGGAAAAGAGGCGTGAGCGTGAACTTGAGAGGGAAAAAGAGGAAAAGGAGCGTGAACTTGAGAGGGAAAAAGAGGACAAGAAGCGTGAAATTGAAAGAGAAGCAAAAAGGCTGGAGCTAGAAATTGAGCTCCGGAAATTAGAACTAGAGTTGAGCAAGAGGTCGGGCAATTGTCCCCAGCTAGAGGTACCTCTTCTCAACAAGGAGGCAGATTTCAAGATGTCAAAGTACATGCAGCCATATGTAATATCAGGGGATATCGGTCTGTATCTGGCTAACTTTGAGCGAACCTGCGAAAAACTGTCCTTCCAGCGAGACACTTGGTCTCAGAGATTATTGACGGTTCTGCCCTGCGAGGCAGCGGAGGTTGTCGCGCGGCTAAGCAAGGAGGACGCGGACAACTACGAGAAGGTCAAAGCTTGCCTTCTGAGAAAGTATAGGCTTAGCGCCGAGGCGTTCAGACAACCCTTCCCGTCGAGAAGCGCTATGGTCAAGTAAGGAATGCCTATTGTCCAAACGAGGCGACAGAGTGACACGTCCGCTGACGTACAGGACAAGAAACGAACAAGGTGATTACGGCCATTAGAGGATTTCCTGGGAATGCCGGACAAGAAAGGAGCATGACGCATACGGCCATTAAATGATTTCCCGGGAATGCAGGAAAGATTTGCAATTGTCGAAAACGGACAATGCTGGGAGCGTATGCGGCGCCCACGTGCACTTGGGTTTCTGAGAAGTAAATCCACTTGCCGGAACCAGCTGCCTATCGATTCTTGGCTGAAGAATAGAAATGTACCTCCTCGCCGTTCCCAAGCTTTTCCCGCCAACAAGTGACCAGGCTCAACGAAACAATGCCGGGCCAGTCAGTGCTTCAGACCATCAGTGCAGTGATGTGTTCGATTGGATGCCGATATCTGAGGGGCGTGCCCTGGATTTGGTTGGTCAGCATCTTCAGAGAGGGGCTGGACATAGGGGGTTTTAAGGACGCTGCAGAGCACGAAATGTCGCTCTGGGCCCTGGGTAAACGGCTCATCCAGTCGCTTCTCGCTATGAACTCTTAACGCTTGCCATTTTGCTGATGTACCCTTCTTTTTCGTGTAAATAATCTTGTAAATAAGTTTCTCAAAGTGCCATTAAACCTGCTTGTACATATTTCACCAACTTCGAAGATTCAATCCTACTTCAACCCCGAGTCTCTGCACGCTACCAAGTGAAGGCCGGGTCGACGTAGCCCCAGCGTCACGACAGTGTAGCAACAGCGACTAATTATTGTTTTCATTGCGTCTATTGAGTTGATTACGTGGCATAAATCAACCACCTTTCTATATGCACACCCGCAGGGCCGTGAGTAGTCCACGTCTTAGTGTACATAACGAACCGGGCTCTTTCTTAACCCCCAATTTTCCCCACTAAAGTTTATCAATCAATCAATCAATCAATCAATCAATCAACCAACCAATCAATGAATCAATATCCCAACATATGTAATCTTTTTAACTCAAGAGCGTTAAAGGCCCCACTTTGCATAAACTCTGTCGTCGACGTTGAGAGAAAAATCACGGGCACGCCTCTGGCAGGTTGGCAGGTGGCACGGCCGTGTACTGATTAGTCGCCAGGTTGTGTGACTAGGACTCTTTCAGATGAGTTGGTGGCATAAGAATCAAAGCTTCGAACACCTTTCTCTCGGGCCGCGCAGACATGTCCGTATACGGCTTGGTTAAAGCGAAGATTTACAGATACCTGTGTCGAGTGGTGTTTCACATGATATAGCTTATACAGTGCATGCTAACGACTATGTGTGAGATAAGAGTAGTACAAATTAAGGCCTGAACGATTAAGCAAGTGGCAAAGTGCACGTGCGCGAAAGAGGGTCCGCGAAAGGAGCTGCATGCGGTAGCTATATTAACGATATCGTCTCTCACCTTTGAAGGCGATGCTTAAATGCCCGAAACATGTCTTTTTTTAACGATATTTATTGCTTCAGGGTATCAGTTGGATATGAGATGAAGAATGATTAAATGAATGGAAAAAGGTTGGATGATTATATGAAATCCAGGAGTGAGCGATGATTTTGACCCTGCGTCCAGGCGATATATACGATCAGTGCTGGGCAGATCCACAGCAAGTGATGAATGTCGGCTTCAACATTTTCGTCTTTACATATCGGACACCCTATAGGCGGTGATATATGTGTCGGAAGTGAGACCTCGTCCAAGTGACAGCCTGACGAAATATTCTTATTCGTGTTTTGACACATTGTTTGCTACTGGACCACTTTGTGGAGCCCTTTCAATAGCTCGAACTCCTTAGCTCCCTACTCTCGACTAATATCGAACATTGTTCACAAAATCAGGAGCCGCTTGACGACCCATAAGCAAATATGTAAGCCTGCGTACTTTTTACAAAGGTCGTGTCTTTATAAGAGCAACAATGACGCAGAGAACGGACGAAATAAATAAAATAAAAAACGAAACTATGGGCCAGGAGTCGCACACGAGCTACGCCAAATGCAGTGTCCATGTCGAGCGTGCAAGACAAATTCGCTTACAGGTATGTGTCACTCACTACAAATTTGTTCTCCACCTCGCCGCTGTGGCTCAGAAGTTAGGGGGCTGGACTGCTCAACACAAAATTTCGTATCTCGCCCGCGGGTGCTGCTTTTAAATGGAGGCGAAAAGCAAGCTTGGCGCTCATGCGCATGTGTCATGTCAGTACACGTTAAAGAACACCAGGTGGTTAAAATTTCCGGAGCCCCTAACTACGCCGTATTCACGTCTCTCATAGCCTTAGTCGCTGTGGGACGTTACATCCCATAAAGGCATAAACCAACCATGCAAAAGTTGCTCTGTGGCAGAGCTGAACGGGGAAAGTGTAATGTCACTCACAGAAAGGCGCGCTCCGGTTTGAGTCCATTTATGGAACAGGCTATAACAGGCTTCGCTGACCAATAGAGCCTCAACGGCGGCCATTTCAAAGCCATGAAAAGTAATGCATAGATAAAGCACACAGTGAGTTTATTTGACTTGCTGTAACAGCATTTAAAGAGACGTTAGCTGTGAAACAAGCGCAACAAAGAAACGATATCAGATGCAGCTCCTCTGAACGCTGTCATGATTTATGTTTTGTTTTTGTTATGTATCGGAACTCTTAATATGGTATGGACTCGTCTCGGTCGTTCTTTAATTTCAGTATCAGAATAGTATATAAAATTTTAACTTTTCTATAGTTTAATTACGTTTATTTAAGTTCATGTTTATTTGTGTTATCAACAAATTTCGCGCAATCGCGAGGATATAGCTAATGTTACTCGGTCACCGTAGAACATTCCCACGGAGCGATGCGTAAGCATTGACGTATCGCCGTCACTGACTCTCTGTCGCACGACATGCGAGGGGATGAAGGCACCGCCTTGCCGTAGGCAGATTTCGGCAACGAAAGGCATGTGCAACGTAATTGCCGATCTTCAAAGAACCAGACAGCCACTTGAGGATTTACAGCGATTTTTAAAAGGATCCGGGAAAGTTATTTTGAGGCTTGTTCTATCTATCCCCTCTAACGCATCACGTGAAATAAGTCGTATATATATATCCCTTCTGACTACAACCGGCTGCTCCTTATTCCGCACTTCGAAGTCTATCCCGAAGTACGAACACGTGTCCATCTTTGTTGCAACGGTTGACACTCTGCTTCACTGTTTAGCACAGCACAGCCTAACGTAGTATTCGAAGGGCCGGAGCACATTCCCCTTATGTGAGCTTAACTTGTGCGCTGGACAGGTGTAATTCCCGAAGGTGAACACGACCCGGACGACTGAGGATATCCCAATGTTGGGCGCCAACTTAGTCTGAGATTGTTTGAGATCATGCGGTTACTGGAGGCCGGGATCGAACAGGTAGACGCAGTCCTGTTTCACTGCATCCACAGTAGCCGTGCCTATTTAAAGAGAGTCAGTTAGGCGCTATATTATACAGTAAGCTCTGAACAAATAACGACGCTCCTTTTTATACATCTAGCGCATTTTCAAAGGCTGCTGATCCCGTCTGAAGTGTTTGTACTTGTGATCACTTGTCCGTCCTTCCAGTGGACACTTTGTCCTGGCCAGGCACTCGGCTTATCTATTTAAAATGCTTGGAAATATTTCGTGTTTGATCCCATGACGTTTTAACACTTTAGCCATATAGCAAGATGCATTTGAGCCAGTTAAATTGTCTTCATCAGCCCCAGCTTCGGTAGTTTCTCTGACGAATGTAAAAATAACCTCGAACCTTCCGTGTGTGGCCAGAGGTTTGGGCGAGGGGTTATACATCAACTTGCTAGTTCCGAAACCTTGCTGCTGGGCGATTCTTGTATGTTCAGGAAATTAACAACAGCCAAACTGGTGACACCATCAAACCAACGGCCTCTTGTGCACTTACGTCGTGGTCATGTGCTCTGGCACTTATGTTAATCGAGTGTATATGTTAGCTTCCGGGTCTCAAGAATGCCTGAAGCAGAAAGAAATCTGGTGCTCCGTCATGGAGACCTATTGCCGCTGTATTCTCTTCTAGTAGCCTCCACTCCGCCATCTGCATGCTTATCAACAACTGGCTCTGGTTTCAGAGGCAGAAAAAAAAAAAGAAGAAAACGCGTAAAGCGGCTGCAAGAGAAATAACAGTCAAGCAAGCAGCTGCGTATAGTGTAAGCAGCCATCAGCGTTTCTGTCGGTCCGCAGGCGTGTCTGTTTTGAATAAACTAGTCACTGACGTCCGCAAGTGTGTGCATAGGCGGAAAAGGAAAGCAAGTCCTGGAAGCAAGAACAAACGAAAGATAAGAAGAAAAGAAAAAGCGAACACTAGTGAGATAAAAGCGAAAAGGTGCTCTCCGAGTTATGCAAATCAACCACTGCGGCGCGCGCACGTGCGAGTGGACACGTATGCGCTGCGTGTGCAGTGTGCACGCAAATGAGACACCGAGAATTTGCGCAAGCACCCGGTAGCTGCCGCACCTCAGGTGCACCCGCGAATATATATATGCGTGAACGTTGTATATATACTTCCGTCTCCTCGGGCGCCTCGCCCCCGGCGACTGCATGGCATCGAGATTTCGAAACCTGAGAGCCCTTCGCGCCTGTCGTCACCCTATAGTCGTGCCCGTTCTTCCGTAAGGGTCCTTAGTGAGCTGTTGCGCAAGAAGCAGGAAGGGGTTCGCGGCATCGAGAAATAGTGAATCTTGAAGGGTCAGTGTTGCATAAGGCGTCGACGCGACTTGCTTATTGGAACGGTTCTCACGAAGGCACGCCCGCCCGACGGTGACATTCTACCGATAGAAAACAGTGCGGATACGAGTGCGTGTGCGACTTTATTTTTGGCATTATTTTTGCCTTGTGTGTTTCTTCAGGGGCTGACAGGGTTAAAGTCAAGAGACACGAAAAGAGCAGAATTGGCTGGGAGGCCGAGGTTGATAAAACTTTATTCACAAGTGGGGGAAGAAGGGAAAGTCAGCTAGCGAGCCGCAGGCCGTGGATACTTTTGGCGACGCCAGGCTCAAAAGTGCGAGTCACTGCATGGTATTCAAACACTAAAAATCAGAAAAAGCAGCAGACTTAGTGGCAGGGAATTCCTAGTGCGGAGAGCGTGATATATGGTCCCTTGCGGTAATATATATATATATATATATATATATATATATATATATATATATATATATATATATATACAGATCAATTAAGGGGAAATGAGGGTGCTCGTTATAATACATCAAGGAAAGAAGCCAACAATCGGCGAGGCCAAGGAAAGCGTTGGGGATGGTATCTTTATGTATTTTTCTTTTTTAATGTTTGCTTAGATAATCACAGAAATTAGTAATGAAATCTGTTTAGGGGAAAGATAATTAAACACAAAGTAGAAGAAAAAACAACGTGCCGATGGTGGGATCCGAACCCACGACCTCCGAATATCGCGTCCGGTGCTCTACCAACTGAGCTACATCGGCCGCTGTCCCCCCTGCTACTTGCTTGGGTATTTGTGTTGTCTGTATACGAATATATATATATATATATATATATATATATATATATATATATATATATAGAGAGAGAGAGAGAGAGAGAGAGAGAGAGAGAGATGGCGTCTTTTAGGTTTTGAGATGAAGAGGCAAGATCAAAGGGATTCGATGGACAAGGCCTTTGCACGATGTACGCGGAGATAAAGGACAAGCTTCCTGATATGATCGGATTGCATAACACAGCGCCACAACGTTTAGTCAGCAATCAACGTGCAGTGACCTCGCTTATGCCGACATGCGCACTTTGTCACAAAGACAAAGCAAACAGTATTATATTCACTGCCGAAAACAGGGGTCGCTGAATCTCCCACTGCAGTGGAGTGGCCCTGAGAGTTTTCATCGTTTCAGGACCGTCTGTATATAGCCAACTAGGTGAAAACCAAAAGCGATTACGGGATGGCTGGAGCCCACATGTGTTACGACCAAGCATCCGCATTTGCGCGCTCTATTGTTCGCCTGTGGGCATGGAAAAGTTTTGTGAATATGTGGTGATGGTCCATTGGCTCTAAGTGAGCCTGTTTCCAGGAATCCTGTTTTGTAAGCATGTTTTGCTTTGTGGACAACCTGCAAATGCCAAATTGGCCCTGTCAAGAGAACGTCTGGAAAAACACAAAGAAACGTCCCCCTGCGGGAAATAGCAGGAAGTGCTTTCTTTTGTTCACCCTTCCAGTCGAGAAGTGCTATCCTCCAGTGATGAATGCCTCCTATCCAAAGGAGACGACAGAGTGACATGTCCGCTGACGTGCAGGACAAGAGAAGAGCATGACTCATACGGCCATTAAGTGATTTCCCGGGAATGCAGGAAAGATTTGCAATTGTCGAAAAGGGACCATGTTGGGAGCCCTATGCGGCGCCACGTGCACTCGGGTTTCTGAGAAGTAAAACCCCCAGAACCAGCCTGTGGTTTCTTTGCTGAAGAATAGAAATGTACCTCCTCTCCTCGCCGTTCCCAAGCTTTTCCCGCCAACAAGTGATCACGCCCAACGAATGAATGCCGGACCAGTCAGTGCTTCAGACCATCAGTGCAGTGATGTGTTCGATTGGATGCCGATACCTGAGGGGCGTGCCCTGGATTTGGTTGGTCAGCATCTTCAGAGAGGGGCTGGACATAGGGGGTTTTTAAGGACGCTGCAGAGCACGAAATGTCGCTCTGGGCCCTGGGTAAACGGCTCATCCAGTCGCTTCTCGCTATGAACTCTTAACGCTTGTCATTTTGCTGATGTACCCTTCTTCTTCATGTAAATATTCTTGTAAATACGTTTTCTCAAAGTGCCAGTAAACCTGCTTGTACATATTTTACCAACTTCGAAGATTCAGTCCTTCTTCAACCCGGAGTCTCTGCACGCTACCAAGTGAAGGCCGGGTCGCCATAGCCCCAGCGTCACGACAACTGGTGGCAGCGGTGGGATCTGAATCTACAAGCCACAACATCTGGTGATTGGAGGTGGATCTGAAGCTACAAGCCACAACACCTTGTGATCGGAGGTGGCATCTCAAGCAACAAGCAGGAGCAACAATCGGCCAACAAGAGGGCAGCTCGGAACATCGATCGCATGTGTGGGTGAGTGCTTGGCTTTTCTTCTGATGTGGACCAGGTTCTAGAACAGGGTTAGATTTTAGAACTGGTAAAGAGAGTGTGGAAACGCCTTTAGGTTTGGTAGTTTGCACTGTTGTTTTGGAAGTAGCCGACACTCGGAGCGATCATGGACCTACAAAAGCTGCAGAAACCGGAACTGTTGCAATTGTGTGAGGAATTGGGAATTGATACAAGTGGTTTGGCACGAAAACCTTTGATTATAAAGGCAATCACAGATTTGGGAGCCGATGATGAGGAGCTCAGTGAAGCATGGAACCTCATCGGTCAAAAAAAAGGAACAGCTCAGACAGCAGAAGGAGCGGGAAAAAGAGCAGAAAGAGCGGGAAAAAGAGGAAAAGAGGCGTGAGCGTGAACTTGAGAGGGAAAAAGAGGAAAGGGAGCGCGAACGTGAGTGGGAAAAAGAGGAAAAGAAGCGTGAAAGAGAAGCAAAAAAGCTGGACCAAGAAATTGAGCTCCGGAAATTAGAACTAGAGTTGAGCAAGAGGTCGGGCAATTGTCCCCAGCTAGCGGTACCTCTTCTCAACAAGGAGGCAGATTTCAAGATGTCAAAGTACATGCAGCCATATGTGATATCAGGGGATATCGGTCTGTATCTGGCTAACTTTGAGCGAACCTGCGAAAAACTGTCCTTCCAGCGAGACACTTGGTCTCAGAGATTATTGACGGTTCTGCCCTGCGAGGCAGCGGAGGTTGTCGCGCGGCTAAGCAAGGAGGACGCGGACAACTACGAGAAGGTCAAAGCTTGCCTTCTGAGAAAGTATAGGCTTAGCGCCGAGGCGTTCAGACAACGTTTTCGGAAAGCTACTAAGTCCAGGGACGAGAGTTACCCTGAATTCCTGTACAATTTAAGAGTTAATTTGGGCGAGTGGCTAAAGAGCACAGATTCCTACAGTGATAGGGACGCTGTAGTCGAGCAAATTCTTTTGGAGCAGTTTTATAACTGCCTCCCAGAAAAAGAAAGAAATTGGTTACAGGACCGAGGCGAAATTAAGTCGGCAACTGAAGCTGCCGAACTTATTGAGGAGTATGCTTCGCGCCGACAATTCAGCAACCCAGCAGTGGATAGGCCCCGCAATCCCAAGTTCAGTATGAAAAACCGTCAGGAAAGGCACTTTGCTAGAGTTGGAAACGAAGAAATGAAGGTTTCTTCAGGCAAATTCCCTAGAAAGGACGGCAGTGAGAAAAGTGGGGAAGTGACCAACGTGCAGAACACAAAGAATAAGCTTGAGGCTAGGAAGCCGCTCACATGCTTTAGGTGTAATGAGCAGGGTCACATTGCCGTCAACTGCCGGAAAGAAAAGATTGCTTTCTCGTATGTCAGGGACTGCGATGAAAATATGCAGCTTTTAGAACCCTACCTGCATGACCTAGTAGTCAACGGGAAGCCTTGCAAGGTACTGCGCGATTCGGCCGCAACGATGGATGTTGTCCATCCGGCGTATGTATCGCCTTCCGACTATACAGGACAGTGTGCATGGATCCGACAGGTAGTTGAGGAACAGAGTGTGTGCTTGCCGATCGCGAACGTGGTCATCGAGGGCCCTTTCGGCGAATTAACAACCGAGGCTGCCGTTTCAGGAAAGCTTCCTAAGTGCTATCCGTATTTGTTCTCCAACAAATCGGACATGCTGCTGCGAAAGAGGGGCATCCTTTTCGGAGACAGAGTTGTGCAAGCCTTAACACGTTCAAAGGCGCGAGAACTAGCTACACTGCTCATTCCAGAAAAATCCACAGCGGAGGAAACGGCAGTTAAAACAATGGTAAATGCGGAAGATAGCAGGTCAGAAAACTTTGAGAGCGAGGCATCTCAGATAAGTCAACTTGAAAGTGAGCTTGATGAGACGCGGAATGAGGACGTTCTTGAGAGTAACCTCTTGCCGCCAGTGTCTAGTAATCTCACGAGACTTTTAAGTGGAACCCGAGAGGACTTAGCTATAGAGCAAGCCAATGATCCCAATATACAGGAGATAAGGGAGCGCCACCGCGCCACTAAGACAGCAAACAATATTTCTTTCGAGATGAGAAAGGGAGTGCTGTATCGCTTATTCAAGGATAAGCGCGGAGTAGAGCGGGACCAATTAGTCGTTCCCCAAAAGTACCGCGGAGACTTACTGCGACTTTCCCATGGCAGCTCGTGGTCATGTCACCTTGGAATAAAGAAAACAAAGCAGAGGCTGTTGCAAGAATACTATTGGCCTGGATGTTTTAAGGACACGGAAAATTTTGTACGGTCATGCGACACGTGCCAGCGGGTTGGAAAGGCGCAAGATAAGTGGAAAGCTCCGATGGTGTTAGTACCAATCATTACCGAGCCGTTTCACCGGTTAGTAATAGATATAGTTGGGCCACTTCCTGTGACCGAGTCAGGGTACCGTTATATCCTCACTATGTTATGCCCAGCCACAAAGTTTCCAGAGGCTGTTCCGCTGCGCGAGGTGACGTCCGAGAGTGTAGTGGATTCGCTGCTGTCAGTGTTTGCACGAGTTGGATTCCCTTCCGAGGTACAAAGTGATCAGGGTAGCGTTTTCACGAGTGTCCTCACCACCTCATTTCTCGAGCGATGCGGCATTAAGGTAGTGCATAGCTCGATCCATCATCCGCAGAGCAACAGCGTAGAAAGATGGCACTCTGTTCTCAAACGAGTCCTGAGGGGACTGTGCTATGAAAACAAGCGCGAATGGGATACCTGCCTGCCTGCAGCGCTTTTCGCTTTGCGGTCAGTGCCGCACGAATCCACTGGATTTAGCCCAGCCGAGTTGGTGTACGGAAGGTCACTGCGCTCACCTTTGCGAATGGTGCGCGAAGCCTGGGAGGGGCGCGGAGAAGACCCAACAGTAGTAGAATTCATTCTGAACCTCTTGAATCGCTTACATAACACTAAGGAACTCGTTGAGGCCAGCATGAAGTCAGCCCAGGCTCGTTCCAAGGTGTACTATGATAAGTCAGCCCGTCAAAGGACGTTTTGTATCGGGGACCAGGTGATGTTGCTGAGAAGTTCAAGGCAGAATAAGCTCGAAGTACAGTGGGAAGGACCGGCTGAAGTCGTTGCAAAGCTTTCTAACACTAACTACGCAGTGAAAATTCCCGGTAGGCGTAAAGAAGTGCGCATTTATCATTGCAATCTTATGAAGCCTTATGTGCAGAGGGAAGCCGTGGTAAATCTAACGTTAAACCTTCCCGAGGAGATGGGGGACAACTTGATTTGCCTCAGCGGAAAAGGAAGCAACGCTCAGGAGCTTCTCAAAAAGACGGAGCAGAGAGGAGAACTAAAGAAATCCCAGCTGTCCGATCTGGGCGAGATAATAACAGAGTTTGAGGCCTGCTTCGTGGACAGGCCAGGCAGAACTGATTTGACTGAGCACGATATTGAGCTGACTTCAGACGTGCCAGTGCGATCAAGGTGCTACCGATTTTCTCCAAGGCAAAGAGAAATTCTGGATAGGGAAGTAACTCGCATGCTGGAATTGGGAGTAATAAAACCCTCGGAAAGCGATTATGCTTCGCCTATGATCTTAGTAGAAGCTCCAGGTAAAGACCCTAGGCCTGTGGTAGACTACCGAAAGCTAAATTCTCTCACCAGGGATCAAGTGTATCCTATTCCGAATATTGAGGAGAGAGTAGAACAGGTCAGTAGAGCGGCATATGTGACTACGCTGGACCTTACTCGAGGATACTGGCAAGTACCGCTCACTGAACGCGCCAGCAGATACGCGGCTTTCGTCACTCCGACGGGCAGCTACCAGCCAACAATGATGAGTTTCGGGCTCAAAAATGCTCCATTTTGTTTTTCCCGACTCATGGATAGGGTTTTAAAGGGGTGTGAAACATTCGCGGTGCCTTATTTAGACGACATTGCGGTTTTTTCCGACTCATGGGCGGACCATATGGTACATCTAAGAGCTGTACTGAGCCTTTTGCGTCAAGCTGGACTAACCGTAAAGGCCGAGAAATGTTGCCTGGCAAGGGCGACCGTGGACTACTTGGGTCACAATGTAGGTCAAGGTTTCAGGAAACCCAGCGAGATTAAGATTTCTGCGGTAGCAGACTACCCGCGGCCGAGCACGAAGACGGAAATTCGAGCATTCCTGGGTCTGACTGGGTACTACAATCACTACATCCCTAACTATTCAGCTTTGGCTAGCCCTCTGACCGACGCTCTCCGCAAGACAGAACCGACAAATGTAGTCTGGGACGAACAAAAGGAAGCCTCCTTCGTAAACCTGAAGGCTGTGCTGATTAGCCGTCCGGTATTGCGAGCTCCAGACTATGGCCGAGAATTCACGGTCCAGTGTGATGCCAGTGATCGAGGGTTAGGTGCTGTTCTCTGCCAGAGAGATGACGACGGTAATGAGCACCCCGTGCTCTACTTGAGCAGAAAACTGAGTTCTAGAGAGAGGGCTTATTGCGCGTCAGAGAAGGAATGCGCTTGCATTGTATGGGCCATTCAAAAATTGCAGTGCTATCTTGGAGGGGCCAAATTCACCGTAGAGACGGACCATTGTCCCCTGGCTTGGCTGCAAACTGCGACATCGAAGAACAGTCGCCTTCTTAGGTGGAGCTTGATTTTACAGCAGTACAATTTTGAAATAAGATACAAAAAGGGGAAGTTAAATGGGAATGCGGACGCGCTTAGCCGCTCTTTCTAAGCGGTCCGAGATGTTCCTCACCATGTATCCAAATTGATAATCAGGTTTTTTTTTTTTTTCGTGCGCTTGAATATAGATGACTATGTAAAGCAGCACGTTTGGTTTTCGAGGCATACGTGGGTCCTGAACGTCTTGAGAGTGGGCTTTTCTCGAACAACAATGGCAGTTTTCTTTTGACCTGGTCTCTTCAGACGGGAGCCGAGTGCTTGCTTCGACATGTGGTTGAGTTTCAGATAGCTCAAGCAATTTGGCCTACAACAATCAAGACAACGCGACATGCAACAGCGAGCTTCAAGCGTTCACGTGCAGGCCATTAAGTCGTCTCTTCATGCAGCAGCTGCGGCTGCTGCCCTCCGAGTCTCTTCTGGCGGGGGAGGAGGCTGTTACGACCAAGCATCCGCATTTGCGCGCTCTATTGTTCGCCTGTGGGCATGGAAAAGTTTTGTGAATATGTGGTGATGGTCCATTGGCTCTAAGTGAGCCTGTTTCCAGGAATCCTGTTTTGTAAGCATGTTTTGCTTTGTGGACAACCTGCAAATGCCAAATTGGCCCTGTCAAGAGAACGTCTGGAAAAACACAAAGAAACGTCCCCCTGCGGGAAATAGCAGGAAGTGCTTTCTTTTGTTCACCCTTCCAGTCGAGAAGTGCTATCCTCCAGTGATGAATGCCTCCTATCCAAAGGAGACGACAGAGTGACATGTCCGCTGACGTGCAGGACAAGAGAAGAGCATGACTCATACGGCCATTAAGTGATTTCCCGGGAATGCAGGAAAGATTTGCAATTGTCGAAAAGGGACCATGTTGGGAGCCCTATGCGGCGCCACGTGCACTCGGGTTTCTGAGAAGTAAAACCCCCAGAACCAGCCTGTGGTTTCTTTGCTGAAGAATAGAAATGTACCTCCTCTCCTCGCCGTTCCCAAGCTTTTCCCGCCAACAAGTGATCACGCCCAACGAATGAATGCCGGACCAGTCAGTGCTTCAGACCATCAGTGCAGTGATGTGTTCGATTGGATGCCGATACCTGAGGGGCGTGCCCTGGATTTGGTTGGTCAGCATCTTCAGAGAGGGGCTGGACATAGGGGGTTTTTAAGGACGCTGCAGAGCACGAAATGTCGCTCTGGGCCCTGGGTAAACGGCTCATCCAGTCGCTTCTCGCTATGAACTCTTAACGCTTGTCATTTTGCTGATGTACCCTTCTTCTTCATGTAAATATTCTTGTAAATACGTTTTCTCAAAGTGCCAGTAAACCTGCTTGTACATATTTTACCAACTTCGAAGATTCAGTCCTTCTTCAACCCGGAGTCTCTGCACGCTACCAAGTGAAGGCCGGGTCGCCATAGCCCCAGCGTCACGACACATGCCTTGTACAAGTATCTTACAACGTTTCCATCATTTCCGGTGTTCCATTGGATAATTTGGTTCTTTATATATAACGGCGGAGGCTCTTCGGCCTTGCGCATGGGTCGCCTCTATTCGAACCTGCGTGCTGCTGATGTCCTCATATTGAATTCCCCCTTTGGGGTCACCCTCCCGCTTCTTGCCGCCGCCGCAACGGCTCCCCGCGCTCATCTGCATGTTGTATGCGTAGATCTGTCTCTACGCGTTTATATTTAGACGCGTGGAAGAGATAGCGCGCAAAAAAAGAGAGGTGGGGGTTGTCGAAGCGACAGGTCGCTGAACCCTTCCCTACAGCGGGCGCGCGCGATTACGAGTCGTCATCTACTGGGGTCGTCGACTCGAGCTAGGCAACGCTCTGCATGCTCCGATTTGAGTCACTTTATTGCCACCGGCCGACCATGTATACGTAGCCAAGTCGGGCCACCCGACCGACCAACAGACTGGGCGGCAGATACCTCCATAGTGTCTCCCCCCACCCATTCCCCTCTTTCGCCACCTTTTGTTGTTTTTACCCTGCTCGATCCCTCCTCTCTTTATGGCGAAATGCATGCGAGAGGAAGAGAGCGAAGGCCTTGCCGTTCGACAAGCGCCAAAAGGTCCACTCAGGCGGAATGGGGAAGGCGGGGGGATTGCTCACTGAAACCCGATAAGCAGCTAGCGGCGCACCTCCGGTCCTTTGCGTCACACCTACCTACGCAATCCTTTCTTTCCCCTTTCTTCTCCTCTTTTCGCAAGCGAACGGGATCACGCAATATGCGTAGTCGCATCCCGGGAAGGGAAATCTCCGTGGTGCAGCCTCTATTCCGGCCGTCGTACTTCTTACGTATGCAGTGTGTCGACGCGAGACGGCGGTCGTGGGGCGTTAAGCTGGATATACCGTAGTGCTTCTCTGGCCGCCACTATGCTGTGCACCCTACGTGAACGCGGTTGCGTTATGTCTGAAGGGGGCTGCAGTCCAATTTGTATTTATGAAGACCCAGAAATGGCTGAGAAAGCCACGTGCTCCTGTACCGTCTTACATACGAGAAAAGACGAATAAAGGTTGAATGCGACACAATGCTCGTGACGTAGAAGGGAGGAGAGGAGCTGTGCACGCACGTATACTAGAGCGCGATTTCGCAGGGATGTGCACGTCGAAGCAATATATGTAAATTAATCCCTTACGCATACTTCGAGTTTTATATTCAAGAATCTTTTTACTGCGAAAGCAATACTACGCCAGGTCTTGCTTGCTTCGTTCGTTCGTTCGTCCGTCCGTTCGTAAGCTCGTTAGTTCGCTCGCTCGTTCCTTCATTCGTTGTCGTACATGTTTTTTTAGCTACTCTAAACGCGACAGATAAGCAAGCGAGAGTTAAATAGCACAGAAAGCCTGCCGTATAGTATACGTCCGGCCTGTGTCTGCGGAGCAGGAGATATATGTGAACACTCGGACTGATGATAATGGAAACGCATTTCTCTTCTCTTATCTCTCTTTCCCGGTTCCGACGATGTTTCAGCTTCCCTTTTGCTCTGTCAAAGCATCGCGTCACTTACGTCCCCATCGTTTCTCTCTATTTTCGCTTCTCCCTCTTTCATTTGTCTCCATTTTTCAAACATGCGCGCAAAACAGTACAGGAAAAACAAAAGATTTTTTTTAACACCATTAAAAAATACAGCCAAAATGAGGCGAAATGGGAGTAACAGTACTACTTATTCCTCACTACAAAAGCTTAGTTCATAATTTAATTGCGACAGCAGTCCCTTCTGTAATGATTCGATATGTAAGAGCACGGGTAGTCGCTTTGGGGAATGTCAACTCAGTTCTAATTCAGTTATGTCAAGTGGCACATTTAGTCATTTCTGACTTAGAGGGAATAAACCACACTCGTTTCGCCGGATCTTCGATTCTAGTTTCGAGAGGCAAGCAAACGTAAGGCAATGACACACACACACACACACACACACACACACACACACACACACACACACACACACACACACACACACACACACACACACACACACACACACACACACACACACACACACACACACACACACACACACACACACACACACACACACACACACACACACACACACACACACACACACACACACACACACACGCGCACGCACGCACGCACGCACACACACACACACACACACACACACGCACGCACGCACGCACGCACACACATTTCTGTCGGCACCACCTATGAGCCAAGAAAAGCTTTAGCCCTAAAATACGCTTCACAATGAAGTACACTCAGAATGGGAACCACTATAGTTTTTTAGCTATGCCCGTAAAGATTACACGCTTACAGACGAAGGTTTACACCTCGTCCACTTAGGTGCTCAATGCGAGTTTAGCGCTACCTCTTACCGCTACCGTCTACCCCTACCGCGCGAGCGTAAGTACGCATGCGCAGATTACCTCGAGGGCGACAGATGGCGCCACATTCCTGTCAAATTCCGGTGGACTCCGCACGCCGCTACAAATCTGCGCGTGCGGTAGAAGTAGACGGCCGCGGTAAGCGACAGCGGCAAACTAAGTCTCTAAAGACAGCAAGCGAAGGATGAGTTTTGAGGGAAAGTGCACTGCAGCCGAGCGCTGTGATTTCATAAAGCTGCGCCGAATCATTGGTTCAAGCATAGTAGCTCGCAATCACCGACTTGACAACACGCACTTGAATACAGAATGTTTTGTTCGTATCTTCAATGTATGATTGTTTTGCATTTACCATACCTTGAATCCACCTCAGCTCACCCATACAATTGCATATGAAAGCTATACTCAGGAAAACTGCTCAGCTTCTGAGAAAGCTATACAGTTCTGTTCGTCATTGCAAGCACTGCAATGCTTCCAAATGTTAATCTACTCTAGCTCGGGGGTTTCTACGCCTTACCACGCTCATAATGACCTTATTGTATAATTGCTGCTGGGGCTGGTAGTAGTCGTAGTATTAACGATAGTAGCGACAGTATAGTAGCGACTGCATGAGGCTAATTAGCGGAGGAGTTAACTAGCAAAGCGGCGATTGTGTCAGAACCACCAGCTACGGTATTAGTGGCCGAGACAAGACAAGAAAATAATAATAATAATAATAGCTGCATAGTTGTTCTACCACTAGAGACGATGATGACGATGATGATAATGGCCTATTTGGAAGCTGTATATATTGTTACGGACGAGGAAGAAGCGGGCAGGGGCGCTTGTGCTAGGCCCGCCAATATTTCATTAAACGTCATCTCACGGTCATCGAACATCTCTCAGTTCTCTTTCTCCTGTGTTCACCATCTTGCCGCCTCGTAACATTTTGGTGGAGGTGTGGGTGCATCATCATCCTGTCCCGGAGCTTCGGCGTCGTGAGTCTTCTTACGCTGTCGCCGGAAGGTTAGGAGGCATCGCATGGCTGGTCCCCAGCCTGCCGGACCCAACAAGACGTTGCCGTTCCTCCGCCCCGTCCCCCGCCTCGACCTGAAGACACGACGATTTAAAGTGGACAACTGTGCTAGCTGGTGATCTTTAGATTCAAAGCAGTTGGTAACTATAGCGTTAAAGACAAGTACGGAAAAGAGACGGGCACCACGAACGCTAGACATCAACTTCGTTTTCTTCCAGACACATTCAATATAGAGGCAAACCATGTACAGGCACGGGCATAGGTAAACGGAGCACGCTTTTCCCTTCAAATTAAAATCACGCCTTCTGCCGTGGAGATAAGAAACAATATTTTTCAAGTGAAAGAGCACTGGCGTCTACGACCGGTTCGCACGTATCGCGACTACAAGATGAAATTATGCAGCGCGTGAAATTTTACAAGGAAATAGCGTTCAACACTATAGCCAAATGGGTGAGTTGGTGGAACATTGGATGGAAAAACGGCGCAAAAAACGACCACAGCAAGGAAACACAAGACAAGCGCTGCTTGCGAAGCCAAAACGGCCGAGTTATCCAGATGGGGGTGAGGACAAATAATAGAGCCCGAGGTAGAAGTAATGAAGTTCAACACTATAGCCAAACGGGCGAGTTGATGGAACATATTGGATGGAAAAACAGCGCAAAAGACGAACACCACAGCAAGGAAACACAAGACAGCGCTCGTCTTGTGTTTCCTTGCTGTGGTGTTCGTCTTTTGCGCTGTTTTTTCATCCGAAATAGCGTGCTCTATTTACTTTTGTGCTCACCGGTACAAAGGATCACTCTAAAGCGCATGCGCAACGGCACCTTCTGGTTCAAGAATTATAATTCCTTAGTTGATAACGATAAGGATGGTTTGCGTACGCACGACTGTCGTTCCATGTAAATGAGAAAAGCTTCCAGAATTTCCCGCTCCATCTGGTCTGAACTTGAAAAAATTACCCGTGTCTGATTGTGCATCGGAGCACAATTATCCTCACAACGTTAACAATGTGCCGCCAAGTATCTCGAGCGTGATAGTGCCTCGGCAGCCTGCCTGTCGAGCGTGATAGTGCCTCGGCAGCCTGCCTGTGCTCCATTAGCCAAACAGTTTGGCCGATGTAACAATTCCCACATGGAATTATGTAGACCATATTGGTCTTGCGGAGCCGCGTACGGCATTTGATGTTTCATTGGGAAATGACTTTTTTTGTTTTTCGAGGCAACATTAACGGCCTTGCAGATTCCTACGGTAAATTGAAGCGCAAACGAAAGACGATCCACAAAGAAGAGGCAAACACAAGGACAGGCGTTATCCTTGATAACGCCTGTCCTTGTGTTTGCCTCTTCTTTGTGGATAGTCTTTCGTTTGCGCTTCAGTTTACCTTACGAATAATGCACCAACTAGTCCCAACCGAAATTTTATTCAAGTTCCTTTCTAGTTCAGTGGGCCCCTCTTTTTGTGTCTTCCCCGTTTTTTTTCTTCTTCTGTCATCAACGCATTGCTCAGCCATATGATCCATGCCACATGCCGAGAAAGACAGTGCGGGTGCTTAGCGCCTGTCCTTGTGTTTGTCTTTTCTTTGTGGATCGTCTTTCGTTTGCGCTTCAGTTTACCTTAGGAATAATGCACCAGCTAGCCCCAACCGAAATCGTACTGAAGCCTTGCAGAGTTTGCCTAGTTTATCTGCACAACGCGGACCTTGCCTATCTAGAAAGCGCCACCTTCATTAAGCAGTGTTGTTGCGACTGTACGAAGAAGGCAAAGAAACTGCACGGGCCTGCAAACTAGCTCTGTAGCTGAGCCACCTCCGCTGCCCCGTGCAGACAGAAGAAAATAGAACGGAAAGAAAGAAAAAAGGAAGAGAGTAAGACGCGCGTCGTAACGGCCGTCGTCCGCCACCGAAGAGATTAACGTCGTCCGCGTAAATGCTGAACTTATAATCCAAAATCAATGAGGTGCAAGGGCGACTTTAACGTAGAAATTAAGGTCGACGGCAAAACCGTACCAAGAGTCCAGCAAATCAGAATCCTCGAACTTTTTATTCAAGAGGATGGGTATAACGACGGAACGATAAAGAAACTCACTACCTACGCGACGCAAGTAACAGGAATATTTAGGAGGATTGCATTCAAAGGCAGAGGCCTCAAAGAGAGAAGCCTCTTGAGACTGATGCAGGCGTACATAATAAGTCGAATATGCTATGCCACACCGTTCCTCAACATCAGGACTAATGAAAAAGATAAGATAGACGCACTCATCAGGCGTTGCGTCAAGAGGGCGCTGGGTCTACCCATCTCCTCTTCTACGGAACGCCTGATAGAAATGGGAGTGCATAATAGCTGGACGGAACTTGCTGAAGCGGTGAGAATCGCCCAACATGAAAGATTAAGTAGGTCGAGCACGGGTCGAACCATCTTAGAATGGGTGGGTCGAAAAATAGATAGGGGCACAGTCGACAAGGTTGCCCTACCACCACAATGTCGCGAGAACATCATTGTCCGTCCTCTCCCCCACAACATGCACCCAGAATACCACAAGGAGAGACGGGAGAAGAGAGCAGAAGCACTGGTTAAAAGTGCAAAAGAATTCAGAGTAAAAGAAGTTGCCTACATAGACGCTGCAAGCGGCCGATCAGGGGCGGCAGTCGCCGCGGTAGTCGATGGTAGCGGCGCACCAGTCGTCTCCGCCACCATCCGAAGCAGAAACATAGACACGGCTAAAGAGGTCGCAATAGCGCTCGCTTGCGTCGGAACGAAGGCTAGATTGATCTTTAGCGACAGTAAAATTGCTCTCTGGAATATCGGAAAAGGCAGGGTCTTGCAAGAAGCCACTCGAATTCTAAAAGCTGCAACTAAAATCGATCGCAAAATCACCCTAATTTGGGTCCCAGCACACACGTCCGCCCCTGGCAACGAGGCGGCCCATGATTTAGCCCGAGATCTCTACTTCCGGGCAAACGCGGAGCCGCCCGACTGCCAGGCGATGGACGAACGCTTGCAAACCTATAAAGAAATAATCGAAAATTATAGATTAGGAAGACGTCTGATGCCGCCACCGGATCCTAGCTTAAATAATAAAGAGGCCATAGCCTGGCGGCGATTACAAGCCGGAAATTTCCCGAACCCTGTCTGGTTGTTTCACACCCAGATAGATGAGAGAAAAAACGATAAATGTAAAGCCTGCGAAGCGAGGGGGACCCTCGACCATATACTTTGGGAATGCCCTAAGTCTCCGGGCGCTAGGGACAACATTAAAAGTAGCGAAGCCTGGGAAACCCTGCTGCGAAGCGACGTCCCCGCTGACCAGCAGAAAGCCGTCCGCCTGGCGGCTGAGGCCGTGAATAACCAATGTATATTCGCCAGTCCTTAGTCGCGGAGGTTCCAGCCCCCGTTCCTCAGGCCTGCGTGCCAGGAGCGGGGAGTAGGGGCCTCCTAAATCGGTGGAAATTAAAGTTTTAATCAATCAATCAATCCGCCACCCTTCGGTGGCGGGTACAATTACGGCCTACAACAGGTACAACCACCGATGGCAGGCTATCCCCCACCTCAAACGGCAGGGACCTGCCAGTTCCAGCCCCGTAGGGCCACGAGCAATCCCCCTCCCCCGTGCGTTCCTTAAGCGGTGTTGTGGCTGTAGGAAGAAAATGCGCGGGCCTTCTACTGGCTCTATAGCTGAGCCACCTCTGCTGCCTCGTGCGGATAGAGGAGAAAAAGTAGAGAAGAAAAAGAAGAGGGAGAGAAAGACGCGCGCCGTCCACCACCTAAGCGGTGGCGGGTGCAACGACGGCCTGTCAGTCCCACCCAGCCCCGTGGAGCCAGGAACAGCCACACCTTCGCTGGTGAATATAGGGCAGTGCCACGCATCTAGCCCGCTCATAAGCTCGTAGCTCAGTTTTCATTGAGTTTCCCAGTCGTTGCCAATTGTTGAACCGAAAGGTGTTGTTGCACATGCGCTTTAGGGCATGTTATTCATTCCTTCATGCTTTAGGGTGTGATCCTTTGTACATGGTTGGCCTATATATTGAATGTGTCTACCTGGATTAAAATCAAGTTGATGTCTAGCGTTCGTGGTGTCCGTCTCTCTTTTTCATTGTCTTTAGCACTATTACCATATGCCTTGTATATATCAAGTCCCGCTCTGCAGATCAGCTCACATTGGCCTTCAGGTGTGGAGTACGCGAGATGCCCGGACACCGACTTTTCATTCCACAATTACTTTTATATTATTTGTTCAAGTTGGCTTTTGGAGGAAGGGACATCTCAGTGCACATCTCTTAATGAACATCTTCTCAGTGGACACCTCTAATTATCTGAGGTACATATGTCGTCGGTTCGAATCCCTATCGCGAACTAGCCTCGGACTTGATAAAAAGATGGATACCAAACAGGAAGCGAAGTGGCAAGGTGTGCTGTGGTCTAACAGGTGGTGTCGTCTTCCATTGGAGACACTTTGCCTCTCTTCTCTCTTCGGTAAGTAGAGGGAGGTATTCCCCTGATGGGGCTGGGACAGGTAGGTCACCGCCGCTTGCGGCGGGGGCTTGCCTGCCACCGCATTATCTGTTGTAGGCCGTCATTGCACCCGCCACCGCTTCGGTGGTGGACGACGGCCGTTGTTGCGGCTCGCGTCTTTCTCTCCCTCTTCCTTTTCTAGACAGCGGAGGTGGCTCAGCTACAGAGCTAGTAGCAGGCCCGTGCATTTTCTTTTCCTTCTTCCTACAGCCACAACAACCTCGTAAGGCCAGGAAGAGCCACCCTTCATCGCCTTCCACCCCGGTGGAAAAGAGGCAGCCAACACAAGCAAGAAAAAAAGCTCGCGAAAACACGTGACGGTGCTCGGCCAATGGGAGCGTCGAACGCAGAAGGAGAGTACCGGAGAGGAGGCGGGCGGCAATCTTCACGTTGGCGATAGAGGCCGTTCGCCGCAGCCACACTACCACAGCTGCGAAGAGCCGGATGGCGTATCCCCTGCTTTCTTAGCTTTGATCCATCGAAAACTGTTCTCGCCACAGTGCACCCTATGTGGGGCACCAAAAGCCGATTTCGAACATATGATTAAATGCTCGAAATTCCACCCTCCAGTCACTTGGCAACTCTCCGACCTCGAGCGATGGGAGGCTGCGGTGTCCAGCTCTGAACTAGCCGTTCAAAAGCGGCTGGCGGAATGGGCTTTGGGAGTCGCTGGGAAGCGCCAGCTTCCGGCCACAACACGTAGCCAAGAGGCGACCCGTCATTAGGATGCACCCAACATGGCATAACGTTTTTCACCACTACCACTAGTCAAACGACTCGAGGTGAGAGAGACAACGACGCTAACTCGGAATACGGACGTACGGAGTTCTAGCTGGTGTTAACGGACGCGATGCGACTAACGATCGAGGCTCCGCGTGTGCTACACGGATGGCCAGCTTCCGCTATTGACAAGAACAAGTCCTGTAACGGCCAAGTTTTGCAAATGCGACCCTTTATCGAGGCCGTCGATTTACTCAACGCGACGTCAGGATGAAGTAACCCACAAAACACAAGTGGTGTTACGATCGCCTCTGTACAATACTTTTCTTTTATTTCGTGGTGAGTACAGCTACGCAGCGTACTTTAAAGCTACACAGCATACAAGACCAATCCTGTAACGGCCACGCTTTGCAAATGCGGCCCTTTTTCGAGGCCGTCGATTTACTCGACGCGACGACAAGATGAAGTAACCCACAAAACACAAGTGGTGTTACGATCGCCTCTGTACAATACTTCTTTTCTTTTATTTCGTGGCGAGTACAGCTATGCAGCATTAGTGTAACAACTACACAGCGGCAGCAAGGATTGGCAGCGCGCAAGTGCCGTACAACTGCGCGAGTGCGCGCGTACAATATGCGATCTCTCTCGACACCATCATCACCGATCGGCGAACAAGGCGACAGATATGCACAGTCAACAAACAGGCAAGCTGCCGTTACGACGGCAAATACATTCACGATGCGATGTCCTTCTAAGCAATAGGAGGAGACGTCGGTCAATATGGAAGAAGCACTCTATTGTCATGCATGCGTACACTCACTTTGAAGAAAATAGCGCACGCTGTCAAACAGATGGCTTGCACGCGACGTGACGTGCGCCATGATGAAGCACCGGGCATAACTTCCACAGTGCAGCAACGTTGGAACAGGTGGTGGCGATATATTATAAGCGTACGTATTACCGATAAAGGCTCATATTTTTCTTGCTCTTGGCCTCCAGCACGTGGCGGTCACTGTGGCGTCTGTGCAAGCCATCTACATGTATATATATATGTATGTACACAGGCTGCGCAAGGCGCGTCGGGAAAAAAAGAAAACATGGTAATCGACAGGAAGTACAGGGATTAAAAAAGGGGTATGCACACATAAAAAAGAAAGGCCTCAGTGTCTGCGATCCAGTAATCGCTGAACGGCAGTGCTCATGCAATGCGAGTAAAGGCCAAATAATAATAATAATAAAAAAAAGGTTAAATTTCGCCACGTTTTCATCTGAAGAATAACAAAAAGGCTGCTCTAATTGCGAAAAGCTCCGAATTTCTAAGAAACAATAATGAGTGCTTCAACTTCATTC
Organism: Amblyomma maculatum; assembly: GCF_055883805.1. Taxonomy (NCBI): domain Eukaryota; kingdom Metazoa; phylum Arthropoda; class Arachnida; order Ixodida; family Ixodidae; genus Amblyomma; species Amblyomma maculatum. The sequence continues at coordinate 152,793,920 of NC_139346.1, forward strand.
AACATAGAGTAATGGTCAGATATCAAAGCTGCACTCCACAGGGAATGTGGCCAACACTACATATCTAGTAGATATACTACTCAAGAGAAAGTGCAGCTACTGAGGAGTGCAATTAGTGTGTGAATACATTTTGCTCATTTAGTGCCGAATTTGTCACCAAAATACCATACATCGTGCTGAAATGAAGCTTTAGCAAATACTCACCCCGGCAAGTAGTGCAGCAATTGGCAGCGAGCGTGGACTCTGCAAAATGCCTCAGGATGCAACGGTTGCTTGGGCCTCAATTTGAGAAGTGTCTCAACATTAACTGCTTCAGCATCTATTAACAAAACTGCTTTCTGTGCAAGATGATTCTGCTTCAGATCTGTAATGTTCTCTCATAGTACAAAGGGCAACATGGGCCAACTGTTAAACGTTGTTCGGATGAACTGTACGGATGTCCATCAACTGTAATCGTCACCGTTACTTGCTCTGTAACGTTATCAAGTAGTGAAGATATTTGAGTGAGTGGCAGCGCTGAAAGTGGTCACACAAAAAGCAAAGAATATTCATGACCAATACCTTATACAGACGTGACAGGGTAACAGTTCTTTTGAGACAAAAGTGTTATAGATTCCATACGCATTATAAGAGGGATGAAAACGTGGAGAAACATTTGAGTCTTCTGTAAAAAGCAATGCATGGAACTAGCAAGCTGATATAGTGACAAGCGCGTGAGCAAAGGCAACAAACAAACAGCATCAAGGAATAGTACAGGGGGATCACTGAAACCGAAACAGCAAGTCACGCAAACATATATGCACAAATCACGGGCAACAAGAAGCTATATATATATATATATATATATATATAGAGAGAGAGAGAGAGAGAGAGAGAAAGGGTGAGGCCACAGGAAAGACAGCCCAGGTAACTGGCTGGCACTGACACACAGCTTGCACAAAGTGCATTAGTCAAAAGTGAGACTGGTGCACTGGAAATTGCAAAAAACAAAGGAAGACAATAACCGTGGCAAACCTACAGCACGTCCACGGGGCAGCAAGCTTAGACAAGCTGCCATATCAAGGAAAGCATGTATAGTCATGCACAAACAAAGAAGTGCAACGACAAAGTAATATGAGAATGAGTAAACAGCAACAAATGAAAATAATCACAATCACAACTGAATAATGATAAAAACATGACAGCATAGAAACGCAACATATTGCAGTCATATAAATACTCTGTGGCTGACAAAGGAAAATAAGGTGGATCACGCTATCAGAGCTGAAGCATGCACCTCTCAGTTGTACACAAATTTATCATAACAACGTGATAAAAAAGCAGTTATTAACAAGTAGTCAACAGGGAGTCATCACAATAATGCGCTGCAGTATTTTATGAGAGGGAGCCATGCCTTGCAGTTATGTTTTTCTTTTTTCTCTCACAACTGATATCTTTTTACAAACCAAACCAGACCACTCTTGTGTAGGGACATGGAAATAGCATATGAATGGACATATCACGAGCGCATTTCAGCACCTAGCAGCAGGCAGTGGCTGCACCAAGCATGCAGCAGGCCAAAGAAGAAAGTAGGCAAAGCAAGGATTTAGTCACTGAACAGCGAAACGTAAAATAATTACTACTAGTGTAAAAGGCCAACAATCACAAAAATTTCTATTGATATTACATAAACTGGGCATGACTGTCAAACTTCTTGCGAGGTAATGCAGCAACTATGCTCGTAAGCTAGTTGGATTCAGAGTGCACGATTTAATCTACTTTCCTTTGCTTCACAATCTCTAAAGAATTGAATGGTCAAAGAATTACCATTTTTAAATGCCTGTAAGCTGTATTGTGCTTTCTCCAAAGACAAGAAAACACCTCCAAGCATTTTTCTAAGGCATAGTTCAACGTCCCTCCGGAAGAGCCAATCTGTTTCTTTTGCACTTTTTATGAAAGTGACGTGTGCAAGAAAAAATGCAAAGATGCATAAAAGTGCACGGTCATTGTGCTTACCTCTTTTAAAAGGGAAGCCACACTGAAACCTTGTGTGACTGACCATTTTTCAACGAACAATTAAAATTTTCATCAAAGACTAAGACAAACTGAAAAAAAAAACAAAAACAAAGGAACGCTTAACTATTTGCAGTTGCACATTGAGATTTCACAAACAAACCAGTCCTCTCATATTAAAAATGTAAAGGAAGAAAAAATGCAAGGCAACTAATTTTTGCAGCTCACCTCAAGAATGCAAACAAAGCACCTGTGCTCTTGCAAAAGTCATCTTAGCAAGGTCGATGCCGCTCAGCACCGGAAGAGACTACAACTTGACCATTTGATTTTCTATACGGGAAAAACGTTACCAGTCCAAACACTAAAACAGTTGGCAAAAATGCTCTGTGCTACACATTTCTACACAGTAAGTGCAGTGCTGGTGAGAGTAACACTTCATGGTGTCAGCACTCCACACGCAGCTGGCAGGGACGGTCTCTCTACACAGTCCTGGATTTGGCCTAACTTTCTACGTCAACACAGCCTTTATAAATGCATTGCACATTTTTGGGCAGTCTGCAAGTGTTGCCCCACTGCTGAACTAAGAAACTGTTCCTTACATCAAGACTCAAATAGGTATAGCCTGATAATGGCCCAATGCCGGCAGCTTGTAGACTGCACTTTTTGGAATAGAACACCAAGCTTTATTTTATCTCAGCCGCTTTCTTAGCTCGGAGTGAAGGCAGCAACAGCACCGGTTGCCCAACATACAAGAAAATAAAGTTGTACTAGGCCAGGACAAAATTCCTGACCTTGGCTTAAAACACTTCAGTGCAAGAAAGGTAGAAACTTCAATGCACTATCACTTCCAGGCAGGCTACAGGTAGGCACAATCTAAACAGAAGTAATGTCGTCATTTACAGAAGATGTTTAGAACTATGCCCAATTCTATGCCTTACACTGATCCACCTAGACAGAAAGGGTCAACTGCCCAGGGATAGAAGAGGAGGAGAAAAGCCCACACTAACGGATGGAATGCACTCTTTGTATGTCCCTGGCGTCACAGGACGATAAGAAAAGGACCACGCCTAATACTATGAAATACGGTGAAAACACACAGCCGCTCTGGGAACTCTACCTGGCTCCCAGCAGAGTCAAAACTGGACCCAAAAAGGTGCCGCTGCTAGTCCGGCACCATGCTCTGGAACAACACTGTGGCACCGCAACTGATGCCCACAATCACCTGGCAATGGAATGTGCTACTTCGCTGCAGGAGGTTTGCCACAGGAAAGATTTCTGCATCGCTACTCTCTACATTTTTAGCGACTACTTTAATTAGGCTGGGTGACAGCACACTGGTGAACCTATGTCCTATGCAACCTACACAACACAGCCTCGCAGACCAGCAGCAACTTCTGAAAACAACTCCCCGGCCCAAAACTGAGCAAGAAGGAAAATGTTAATGGTGCCACTTAAGAGACTATAAGACTACTCTGTGGTTTTAAGTATTGTTAGCAAACCATTCGCCACGCACTGCTGGATCAAAGCATCTGAAGCATACCGATTCCCGAATCCACTGCCATCAATTACCGAATCCATCGCCCATAGGCAAAGGCCACAACACGTCGCACGCACGTCTGCAAGCAGACAGACGAAAAGCCCTACCACAAGTCAAAACAGCACTCGTGGCAACAACGGTGAGAGAAAAAAATCTTACAGGCTTTGAAAACAAGGCCTCCTTTGTGGTGTGTGTGGTCGACACAGGCCAGCCAGCATGAATCTGCGATCAGGCGCTCGAAACGAAACCTGCTTATGGTGTTCATTCCTCGTAACAGCTGTGCAAGATTCAAACATTTCTCACAAATAATCGTACGGCCCTCTCCTCGACCAGACACTCAAGTGTGAGCAAGGATGACTAAAGGGCTGGCTTGGTGCTGCGAGTTTTTCTTTACAGCCTGCACTCTTCTGCGTGGACTCCGAGAAGCCCTCTGAAGTGCCAGAGAGAGAGAAAGGGCACTTGAAACACCCTCAATGCCACCGCATGTCCCAACACGGACAGCAAAACAAAACGACCGGTGACAGGGAAAGGTAATGTGAGAGGTGGTTACACACAATCCTCCAGCGACATCAACAGTGGGTTGACGTACTCAAAGCCCTCGAACTCCGATTGGTCAATCTTCGAGATGACTTTCCTGAAAAGAAAAAAAAAAAAAAAAAGACAGGGACAGAGGGTCAACATCACAGGAGAGCTCCACCTGAGAACACAGAAGTCACAAAGGCATCCAGACATCAGAAATTAATAAAAGGAGTGCCTGTTTGCCCTGCACAAGATCAATAATATTGGGGCTATCGGTGTGGTTAGTTTACATCAAAAGGTTTGTTAAAGATTGAAATTGCCCTCCCTACTCCATGTTTTCTCCCAAGCCGAGGTAATGCTAGTCTTTGCTTTTGGTTGGAGGATGAGGAAGAAGCATTTTTATTTTGAATGACAAGGTATGCATACCTCCATGTTCCCTGGCATTCAATGCCACCAAGCTCTGCTACTTTCACTAGCTTGTAAGAAAAAAATAGAGAGGAAGCTCCGAACTCTTCTGTATCTCGAGCACACAACAAAATATCATCTATCTGATGGGTTGGGCAGCTAGAAATAGCAGCAAGCATACCTGTTGCTTTAAAGAGTCAGAGCGCAGGAATGCTGTCTAACACACACTGGCCCGAATGCCACTGCTGAATGTCAAGAGAACAAGAGTTGTCCTGCTGTGTACGGCAGCGGGCAGCAAAGTACAGTTCACTCAGAGCTGAGTCCGATCTAGACAACAGCTCGAGTGCCGTCTTGCTTGTTTTGCGGGCACTTGAAAACGGTGGCAAGGCGGCACTGATAACACCGCGTTTTGTGTTGCGGATGTTCCGGATTATCCGTTTGTGACAACAAACACAGTTTGCTTGCACGCTTTGGCATGCGTGAAGCGTGCTTCGGTCTAAGGAAGGTAATGCAAACAAGCACCAGATGTGAGTGGACATACTTAGAATAGATGTGCCAAAGAATTTCTGACGCAGTCACTTGATAACATTAACCTTGCAGTCACACAGGTTCAACGTGCAATACAGAGTGTAAAAATATCAATTAGTTTCTTTCCTACTAGCAAACAGGTATCAAGTCCTCCCCCCATTGCTCAACTTAATTTATATATTCAAAGCAAAGCCAACCTGTAAGCTCTCTTAGAAATGCAGGAATGCATGCTCCAAGGACATGCACTTCAAAAGGCACGCATGCACCGAGTGCAAACTGACCCTGGCTTATGACAATAGGGTTCCGTGGACTAATCACAAAAATACCCATTTCACTGAGAACAGAGCATTTATAAGTTACATAAGTCGATACTGTTGACCATAAACCCTGACTGCTCATTGGAGGGTCAAATTCTAAAGTTAAAGCTCAGCTACTTTGGCCATCTGATGAGAACAGAGGAGTCGCTGGAGAAAGATTTGACGTTGGGAAAGGTTGAGGGTCACCGGAGAAGGGGTAGGCAGCGAACGCAATGGTTAGATGGCATCCTCGAGGTGCTGCAGATGAGGTTATGTGATGTTAGGAAGATAGTGAGAGACTGGAAAGCGTGGCGTGATATGGTCCATAGGGTCACGAAGAGTCGGACACGACTGAACGGAACTGAAGACCACATAATGAAACACAGGCATTGCCATCACCAGCTGGTTTTGCAAGTGCAATGCATGCTCAAAAGTCAGTTTTGGACGCAGGCCCCAGAGGTTATGTACTTTGCTGCTGTCTTCAAAATGGCGACAACTAAAGTGTTTTCTATAACTATGTCACGAGCTTAAATTGCTGAGAGGGAAGGCTTTTAAATTCGATTTTCTCAAGAAAAAATATGACTTCTGCTGCTACAACACAAACGTCAACATGACCAGAACAAGATAAAGAACCAATTTTTACTGAGAATATTTCTTAACTTTAACCCTACCCATGAGGCAGTCAACATTTCAGTCGATATACTACTACTACTACTAAGTGCGCAGGTGGTGGAAGGACCTTTAATGCTGTTACTGGTTTATCCCGTGCGCGTCATTATGAAAATGAAGTTACAATGTTTCACGCTTCCAGGAATTACCTAATTTATCGCATTTAGTGCTTGTGCCATGCTGGTAACTGCTGTGGCCCTCCAGCCCAGGTAAGGCAAAGGTCATGCGACACTATTGGATCGTGCTCTGCATATTTTACAACCGTTTGGTTTTGGTTTGATGTGCTAGGATGCACAGAATTAGCTCTGCCACAGCACTGAGCCCAGTGGCATTTTCTGAAGTAAGAGCAAACTGACGTGCCAATTTACTAATGGCCAGCAACATGTTTAATTACAATAACGCTTAACTGCAATAGTTAAAAAGTTAACCACAGATGTGCAAATATTCAATATTTTCGACTATCAAATCGAATATCCGCCTATTCCTTTCGCCAAACATACTAAACATGGCACATTCAAAATCAGGTTTGGTTTGGTTTGGTATACACCGTTAACGCTGCAATAGAAGTCTCTGGTATTTTCGACCACACTTGTGTGCACTGACACAGTACAATACACAGACACCACCTAGCACTTTTCCTTTATTGAAATGTGACCATTACAGCCATGATCAAACCCGCATCCTTAGGTTCAGCAGTCAAGCACTCTAACCACCGAGCCATTGCAGCAGGGCCCTTCAGTTTATTCATAATGAATCAATTATGTTCTATGTTCTCAAGTTCCAAAGTAGTCAATGAATAACTGTAAAAAAGTTCAAGCACATTTTTTTTCCCCTTGCAAATGCTTTAAAAACAATGTCTCCTCAGGTGTCACACAGCACGCTGCCGCAACTGGTCTACATGAATAGTTAAGTACCACGACACGATCCTGTAGTGTAGTGGCATTTATAATGCTCATACCTGGGCTCCAAGACTGGGTGATGTAACAGCAGGCAGCTTTAGAAAACCCTACCTTGATGCCCTTATATATGAGAATCGATGACTCAAATGTAGCTCATGCCTGTCTCATGTATCGAGTCGTGGCACCAGTTTTCTGTCGTCATCATGACAGTCACGTGGAGGTCACAATATTAATAGTATACCGGTTCGTGTTGCACATCCTCTGGTGGAGATCAGTGCTATGCCTTTTCACATCTACAGTTATAACTCCATAAGTGATAGTGAGTGCAACATCACTACTATTAAACGCTCCATGAATTCATGACCCCTTTCTCAAGAATTTCATCTAGAAGTGTCAAGCACCAGGCCAAGAGAAATCTTATACTTATTGAAAACCGGTGGGAACCCCGTGGCGCCAGGGATCGAACCTGGTACCTCCTCTATGTAAGGTGGATATGCCCTAGCACAAGTACCGAATACTCAGTACATTGCAGAGCTGGGTAAGCTGGTACAACCTTAGAACGATTAAAATCAGCAGAACTCTGGTTATTACCTGTGTAATGCAAGTTGTGTATTGTATACTATTATCTTGCTGGAAAAAGTATGTTGAGCAAACGGGCCACTACTTAAATACCCTACTTAGAGAACATGAAAGGTCTGTACCTTCTGATGATGGTGTGCGAATTTGTCAAAACTTAAATACCCTACTTAGAGAACATGAAAGGTCTGTACCTTCTGATGATGGTGTGCGAATTTGTCAAAGCACTGCAGAAAGCATAAATGCAGTTCATTACTCAAGGATACCACCATTCTTGGATGGGGTAAAACAAAGAGCCAACGCTAAATCTTGGAGGCATATCGCATCATCAAAAACAAGATACATGCGTCAGCCATACTCCAGGAAGGTTGTTCTTAAGAAAATTAGGTTCTTAAGCTCTTTAGAGTACCCAGAGATAATTTTAGAAAGTGTGATGTCACGGGCATCGTTCTCTCTTTTATTATAACTTGTCATGTCATTTGTGTGTGTCTGGTTTCATTGCTGAAAGATGGAAGCTTGTTAATTTGAACAATAATTCAAATTTTCGAACAGTTTCGAACTGTGCTACTTGCTCCGGCCAAGTTCCATAGAAGTATGCGGATAAAAAAAAGCTGTTACGCTTCTTTCGTTCGTGTGGTTCTTTCACTGCTCTGAAAATATGTGCTTGTTAAGTGCTGTCCAGTGCATCGTGAGGTGAAACCTTACACGCGATACAGGCTGCTTGTGAGGGGTCATCGCTGCTACTGTGGCACACCGTGAAGGGTGACAAGAAGACCTCTAACCATTTCCAAGTTCCGCCTTGAGGCTCCCGACAGTGCACGGAATAGAGCATTGACAGCAATGCAAAAAATAGTCGCGCTGTCAAGATAATTGTTTTCTTACGTCCATCACAACTGGTACAATATTACATGCTGCAAACACCATTTTTATATGTTAAAGATAAAAAAAAAACTTATTTTTAAATACTGCTGGAGGGCTTCAGTGAAACAAATATTTCTGCCGCTATTTTTCAAACCTCATCTTTTACCCCCTGTCATTCATGCATGGCCTATCTGCCTGCACTGCGAGAGTGGGAGAGCTCATATAACAAAAAAGAAACACGCTTGCGCACTTCACTCATGAAAAGGATGCCCCAAGTGAAAACACATCCCTGTGCTTCACACATGACAGGATGCCTCAGCTCTTTATCAAGAAGTTCTGCTATTTCTGCAAGGTGATAACCCCCTGTTTACGAGGACATTCCTGACACAAAGACCTAATCCACAGCCCCATCTTGGGCTTATCTTTATGGCTGCAGGCACCTGAAGGAACGAGCAGATAATGCTAAGCAGGCTTGTGCAGTGCTCTTAGCTACAAGTACCGGGCATATTTACGGCCCAAGCATGTGCTGCAGCTTGCATGTGCACCACATTTCACGAGGTGGTGTTTGTAAATAGAAGAAGTACTGATGTCTTGAGAGATTTGGGAGGGATCAAAGCAACAGCTTTTCCGTGAGTAACGGGAGCACAAACGACAACACTACTAAGAATTTGTCCAGAACGAAGAGCAAAGCATGGCCATTTATTTAAGGAGGTTCTACTGCGTTGACACACACACAAATAAAGTGAAGTACAGAAGCCACCAATACAGAACAAAATTTTATTGTTCTTGGCCCAGTCAAGTCCACTGCAAGACAAAGGCCTAGCTCTCCACTGTCCTTCAATAATTAACTTTGTCCTTTGCAGTCAAGACCATTGATCCCATCTCTAAATTTACTGACCTCACCTCCCTACCCAACTCTGCTTTCTTCTTTTCTTGCAATCCAGGCCGCTACGCTAATGGATCACTTGTTATCTGTGGTCAGCATTAGAAGTCCGGAATGTCTACTTCCTCTCCACGATTACAGCAACATCCTTGACTAATGTTTGCTCAGTAACCCATCAGCTCTCTTCCCATCTCTTGGCGCTACCATTTTCCCTCCTACAGTAGAGCTTCAGTTCGAGCTCACTCAGCACACACCACTTGAAAAGAACTCAGCACCAACAAAAGGTGGTGCGATCCATCTTTCCTGTGTGTTAGCCTCTTTCCAAATCACTTTTCCTGGACCTTCCCACAGAATTAACTTTACCACTTGCTGAATGTGATGAGCTAAAGAATATTTCACGTTGACATTACATTCTAGTGAATGTGCGCTCCGCAGCCCTGCTGTGAGGCAACCCTTACGATAGATTCACTCTCAGCAGTCTAAGTGCTGGATGCACTAGGAAAAACGGAAGCACTTGCTTAACGAGTGAACAGAAACAGAGTAGGCAATGAAAGCGAAAGCGCTACACAAGATGACCTCTGATACTTCCCAAGCCACTGCTGTGCCAAGAGAGATAGCGGTGAACGAGAGATAACTTTCCAGAGAAGCTGTCAGCATGAGCGTGTGTGGGCGTCTGTGTGTGCGACAGCACAGGAGGTCACTCGGTGGATAACCGTCTGGCAGAGCGTAGAAGATAAACAAAGAGGCAAACAAAGGTGGGAAACACAGAACGAGGAGGTGAATGCCAAAAGGAACAGCAGGTGCCCCCTTTCAACATTTTGCTGAGTGGCCCCTTTACAATGTCCGCGCATTTGTTGCTTAATGCTGTAGAAGGTAGAATACATTCCCTCGTGCCCGTGGAGTGCTATGTGCAGCACTAGCAAGAATAGTCTTCTCGACTGTCCCTCCTGCAGTTTGAACTGGGCACTGCTTCTTAGCTTGAATGTCCCGAGATCTCTTGAAAACACTGGTAGAGAAAAGTTAGAAACTGAAGAGAATGGGGGGCCACAGGAACGCAAATAACGATGAGACATGTTACACAACAATTTGTTGCCATTAACTGGACCTGCTCCACGCAAGTACTCAACAGAACAGCCTTTTTTGACTAGTCTGCCCGACACTTCGCTGCCGCATTAAGACATTCACTGGTTCTGAAATGCCCCAGTCAGTTAAGTGGCACTCGTCAGTTTACGTGTTAGAATCAAATAAGCAAGTCTAGCTCAATGTGTTGCTGTCATCGGAGTGAGAACAACAAAGTACTCCGTTGAAGAGTAAGAGCTTTGTTTGTGCTAGAGGCATTGTCATAAGAAGGGAGACTTTAAAGTGCAATGCGATAACTATTAAAGTGGAACATTAATTAACAATCTTGAAAGGAAAGGGAAGGTGGGAACGTCCACTAGCATCCTTTTAAGTAAAAGAATGAAATCACTTAGAAAGTAGTATCCAGAGGCTGCTTTCGTGTCAACTGACTAGCCGCTCCACAACAATATGATCCCCGTCTTCAAGTGTGACCATCAACTTTCCTTTATAACAACCAAATGCTTTGCTGCAGAAGTGTTTTACTACCTTAAACATTGGTACACATCCAGTGATGTGGTAAAAATAGCCTACAGATTTCAGACCAACCGCACAAGTATTGACGGCGATAAACCAGGTGGGTAGATAAGGTTACGAAGTCTCCTAGAATAAGGAAAAAATGAGACTGCCGAGAGAGAGGTCCTGCAGCAGATGCAGCTTGTCATACTATCAATCCTAGTGTCGCAAAATGCAAAAATGCAAAGAAGGAGACAACTACAATGGATTCAAGTAAGGAGCATTACAATATATATATATATATATATATATATATATATATATATACACATATATATATAAAGAGAGGTCTGTGGTGGGCTGACTGATCTCCTGCTCAATTAAGCAGAAAACGACATTAAAATAAGGTAAAAAGAAGACAACTAGCTGGCTCGTTCTACAAAGCTTCAGTTTCACCGTGGCAAAAAATTGCCTTGCATTTTATGCCTACAGCTCTGAATGCTTCACGAAAAAAATGTTGCTTCCTTATCTAATTAAACCTGGAAGTGCTTCATGAATAGAAATGACAGTGGTCACTCGAAACCTTAAAAAAACAAAAAAAGCAAATGAGGCTACATACTAATGAGACAGACCCCCTAGACACTAACGGCAATACTCAACTCTTGGAAAGTTAGTTTGAAGAACACTGAACAATGCACATGAAAAACAAAACAAAACAAAACAAAAACAACCTATTTTTACCAAAATGTTGCATTTTTTGTTTTTACTTATTCTATAATCTTTAACCCTTCCGCTTTCATGTGCAGTAACCCCAGCCTCGAATGTAGATGAGAAGCAATAAAAACTTGCAATGTGAGCATGCTAGGCAGAACTGAGTTGCTTTTATAACGGCTACGAATTTCAAACACGACTTCTACCACTTTTGTGGCGTTGCAGACAGGTAGAAAGAGCTTTTTGCATTTTGTGAGTCCTCCACCAGTTTTCAAAAAGAATTAGAAACGAGTCTTTTTCTGCCTCCAAACGCTGCATCAAAACCCTCGAAAATGCGTCCGCCATTGGCTCAAAGCTGCTCTATAAGCGCGTTGTCATGTTGCCGTGCTGTGGTTCAATCAGGGACGCACAGGCTTTGAGCAAGGCTTGGAGAACCTGTGTTCTTGGGAATTAATTTACTAAATAATGCGCGTGACAGTTTGCGAGTCTCAAGGAAGTCTGGTAAAGAAACTGCTGAGGCCAAGTTCCATAGTTGCCACATGGCGAAGAAAGCTTGTACCAAGGGCACTTTTCGGAGGCAGCACGAGAGATCTACATATGACACACAAAAACTCCAAGGAAACTCTGCAGCTCCTTAAGTTGCATTTTCTCAAGTTTGTTTAAAAAAAGTCATATTCACTCATTAAATGCTTGTTCAAATTTTAAAACCTTCTTTTCTTTGTTGTTTTCAAGCAACCCTACTGCTTGTGCATGACATTACTTCATCTATCAATGTTGTATCACTATGAAATTTTGTATAGATGTTCTCTAGTATTTAGTATTTGCAAAAGCATTGTAGTTCCACCAATAAAGAGCAACTTAATGAGTAATATATACTTTTAAACCCTCAAAAAGTTTACAGATGGAACACTTTGTTCTCACTGTGTTGAGCGCATCCCTATAAAGGAATTTACACACTGCTCACTGCTTTGTGATATTTACGCCGACTTCAAATAGGTGCACAAAAGCACACTTACATTTCAAATCGATGCCTTGCAAAAATTCAACCAAACTAATAGGCAAGAATTAACACCAGATTTGAAACACAGCTCCTAAAAATTGACCAAACGTGAAATTTCCGGCCACCTGTCTTTTATATTAACAAAATTGTTTCTCTCTGGTCCATGTCCCCTTCCTAAGGTGGTCCTAAAATGAGAGAGAACTCGATACAGTCCTTGCTGGCTGTGGACAGCAACCAAGACAGATGCATCCCAATGCAAATACAAGCCTATTTGCTAAGTGTAATCAGGCTTCCAATAGTCAAGCTAGCAGCATGCGAGAATTCAATGATCCTAGTGCTAAACAGCAATGCGCTGTTTTACCAAACACCGCAATAAACCTTTCACAGCCAGCTCCACCCTTCAGCTGCTCTATCCTCATCCAGTGGTAGTCTTCACACTTACTGCTGCACGTCACATCCACCGTAATTTATCACTCATGCTGTCCTTTTCCGGTGCAAGAAAAAGCGAGATAAGATGAAAAAAAGAAAGGAAACCTGCAAGCAAGGGGAGAAGGAAAGAGAGGGAAAGAAGACTGCTGCTCACGTATCATCAGGAGTCAGCTGCACAGGCTCGCTGGTGAACTGCGGGTCAAAGTGCTCAAAGTCGCGCTCCGTGCCAAGCTTGGGCTTGTAGGGCGGCGTCACCTGTTTTCCCTCCAGCTTCAGAGCAGAAAAGAAAAGAAAAAAAAAAAGAAAGAAAATAAGTCAAGCATGCATGGCCGTCAGAAAAAGAAGACTGCAAGCGAAAGGGGTACTCTCTATCCAAAAACAACTTGGCACGGAGGTCGTGCGCTCAGTCTGTCGGTGCCGAAGAAATGGTGCAACAAGAGCGCACAATCTCTGCTTGGCAATGACTTCAAGAAGCTGAGATTGTGCACTGAAGAGAAACCTTGCGGCCCCGCGGTTTCAGAATTAACAACAGTACTCTGTAAGACAGTGGCAATGGAAAAGGGAAGCCGTACAAAGCTTCGACTGCTGTAGTTGTGTTGCTCGGTGCAGTGAAAAGTTCACTGGACAAGAATGACCTCGTCATTCCAGAAGTTGAAAAATGATAACCCTTAAAACATAAAAAAAAAAGAAAAAAAAAAGAAAAAATGCCGTCACAATATGCTACTTCTTTCTTCAGGAAACTGTTTCTTCAGACATTCTTCCCGACAAGCAGTAGTTTTTTTTTCTTAATTAAATGTCTTGTTCGGATGCTCACAATTGACAACTCTACTACTCTAGCTGGACCTAGAATTGCATCTCGTTTCAATGCGTAAAATTATTCAGTCAGATTGCTAAGCATTCAATGATGATACACTGCAGTTCACATTCTGTTAACGACACTGATCAAAAAGTTTTTTGTTCCTTTCTTATTTCACAGTTTCAAAAGTAGAACTGACAGGTTTGTGGCACCATAAACTGCTCAACTATCTTTTTTGCACGCTGCAAGTATTCCAGTCGGACAGCCTGGATTTCTTCCACCAGCTGCCACAACATTTTAAACAAAATAAGAAGGCAGCAATGACCATGGTGACAGTGCTTGTTATAACCCTAGGCTATCTCCAGCAAGAAAAATGCAGCACAGCTAAAGACATGCAATGATGCTGAGCAGACAACATACACTGGGCATAATGCATATTTCTAAGCGCGCACACTTAGCAATGTGGTATAGGCCTAAAGCACATTTTTCAATTTTTCAACATATAGTCGCAGGGTGGATAAGGGGCCTGCTCTTGAGTGAGAAATTTTTACAATAAAAACTCACATTTGCTCCTATACTTTTGTGTAAAAGTTGGAGTGGAGATACAGCCGAACCCGGATATATCGAACTCGAAGGGAATCGCGAAATAGTTCGATATATAGATAATTCGATATACAGAAATTAACTACAGAAGCCACTTGAGATCGTGAAAAATGATACTGTATTTGTCGTGTAATCAACCCACTCGCATAACGAACCCACACCCCACTTTTACCCTTCGCCTTTTGCGCTTTGCTCTATCGAGTTTTTCCCCTCTCCCTAACACCACGGCTGCATTGGTTCCCTCTCGTTCCTTCAAGCACACGGCTTGCAAACGTCACATGCTGGCGTGCGTCAGCAGCCTTCTGCGTGACCAGACCAGACCAGCCTTCCGCGCGTGGCTTGAGAACGTCACGTGGCAAACAGCCGAAGGTATGCGATCGTCTTTGGGAAAGGCACCGTCCAATGCGTGGTGCGGAGTTCAATATATTGAACGACCAATGAAATTGGGTTCGATATACGACGCAGCTTTCTAATAATTTACATGGGATTTTCAAGGGGATATTCCGCGAGTTCGATGTAACCAAAATTCGAACTATCCGGGTTCGACTGTGTGTGTGTGTGTAGTGTAATTAAGAAAGCTCTGCTAGTGTGTGACAAAGGGACCAGAAGAAAATGTGGAAAACCACGAACCTGCTCCCAATTGATGCTCTTGAAGAATGCATGTGACATGATGTCACTGAAGCCTGTGGTCGGATGGCAGCCCAGCCTCTCAACAGGGTTCTGCACAAGCAAGGGATGTGAAGAGAGAGAGAGAGAAAAAAAGGTGACAATTATAAACGAAATTCGGCATGTTTCACAGTGCATAAAGCTGCATACTATCTAGGTTATCTCACAATGTGATAGCACTGCTGCAAAGTAAAAATCATGAGAAATGGCAATGCGCCCACCTTGTTCAGGAAGCCTTTGAGCACCGACTGTGCCTTGACCGAAATAGAGCGTGGAATACGGATCGTCTTCTCGAGGATTGCTGCAAGGCAAACGATGTAATTGAAACATGACGACAGCTTGGCGTTGATGTTTCATACACACTGACAAAAGATAAAAAAAAAAGTGAAAAGAAATCTGAAGTGTGATACTGCTATTCTCTTAGGATTCTGTCTAGCTGAACCCCATGCACAGCTTGGAGCCTCACACTGACATCCACAAAAAGCGACAAGACAAAGGCACTTACCCTGGAAGAGAAAGTCTTCGGTGTTCTCATCAGGGTTCTCGCTGGTGCCCATGATGTCGAAGGGAGAGTGGCCTGCCAGCATTTCATACAATAGCACACCCAGCGCCCACCAGTCCACGCTGAAGTCTGCATGACAACGGAAACAATGGCATAGGGGAGCCAGCGTTAGACTAGTTTTCACATGCTGTCATCCAAAGTTCACTGTAAATGCAACACATTTGGCAACACAGAAAGCGGTAGCGCCACACGTAACATGTTCCCATGGGTCTGCAAAAGACGTCACAAAACTCAACAATAGCACAATGACAGTTATCACATGGTGACATCAGTGTTGGCTGCTTAGAAGCTTACAGTGAAAATCAGTCAAAATAGCAGCACTTTTTAATAAGTGAACGTGTTCATCACAATTTTTCTCACACCAAGTCCACATCACAAATCACTTCAACTTGAGCAAAATGAAATTTCTTGATACACTGCACCCCACCTAAGCGACAACACAAGAGTGTCACAAAAGAGTAATGCCCGCATTACAGTGCATGTGTAGTTATATGAACATCAATTGCAACACTGCTTTGACTCCACACAAGCAGAGTATCGGTGTCGTTCGGTGATACATACCATAGTCCTCGCCTCTGAGGATCTCGGGGGCTATGTAGTTGGGGGTTCCACAGAATGTGCTTGTCGTGTCACCGGGACGAATGCCCTCCTGCAAGTGATGCACATCACCTATGTCACATGCTGCACATGGTTCACATATACAACCCCATCACATACGTTCATCCTGCTTCCGACCTTTGACCACAAATGCATAGCACAGAAAGTGCGAGAGTTTGACATCTCCGAAAAGGCGAAAAAGCCAATGCTAATATGAGTATTTGCACTTGCTGGTAATTTAAGGCAGTTAGGCAAAGAGGAAAAAAAAAAGCATAGGCAATGAGGTGGCTTGTTGCGAGCTCTTTGTGTGCTGCCATGGCCAACCAGCCATTACATACATAACAACACAGCCAGCTTCTGGTTTCTTCCTCCTCTATCCTAGGAGAGGAGAATTTCCCTCTTACCACCTGCCGAATGTGGCAGGTGGCCAGTGTGCGACACCGGCAGTTTTCGTTGCAGTGGGGCTCTTACATGTATAACAGTCTTTTTCTCGTGCAGGGAATTGTAGCAACTGGAAAGGACTGGTCAGAAAGCAACTGGTCAGAAAACTTGGTTTTCCTGTACCCAGTCTTCACAGGAAGGCGAGGCTGCCCTTTAGTCTTGGCAAAATGTGGCAGTTACTAACACTGCTACTGTGCAAAGATTTCACATGCAACGTCCACAAGAAATCAAAGCCCCATTTTCTGAACTTGTCCAGCCTTGCACTTGTTACATTGAACTATGCGCCCCCCCCCGTGTATGACACTGATGCAATGCGGAAAGCACCGTAGACGCGCAACACACGAGGCAAGGCCAGGACACCCTGCAGCAAAAAGAATGGGAAGCCCGCCAGCTTTCCCCTTAAAAAGCTGCATAAATGTGAAGCAAAAATAATGCAGCATAATGAAGTAATGAAGTGCGGCAAAGAGAGGTGTACCAACCTTGCACATGCCATAATCAGTCAATTTGATGTGGCCCTCATGATCCAACAAGACATTGTCCAACTTTAGGTCCCGGTAAATGATGCCTGCAAGCATCAAACTAACATCAGGCCCGACTGGCAAGGATTACGCCTTCGCAACAAGCATTCTTCAATCAAATCCCCGCTTTGAAATATAGAAAAGAATATAGAGAATACAAAAGAGTGAAAATGAATGACAGGTATCCACAACCCAGGTTGGCTCAACAAGTCCACTGCGGAAGCATCAAGCAAGATTTTTTGTTGTTGTTTGGAATGAAAAATAAAACATGACACTCCAAATTATCAGGTGACCTCCACTGCACAGCTACCACTAATGTTGTTTTACTGCACAAGGAAGATAAAAATGAATGCTAAATGTGTAAACAATTATATCTAGAAGAGCCATAACACCCGAGGTCAACATGAACTTTGGGGGGTACGAAGCTAAGTGCACGAAAAAAATAAAATAAATGTGACCAAGTTATGACAGTTTTTTCTACTATTTTGCCAAGAACAAAAACTTCATGGATTTTCATTTTTCGATCATTTCTGCAACACCTAAAACTGAAGTAAAAAATGAAAAATATAATCTTTTAAAAATAAAATCGTACAGAATCTTTTTTGCAATTTATAAAAAAATTATTTTAAATTCTGTACCTCTACTACTGGATCGAATACAAAAAGTTTCGCTTCATTATAAGGCACAATTGGTGAGCAGTATGAACCAATTTGACTACCTGGGATACTACAACGCGTAACAAAATTTGAATATGCTGGTGTTTGTTATGGGCGTGTAAATAGTATTTTTCCAAACCAAATCAATTATGAATACTGTACCTCAACTAGTGAATTGAATACAATAGTGTTACTTCATTACCAAATTGAATATGCATAGAATAGTGATAAAAATGAATTAACTACATATTTAATATTTGTACTAATATTCACCACTTTAAGAATATGCATACAAAATAAGCAATAGTGTGAAACACTGGAATTTCAGTGGGAACACATTCTATGAATTGTGCAATGTTAATCTCTCGTAAGGGGCCACAACAATGAATCCTGCATGTTAGCTGTATGAGCATTAAATTATGTGAAGAAAAATAACATTTCCCACTTATGGTGAAGGGGAATAAACTATAGCCACGCCTCAGGGCAACAGATGGGCGACAGTTACTCCGAAAAGGAAGAAGAAAAGAATACTGAGCTATGCCTTCAGAGATTGGCAATCGGGGCCAAGTTTGCCGAACTTGCCCGAGCCCTGTCGCACTGTCCAGTCTTTGTGGCTATGCATTAGCATTATGAATGGACTGTTCAGTGGTGCTAAATTGTTCATCCCATGCACACTGACCTCTGTAATACAGTACATGGTGCTGATGTCGGCCCTGTTTTTCGAACCGTCTCAGAAAGCAAAATACCGCAGCAAGTGCAACTTGAACCTTGTGCCAATAATTCGAAAAGCATTAAAAAAGTTCAATCCATATTCGATATTCGATTCGCTTTGAATAATTCCTAAGATGCGCTATCTGGTATGTTCGTATAATCAAATAGGTTACTAGGAGATTTGCTATTTGAAATCTTGAAATAATTTGCACACACCTAGTGTAGTATTTGCGTTTTGCGTCAAAGTGCAGCTGCTTGTACGGAGCACAATATCAGAGCTTCTAAGCCATGCATGAAGGCAATGCGGTTCTCACCTCTCTCGTGCAAAAAGTTCAGAGCGAGGGAAATTTCGGCAGAGTAAAAGCGGGCGTGCTCCTCCGGAAGACGGCGTTGTCGCTGCATGTGGAACATGAGGTCGCCTCCACGCACAAACTCGATAACAAAGAACAACCTGCAGAGGAGAGAACGTGGTAAGCTTGTACACATCTTACTGCTCAAGAGGTTGCTTCTGTCGGGACCAGCTGCTACATCTGTCAATGAACGAAACTCAGTGCTGCAGATGCGTTTACTATGCAACCATGCCTATTATACCCCGAAAATCATGTCACGGTCCTGATTTGGAAACAGCGAAAGACCTTAGATGCTGACAGATTTTTAGTGATGAACAGTCATGAACTGTTCAGGCCAGCCTATCTGTCGTCTAGTCTGATTCCAAAAAGTGGAGCTTCGCTTAGAGGGAAGTTTTTGCAAGCTCCACGAATTTTGTTACAATGGGGTTTTAGCGTAGCACTACTCATTAAGGTCATTTGCAAAACTAGCTCATCTGATTCTGAAAAGTCAAAAATGTTCCAACACCAAAGGAGTCTACTACAAGCGACTTCAGTCCTGCTCTGTATTGTGCACGCTCTCCTGTTTAACAGTGGCCATGCAAGATTGTTCACATACAATGATGCATACTAAGTCTGTATGCTAGTGTTAGCGGAACTGTTAACAAGCATTGAAACTTTGGAATTATGAACAGCAAGTCACATGTCGTGGCTTGCCCAAAATACTCTTCCTTCCTTCTCTTTTATGCGCCCATTCCTGGAGCGGTAATTCTTAAAACTAGCCACTACACATAGACGGTGTGTGGACCCTGATGCCCCCAAGTCAACCCACAGTAAAACGTAACAAAATGTTCTCCCAGCAAGCTTTGCAAGAGTGCTGAAGGTCACCTCACCTGCTCTCCGTCTGGAAGCAGGAGTGGAGCCCCACAAGGAATGGGTAGTTGGACGCTGTTTCAAAGACATGCTTTTCTGTCTGGATCCAGTCAATGTCCTGCACATAGCAATAATTTTTTTTAATAACTATAAGCTATCCATATTAAATAGTTTGAGGAAGGCAGCACGACAGGCAGGACATAAGGAAGGGATGAACATTCATCCTGCCAGTACCCTTTCTTATGTCCTGTCTATCCCCACATCCTCCACTGAATATGTGCGACCAACTGGCAAGCAACTCTATTTTTTCCTAAGCAGCATTAAGGGTTCATATCCATTTATATTTCTGGTCTCCGTTTGGTTTGCTTGATGGCGTTTAACGTCCCAAAGTCACTCAGGCTATGAGAGACGCCATAGTGGAGGGCTCCGGAAATTTCAACCACCTGGGACTCTTTAATGTGCACTGATGTTGCGCAGCACACGGGCGGCTTACTTTTTGGCTCCATCGAAAAGCTGCCGCCGCAGCTGGGATGAGGAAGTACACAAGAATGAAAACAGAACATTTGTGGCCATCTCCTAATTCAGCAGAGGCTGCAAGAATTACTGAACGGGGGAGTCATATCAATGTGCAAAAATTGCTGTGATCTTGCAAAATATGCTCAAAAGCTTAGAAGGGCATTGAAAACAAACTGAAGTTGGCCAATAATGATTGCTCACCACAGTGATTTCACTACAACAACCAACAAGGTCAACAAGGTCAACAAGGCTAACAACGCACCTCGTCGTCAGTGACCAGCTCCTTCTTGATGATTTTCATGGCGTAGATGCGGTTGGTCTTGCGCAGCTCCACCATGAGCACCTTGGCATACGAGCCACGGCCGATCACACGAATTAGGTCAAAGTCCTGCAGGCCGTACTGGCAGGAGTCTCCCCCAGATTCCACCTGCTCGACACAGTCATGCACACAGAAGGTCAACTGCAGAGGCACGCGAAATAGTGGGCGAGCAAATGCGAACACAACAATTCACACGAGAGCAGGAAACAACGTTGAGGACCTTTGTGATTGCTTTTGGCAAAGTGCCTTTGACTATCAGGAGTGGTCTTCAATTGAAAGTTGAAATCAAGCGGGAGATCATTTTTGCAAGCACCTCCCCTCTTTGTGTGTTGCTGTTCATGTTTTAACTATCCCTGCTGTGTCATGCGCCCACCGCAATGTACGACTGAAACATAATAACTGAACAGCCTGTCCTCTCCCCGATTTAACCGTAATGGGGGTCAAATTAATTTTGACCTCCATGAGTTGCTTAATATGAGCTGACATTGCACAGTAGGTGGGCTCCTCGAGTTGAGATGAAATGCAAGGGAACCGCGTATTGTATGCGGGTTCCGTCCCAGCTGCCGTGGTCGGGACTGAACCTTAACCAGCAGCTGAGCACCCCGCAGAGCCACAGCAGCAGGGAAATTTCCCTCATTCCTTCTTCGACCATAGGACGCAAGCAGCAATAAGAACTACAGTTTACTCCTGTTGAAATGAACCCAGGGGGTTAAGATAAGCTCTCGGATAGGGTGAACAATGTAAGGACGTCTGTTTGGTTTCCCATAGGAACGAAAAAAAAAAAAAAAAAAAAGAATCTGTTCAAGATGAACATTTCAGAAGCGCTAATCAGTAAAATGAGCTTTTATGCCCAACTATGCCCAACCCGTGCTGCTATACTTGAACGTCTGTGCTGTAACTATCAAGAAAAGAAACTAAAAAGAGCAACAAAAATGAAAACTTCTCGGCATAGGTGGCACAGAGAGACGCTGCTCTGGAGTCGGAAACGTGCTGATGTAAAGGCAGAAGTGCCCCTGCTATTCCTGCACCAGGTGTGCCCTTTGCCCCTATATTAAGTTTGCGTTGCCAGCTGTACAACGAGATGATAATCTCCAAATCTTCCAGGATCCGTGCACGCGGCCCCATCACAATGGCTCACTGGCTAAGGTGCTCAACTGGCCATCCTAAGGATTAAGTTCGATTCCAGCTGTGGCATCTGCTTTTGAATGGAGGTGAAGAGCAAGGTTCCCTCATACTGTGCGATGTCTGTGCATGTTAAATAAACTTCAGGTGGTCGAAATTGCCAGAGCCCTCACTACAGTGTCCCCATGGGCCGAGTCGTTTTCGGACATTAAACCCTATAAGCCAAACCCTGCATACCTTCTTCTACGGACGACAGACCCTGTGTACTTGTGTGTTTGTCCTCTCTTGAAGATGCTAAGCAACGACTCTAGACAAGAGCTCCCTTTTTGTTGCGGCTTTAGCGTGCCCCTAGTAATGGACTAGCCATGCTGGCCTGCGATCACGAACAAGTAGGAAGCACAGTGCAAAGAAAAAAACAAAAACAAAAAAACGATCATGCATTTATAGGCCTCTAGTCAGCAAAGCTGAAACCAGACGGAAAAAAAGAAAAATGTCTAAGTGTCGTAGTTGCTGCTGCACGGATTGGAGACCAAATGCTGAAAAAAAGAAAAAGAAAAAGGCAATCAGCCAATGCCGTTTATTATGGAAATCACGTGATTGCGTCGCCCTATTTTGACCAGTGGACCCACTCCGACTACACCGTATGCTGCCACGCCAGTCTGTGGTGCACAGTATTTCGCTTTCGTGGTGCGTGCTGTGTATGCCGTGTTTCCATTATGGCCAGTCAGCTGATCACTCTGAAAGAGCCACTCGATCTTCGTGAGAAGGCCAATGAATTTACCAATGTTCATCTGGCTGGCTTTTGAAGACTGAAAGCCCGCAAGTTCGGAATCATGAAAAGTAACATGACGGCTATTTTGAAACATTAAGTACCAGTGCATTGGAAAGATGGAGAGTTTGGACCAAAACAAGAAAGGATGCGAAAGTTACTCCCAAGCCTGCACTAGTGACTTGCAATGCAGCTGACGCTTGCCTGGACACTTCAGTGCAGTTTTATAAGAGGGCCTCCAGGAGCCGTTAAAACTAAACTTAAAGGTGGAGCTCTTTTTTACAAGGTCATTTCATTCACTTGTTTTCGTTCGAGAAGTACTTGGATGCACTGCATGCTCCCACTATTTTTGAAAGCCCTCCCGATAAGACTAACTTCTGATAGCCAAAACAATTTTCACTGGCTTACAATTGTGATGCTTGGAAATGTGAAATGAGACACAACTCTTCGCATATTTTGGTTTTCCGACATGCTCAGGTAACGAACTCAAGTGACAATTGTGCATATCTGAGTACAGCTAGAGATTACTCTTTATTTACCAATAACATATTGATACCTCAGCAGACACTCCTTTCCAAGTTCTTTATAGTTTGAAAAGAGTCCTCGCAATCAATATAACGGTAGATGTTTTCTACGTGCTGGACCAACACCTGGCTTTGCAACACGAGGCCCATGCATGAATTATGTCTCCTGTTCGTGCCGTCAACTGCTTGCCGTGACAAGCGGTGCATTGCTCTGCTGCCAGCTGCCATGGCCAGCAGGAGTCCGGTTATGCCGACAAATACAAGGTCAAGTGTACAGTAGACTCCCGTTAAGACGAACTCGCTTAAGATGAACCCTCGGTTAAGATGAACAGTGGAGGTCGTTTGTTTGGTTTCCCATAGAGTCAATGTAAAAACAATCCGCTTAAGATGAACACTTTGCAATCGCTAATCGGTTAAGATGAATTTTCACAGCCGGCCGCACCCCACCAGCGCAGCTTACTCGACCGTCCGAGCAGCGCTTCAGCGGAAAGAAAAAAAAAAAAGCTTTTCAGTGCCACGACCATCCGTGCCGCCGATGCACGCAGACCCAAGCAAGTCGGCGTCGGAAATGCGATTCTATGAAGGCGGAAGAGTGCCGCTGCTCGTCCTCTCCCACCGTTCCCCCGCTCACTCCTTTTGTCCCCGCAGTAGGAGTAGGTTTGCGTTTCGCGTCGCGCCGGCTGTCTTGGTACGACCTCGGGCAAGGACGAAACAGAGCACAGAGAGGAAGAGAGAGAGAGAGAAAAAAAAGAGCATGCGCGGCCCGGCCAGCAAAACTAGCGAAACGCGGGAAAAAAAACGGTGAGAAGAAAAAGCAGCCAATGACGTTTTCCAATGGTGATCACGTGATAGTGTCGTCATGCCAGTGCTACCGAGCTCCGCGCCTTTGCTGACTGCCAACGACGCCTACTACGCAGTGCACAGATCCATTGTTCGTGGCGGGTGTGCGCGTCGTGTCCCGCAATTTTCTACCAGGCTGTACGCTGTCACCTCGTGGTGTGCGCTGTTTGTTTTCGTGCGCGCCGTGTTCGCCGTGTTGCTACTATGGCTAGTCGGCCAACAAATCTAAAAAAGCCGCTTGAGCTTCGTGAGAAGGCCGAAGTTTTGACCGAAATTCGCGTCGGCCGGCTTTCAAAAACTGAAATAGCGCACAAGTTCGGCATCGCGAAAAGTACCGTGAGCGGTATCGTGAAGGACGAAGTGCGGATTACCAGTGCTTTGGAAGATGGTGAGTTTGCGCCGAAGCGGAAGAGGATGCGCACAGCTATGCACAAAGACATTGAAGACGTTCTGCTTGCCTGGGTGAAGAGAGCGCGCAGAGTGAATTTGTCAGTGAATGGAGTGCTACTGAAAGCTAAGGCGGAAGAAATTGCCCTGCGACTGAATGTCGAGTTTGCGTGCAGCGATGGGTGGCTCGACCGTTTTCGGAAAAGGCATGGACTGGCCTTTCGTTGTGTTGTCGGCAAGGCCGCTGCAGTGGATGAAGCGGTCTGCAGCAATTGGAGGCAGAACAAGATGAATGAACTCATGGACGAATATTACCCTCAAGACATATACAATGTGGACGACACTGCGCTTTTCTACCAGCTACTCCCAAATAAAACGCTCGCATTTGCTGGTGATGACTGCGTGGCGGGCAAACGTAGCAAGCTTTGAGTAACGGTCCTCGTGGGCGCAAATATGACTGGGACTGACAAACTAAAGTTGCTGGTGATTAGCAAATCTAAAGCACCACGCTGCTTTACAAACATAAAAACGCTGCCGGTCACGTACATGGCTAATTCAAAAGCGTGGATGACGCAGGCACTTTTCGAGCAGTGGCTTCAAGAGATCGCCACTTCCAGAGACAGAAGAGAAAAGTTCTCACTGTTGTTGACAACTGTCCCGGACACAGCCACGTCGCCGGAGTTCATGCCATCCGACTGGAGTTTCTACCAGCAAATACAACTGCGAAGCTGCCGCCTATGGACCAGGGAGTAATAAGCAGCTTGAAGAGGCACTATCGTCGCTCTCTGCTGCAAAGGATGCTGATTTGCACGGAGAGCAGTAAGGAGTACACAGTTAACCTGTTAAGTGCTGTCCACTTACTGACGAGTGCCTGGGAGGAGGCTACTCAAGCCACTATTGCCAACGTCTTCCGCCATGCAGGATTTGTGGCGCTTAGTGATTGCTCAGTGCAGAATGACTGCGATACTACGAATGAGGACCACACTGCAAACTTGGAGGATAGAAGCATTGTTTCTGCGCTGAGCAGTAAGGGTGTGTTCATTGACATCAGTGCGTATGTCAGCATTGACGAAAGTGTGGAAACGTGTAGGGCTGACACACTGGACGCTCTGATTGAAGAAGTGCTTGACCTACCATCGGAAACTGCTGCTGAAGATTGCAGCTTGAATGTTATGCCTGAATCTGCACTAGTTACCTGTGATGCAGCTAATGCCTGCCTAGACACTTTAGTGCAGTTTTTTTAACAGTGTGAGGGCACTGAAGGGTATCTTCAAAAGTTAAGCGAGATGTCTGCTTTTGTAGCAGGCCGTCGATTTTCACGACAGACACACAAAAAAAATAACAGACTGGGTAACAGTCAACAATGCCTGATGACTTACTACTGCAAAGTGTAGTAGACAATCATTAGTCCAATAAATGCTTGTATTGCAGTTTATTTTCCTGAAAGGCCATTTTATTCATTTGTTCTCATATACGAGGTATTTGGACACACTCTGCATGCTCAAACATCATTTTTGGAAGCACTCCTGATTAGACTAACTTCTGATAAGACGAACAATTTTCATGGTCCCTTGGAGTTCGTCTTAAAGGGAGTCTACTGTAACATCAATTACGCAAAACACAAGAGATGCCTAAGATCTGTCCTCCAAAAATCTTAGGTAAACGACAGGAGTCGCTAAGACCCTTTTAGAACCTTTAGAAATGTGAAAAAGCTATGGCTTGCCCTCTCCTACAGCTATTGTAGTCACTATCTCCTTTTTTTTTGCCTTTCACTCTCACCACCCTATTGCGCATTCCTTGGCTCTCCTCACAATGACCACCTGCTTTCCCTGCAATCACCATTCGTCCTGAGTCACTCGAGTATCATTCAGGTTGTGCATTCTTTGGTCACTCCCCAAGGTTGGTTACACTGACTACGCCGCCAACACACAATCTAGGAATGGGCACCCAAGAGCTGCACTCTAAAAGAAAGGGGTGACTGAGGCTAACGTCACTCATCTGGCTGGATAACCTGCACACGACGAAATCACTCTGCACACTAGATGAAGACAGAATGAGTCGACACCCTCTTTGTATATACTGGTACAGATATTTCCAAAAAGAATGACAACAATCCTCTATAATTTTTAACCAATAATTCGAACTAAGATGACCTCATGGGTGCACAAATTTCTTTACTATAGAATATAAGAATAAAATATCTATGTGTTAATGTGCTTTCTATAGGGGTGTGCGAATATTCGAAATTTTGAATACGAAGTTAATATGTTTGTTATTTGATTCACATTCATGTTTGAAAAAAAAAAAAAATATATATATATATATATATATATATATATATTCAAAATTTTCCGAACACCTGAAAATTACCAAATAAAGTTCCGCTAAAGATCGAATTAACAAGAGTTTACTGTATTCAGCAGCAATATACAGCTTCACCCAATTTCATGCAAATCCTTCCTTTACAAAAAAAAAAAAAAAAAAATAAAAATAAAAAAAAATATATATACGGAACTTTGTATAAAATTTGTACTGGATTATAGTCATCTACAGTGCAGTCCACTTATAACGATACCAGATATAGCGATATATCGCTTATAACAATCAAATTCTCGAGATTTATAATTTTTCCCATTGCCCCTATGTAAAAATAAACCAGATATAATGATCGATCATCGGCGGTACATCGGCTACAACGATAGCTTTATCGCTGCACGGTTGTTTTCCACGAAAATGTGATTGAATATTTAATAAAAGATAAAATATTAAGATGACAATGACGTGAAAACTTGACATATGCGGCGAAAACGGAAGCAAATGGGCACTATCATCATCGCAATCACAGCCACGCAAAGGGTGCTGCTGCGGCCGTATCGTCATCGCCATCGCCGATTCTGCGTCCGTGGGAGCTGGTGCCCACCAGATTGACGGACGGTGCGATACATGGATGAAACAGCAGATTCATCGGGATTTTTGGCAGGGTTTTAAGGTTAGAAACCTCATGAAAAAATGCGGACATTCGCACTGTACGATTTTAACGACCATCAAGACTGATAATATCCTTCAGTTCGTCCAGTCGCTAATCGGTTTCGTGCACACACAAAGGACTGCCGCCAGCGTACACGCTACTGGAAGCGATTCTCACAGTGATTGTGAAGTTCAGCTGTTGCTCAAGCGAGCGCAAATTTCCAACTTCTTTAAGTATGTTTAAGTTATTTTATTTCTACTGATGTGTAATCTAATAAAGTGTTTAGTGCTCTTTACGATGATTAACGTTGTTCAATCCGATTTACCCATCGTAAGTAGGCAAGCCTATATGCGTGGAAAAATACGTGGGTGTGTGTGTGTTTTTTTTTCGCTCGTCCAGATATAACGATAATCGATTGGATTTTCAAGTTTTCTCAATATCGTTACAAGTGGACTGCACTGTATACGGAAGGGTATACACTTCTGTGCAATTGTAGTTTATTTTATTTGCAAATGCCACGTGAATATTGAAATAAACAAGATGAATAATGTTTGCTTTTCTCTCTCTCTCTCTCTCTCTTTTTTTTTTTTTTTTTGCATTGATCCGATATTCGTTGTTGTGTTGTGTTGGGTTTTTTTGGCGCATAAGCAACTAAGGCTATCATGCGCCAAGAGCAAGTTATTTTTGTCCAATATTCGATTCGATACCCAAAGGTGGTCCTCGCTCTCCTATTTGTATTTGATTTATATTAAAAAATTTCAATATTCGCACACCCCTAGTGTTCTGACATTGCGAACGCTACACTGCATGTCAGTACCACATTCCGGAAAACTTCACGCATAGAAAGGTTGTGCAACTAAGAAATATTAACACATTTATGAACAAAGCTCGATTCCCATTTCAGCCTGGTTAATTTATGTGTAAAACTTAGTACACTGAAGTATTTTTAAGAGATATACTGTTAGCAATTCGAAGTAGTAGGGCCAAATAGTAGTGCTTTGCCTAGCAGTGGCAATCAGTAGTCTTAACTTAAACCACAGTTTGCTGCCATGCTGCTGTCTATAGTACGAGGCAGTTGCCCATGAACCCTTAACTAAACAAATGCTCCTCAATGGTGTAGAGGTAGCGTGTCTGGCTTATGATCCAAAGGACCTGCCTTGGAACATCCTCTGCTTTTTATCAGTTTTTTTTTTTCTTGAAAGGCACCTTGTAATGCTGTTTGGCTGAGCTTGAGGCCCTTCGAATGCCGTCATAACCCTGCCAACTAGGGTATGAAATTCAGTCTGGTTGAGAGGCTGATGATGTCACACGGTCACGGGACTTGTATGAGCACTGATTGGTCAGTGGGTTGTGCGGCGTCATGAGATCAAGTAACCTCTCTCAACCAATCATAGAAGTTCGTGACACATGCCAGCTTTTTCTTGGAATGTGGATTCAAGTGCTATTGCATCAGTATACTAATGATGCGCGAAAATTTTATACAAAAAAGTACCCTTGCTTTCCTTCGGCGTCCTACAAAAAAACTACCCGCAAGGCATAGCAGAAAAACCTAACAGCACTTACGCCTCCAGTGACCTGGTCATCGATGTCCTGACCAATTTGAGGACCAGCAGAGTCGGTGGATGTCTCAACAGCTGAGCTTGCCCTGTGATGCGTCTTATGCCTTGGTGTTCCAGCTGGAAGCAGGAAAGGACAGAACAGTAAGACTCAGGTGATCAGTCTCTCTCAGTTATGCTTAATGCAACATTGAGCACAACTCCATCCAGTTTTGTAACACGACAGCATTAAATACCCCGCTCTTCATAGAATCCGGAGTTGGCGCTATGAGCAAAATATCACGAGCATGCTTCTGGCAAGGGGTAGTTGGCAGGTGACGTTGCTAGGCCCTGATTAGTGATCAGGCTGTGTGACGTCACGAGACCACGTGACACGGTATAGTTGGCAACAGGAGGGTCTCGACTCAAACGCTACCCATGGGTCATGCAGGCATGTTTGTACGGCTTGGTTAAAGCAGGTGTTTATATCTGCGTCAGGTGGTATTCCACATAACGCAGTAGCTTAAGATTGCATGCCACTGAGTGAGTGTGAGATAGTAGAGGCAAAACTTTGGGTAGCAGTGATTGAGTGCGTAGCAAACTGCACGCTGTTGCATCATACCCTTAAAGGCAGTGTCTTCACTCACTCCCTAATGTTACCCCAAATTTTGGTTGTGGTGAAATTTGTCTGTTTGGCATTTTGTAACCATGTCAAAGTATGTTCAGGAGCAAAAGATGCATCTTTCACAGAGAAATTTGGAACTGAAAAGGGAATACCTTTTCTTACCATTCAATTCCTAAAATGGTAAAATTAATTATATGTCAAGACTAGCAGGGACTTCTGTCATCATTGGCAGACAGCCCATAAGCTATGTTTACAGTGATAGTAGCCTCTTTACAGCTAGAAAGTGGTAATCAATCATACATAACAACTTCGTTTTTTTTCTTGTAATCCCTAACCATTTTTTTCTTTTGCGCAACATGCTAAAAGCCTAATCCTAGTGAAAGACCTCACAAAAGGTGACACGCCACGACAGTCACTACTCTTCTGCATTTCTGTCCCTTTTAAGCCCCGTAAAGAATCCTGAAAAATAAATAAAGACCTGGGACAAAAAAACCTGCAGGCTAGAACTTTTCAAGCAAAGAAAAAAAAAAAAAGAAAAGAACATTTTTAGGTTTTAAAATTTTGTTCTATGTCAAGTTTGCACAGAAGCAAATATTTATCCATTTCC
This sequence comes from Amblyomma maculatum, assembly GCF_055883805.1. Lineage (NCBI taxonomy): Eukaryota > Metazoa > Arthropoda > Arachnida > Ixodida > Ixodidae > Amblyomma > Amblyomma maculatum. The sequence continues at coordinate 152,823,758 of NC_139346.1, forward strand.
CAGTACCATAAATAATGTAATGGAAAGGTGAGAGAGTGAAATTTAATGAGCAGCACTTCCAAGTGAACTTAGCTACTAAATTGTAGCAAAGTGAGGCCAAGGAAAGCTTAGGAGAGCTTAGAAGGGTTGTTTTGTAGGCCAGTTGGTGATCCATACTTCAAAAAATGCTTCGGCACGGCAGACAAGGACAAGATGTAGAGAACGTTGACACGGGTTTCAATAAAATCAGCTGTTAGTTGGCGCTCTGTTGTGTGTTTTCTACGTCTTGTCCTTGTCTGCCACGCTGAAGCACTTCTTGAAACTTAAGAGAGCATTAGGACAGAAAACTGCAGCCATAAAAGATTTACCTTTTTTACAAAGCCAAAACACCATGCACAGGAGAATCAGGAACATAGTGGCACAGTTTAAATGAGGCATTGTAGCCGAAAGCTTAGTAATTAGACTTTATCACAATGAGCTTGCTTATCTGCTTTCATTCTCCGATATCTACAGATAACAAAGGCAAACACATTAAGTATTAGGGACAGAAAAAAAAAAAGGAAGACAAAAAATGTCTCTGTATTGTCTCATTTTTCTGATGTATCCCACAGTTCTTTCACATGAACACCATTTTATGCGAGTGACTTGTGACCTTCCTTTTCTGTTTCCCTAGAAAATGTCTGGTCGCCGACCCTTTTTCTAAGAAACCTTGTACCCATTGGAAGACTGGTAGGTAGCCGGGGGCACCAGGGATCGATCCTGGCACCTCCCAAATGCAAGGGGGGGTGCTCTACCACAAGGCCATCACTTCGGTGATGTGGTTGCTGACACTTGCACCGTCACACATGTCAAATGGATAACATGGGCAAAGGAAACATCGCCAACATATCGGCTTGCTGCTGCAATGGGGCCGTAGAGCCACGGCCTCACCTGAATTTGTTCACTGAAACCTCGACTTGAGAACAGCATAATCACAGAGCGTGAATATGCTAGTCACGTGATCTTCTTGCATTTTGTGGGCTTTCTCCGAAGCTCGGAAAACAAAGATACCTGCGAGGCTTCCTTATTGCGAATGATGGAATGGGCGTTTCTGAAGGTGTTCACAAAACTTTTCAAATGCCACTTATTGTCCAAACTAAATATTTAGTAATTTAGAAAACAAAGCAAAACATCTTAAATAGCTAATTAAGCAATCGCAAAGCAAGAAATTGCCTGTGGTACACAAGGTGGCCGCGGCTGGTAGGAATATACAACTGGGTTCTCTCGTCTGCTTCAAATATTAAATTTTTTAGCATTTAGCTCAAGTTAGCTTGAATACTCTCTTTCTTTCGTGCACATGTGCATATGCGTGTGTTATAGTATAAGTGTCCCAAAACAAATTCCCCCCCCCCCCCCCCCACACACACACACAAAAAAAAATAATAAAAAAAAAATAAAAGAAAGAAAACCCACCTCTGTTCAAACTTGTGCCATTTACATCTCCGCCATTTGTCGTGTCGTTTGTCCTTGCTGGTGCCGGCGTGGTGGGGGCAGACGACTCAGCAAACTGGTCTTGGTCATTTTTCTGAAAAAGAAAAAGATTGATTCTCATCTGTGCCTTAAATGCAGCATCTGACACCTTTGACATTGCATGATTCAGATAACAGCGTAGTGCGTGGTGCAAAAATGCAAGAGAAAAGAATCTGTGCCCTCTGGAGTGGCATGACAGTGTTACAGTGCTCGAAGTGGCCTGAAGCTGGTCGTACACTGCAGGCCCCTGGCGGCTGGCATTCAAGCACTATACTTCCAAGCATGCGAAGACCAATAAAAATGTATCGTCAAGTGCATTTTGTTACCACTCTTCCAGTGAGGTGCATTGTCAGAAGCTTGTATTTAGCACCACCAGATGACTCCCCGGCGTAATGCCCTCACCTTTTTCACTCCCTATAACCCTTACCACAGGATGCGATTCAGGTACCCATTAAGAGCACAGTGACGTGGTCACTGCAGTAAGCTTCATTCAAAGCCAAATCTAACCAAATGTTTCCACTGGAGCCTTTTCACCCATCACTATGTAAGTTGACCGTTCAATTTTACAGATGAAAACGGTTTGCCTCGTGACATACTCCTGCTCTGCGACTACTGTGAGCATACAGCACTAGAACTGCTTCAAAAATTGAATGAACCGATAGCTTTGGCACAAAGATCTGGAAAAAAAAAAATAATAAAGACGTTCCCAGAAGTTGTGCAGTTGAAATGTACTCTGATAACCAACGACTGTGGTACATGAAAAAATTTCTACCATTACTCTACCATGAAAAACTAGAGAAAACTACTTTAACATGCTGTCATATGTCAGCTAGTAAAGGTGCACAGCTTTTCCTAGCAGCCCGTCCTCCCCTGCATCTATGCAAACATTCTCACATAGATATAAATTAATTATTCAGGGAGTCTCCCACACATTTGCCTCAACAAAGGCTTACCATACCTACGTTTGTCCTTCATATATTTCACATGAAACGGCCGCTCACGCTAGTTACGACTAAAGACCCATGCAAACAGTCACAAAAAGCTAAGTGACAACCCCAGTTTTCTTTTTCCTTTTTTTATGTGCACCAATGTATAATCCTTTCTTTGCTAGTTCTAATTTGGATTGTGGTGCACCGACGAAGAACAAGGGAGCGGAGGCGACTCACGAGAGGTCCCGAGCAAGCCAGCTTGATGAGCTTGTGACACTTCTTGTGCACCATGAGTTTGCAGTTGATGCACTTGAAGCCCTGCCTGCCCAGCCCCCAGATGCGGTCCAAACAGAAGGTGCAGAACGCACGCTGCAAGTGACAAAAAATACGCAGGGAGCAACGATTAGTCAGGGCAGCACAACATGCACCTCATTACGCGGCACACGTTGAAAAAGAAGATTTTCATAATAAGAGGAGAACATAAAGAAGGAGGAGAAAAAAAAAAGTTAATGCTGGCACAGTAGCATTAAGGAAAATGCAGCATGGTACAACTTCAATGATTGCAATATTGCAAAGGACAGGTGTTAAATAAAAAGGTACATTGTGAGGTTTGTTCGCTGCAGAGTAGAAACCAAGCAGTTTTCTTCGTCTTTCCTAACTAAAATTGTGCCGTGCTATGCCACGACTATCAAGCCCAACTCAAGTTTGCGAGTAGCACTACAGAGAACCAATGAACTACAAAGGGTTCCAAAGATGCTGATATATATATGTATATATATATACACAATTAAATTTTCATAGCTAATTGGATGCCCATTTTTATCACCAAGCAGAAAAATTTTATAGAAAGAATTTTTTGATGCAAAAAAAGACAACAAAGGAAACCTTCACCATAAAACCACAAACAACATTTAACTCCCACATTTGTCAAGTCAGAAGAAACTGAAAAGTCAAGCGGAAAAAGAAAGAAAACAGGTAAAGCTTAAATAATCTATGAACTAAATAACAATAACAAAGAGGAACAAAATGCGTGAAAGCGAAGAAAAGACTCAAAAAGGGAGCCTTGGCCAGAACAATGCCAACAAGAAAATAATTATCACTCACTATCAGCTCTATCAGTATCATGACAAACGCAAGGACAATGGGGCATGCCTAACAGATGTGAAGCCTGACAGTCTAGCACCCAGGACTGGCCTGTCACAGAGCTGCGCCTAATCAGAATGAGCCACGAACAAGATAAGCGAGCCCCCCACTCAGCCCGTTCCCACCAACGCTTTCCTTCCTAGAGAAGAGGAGGAGGCTGGGGAAAGGGACGTTACTCAAGCGACAGACAAGAGTCGGTGACAACCGCAAGGTAAGGTTTCTCCCGAGCCCGCCTTTTAAACATGAAGAGAGGCGACAAGAGCAAACACCGTTATCTTCTTTCCAACGGAACTGCTTCTATACGGGATGTGGAGAGACAGCATGCGGGGGCGACATCAGCAAGGAGTTTAAAGCAGTGCCAACGGCATTGCCCTGACATACCCGGTTGAAACGCTTTGCTTGGAAGATGTGGCCGTTGACGCGGTACAGCTTTCGCCACCGTCGAGCCCCTCTTCGGTAGATGCTCTCTGCACCAAAAGAAAGGGAATCCATATCACAAACCGTCATGATTCACGCTGCAGAAGTTGTTGCCGTGAGAAGACATCAAGAGACAGTAAGAGATTCCCAGTATGTGGATGGTAAAACCCTGCCTGAACCAACATGTAAAGAAGTGACATCAAAGAACAGACCCGAGATTAAAATGTCATTCTGCCTGCACACTATGTAAAATGTGGTTAGAAGAAATCAAACATTGTGAAACTTAGCGCATAATTAAATCTAAATTTAGTCAAGCCTGAAAGAGTTGCATGCACCAGCCACGTCCAGGAGCAACTCTTTTCTAATTATACTGGCTTTTTAACTAAACTCGTCTAAATTAAGCGTGACGGAAGTGGCTGTAATAAAAAATGAAACCTCATCAGTGCTTTGGCTCAACAGACTAATCAGGTATTAACATCTTACCAATTAAAAATGCAGCCGACAGGCATCGCAAACCCTGCCACCCGCAATGTAGTGAAAGTTCAGAACAGAAAAATATGAAGCAACCATTTGTTGGAGTCAGCAAAAGAAGTTACTTGATATAAGAAACAAAGAAAACACAGTGGAATGTAAGAGGAGGAATATATGCACTATGGTTTTAGTGTGAAAGTAAACTCAAAGTAATAGCAGCCAACATATCACTGACTCTCACAGGAACAGAAATGAATAGAGGAGATGAAGGGCTCGATAGGATATATACAAAAAGGGTAAACAAACTTTCAGACTTCTGCTATCATTTTTTTTTTCCTAGCTGGACAGAAAAATAATTACCAATCATTTTAGGTGAGATATAATTTGTCAACACAGAAGACAACACATCACCAATAGGAACAAAGCCCACAACCTCTTCGTGCAGAGTGTGATGTTTTACCAAGTTGCAGCAAAGGCTATTTGCTTCTGTACGAGACAGATGAAAGCTTCTGTAGCTCAATTGGTAGACCATTTCACTTGACCCACAAAGGTCATGACCATACTCGCACTGGTGTCTTTTGTTCCTGTTTTTCAAACTTTATCCTGTCGAAAATGACTACTCAATTACTTCCCTCCCTAAGAAGAAAAAGAAAAAAAGAACAAATATGTCTTCCTCGGAATCAAAGAAGGAAGGCTTCTTTCATATGTTAATGTATGCATGCAGTACGAGCAGGCTGCTGGCATGATTCCCACTGGCAAAGATGTTCTTATCAGCAATACTTATCAACAACAGACTAGTGCAATCCACGCGATGTGCTTATAAGAGTATGAGCACAAAAAAAAGGTACACACCACCACGCACTTAAAAAAGACAAAGAATGAAAAGATGAACTCACTGTCCTCTCCAGCACAGGGCATTCCAGGAGCCACAGGAACATTAGGAAAAACTGCACAACAGGAAAATTGAAATGAGCAAGAAAAGAAAAGCACAAAAAACCTATATAAAACAAAAGGAGATGAGTCTATTAACAAAGAGAAAATAAGGGGGGAAGTTGCAAGCCGAAGGACCAACCGTGTATGGTAAGCTCCGAGTCCTTATTGACTTCGTACAGGCGAATGGCTTCGTTCAGTTCCTCCTGAGATGAAATGGTGCATGGGTCGCCTGCAGAAAAGCAGTGCACAGGCTGACACCGATGGTCAAGGGTTTCCCCCATGCCTCACCCTGTGAGCTCAAACAACTTATGTGCAGAAGACAATGTCTGCTTCTGCAGACACGAAACACAAGTGATGCAGTACTTTCACTTCTGCAGCACACAACTTACAAGCAACCTAGGTGGAGTAAAACTAGAATTCTCTTTCCAACATGGAGTGTAGGTTCAATTTATCCTACAATGAACACAACTGGACCTCTGTTCACAATGAAGTATTTAATGCAAATAAAATGGACTCTATCAGGTGTCTGCAAAGTATTTTTAAGATTACCCCCGCCACCCTCCTTCTCAAAAGCTAACTGCACCCGCACGATTTTTCGCCCTAACCTGTATGCAGTGAAGTGTCAAGAGAAAAAAAAAGAAGCTGCTTCCAGACAATACCTCCGAATGTCGTTGAAGCAACTCAGCACATAGCCAAATAAAGAAAAAAATAGAATAAAAACAAACAACTGCGCTTGCAGGGAAGAGGGTGCATTTCAGCCAAGCCCCATGCTCCACGCAGGCCTAACACAACAGCGCCAAATGCAGGCCTAGGCTTCACAGACCCTTGCCTAATATGACACAAGTGATTAAGCAGCCTTCATGTCAGTAAAACAAACTGTGACAGTCACTGCTGTGCTGCGGTGGATACCAATCAACTTGAATCCAAGGACGAAGCAGGTGTTGCTGAAGCTGAGTGCACACAAATGCGGGGCCAGCCCCTTTCAAACAACGACAATAAAGGCACAGCTGGGCTCTCTCGCGGCAGGCAGAGCAAAACGGGTCATGCAACACCGCCACAACGCAAGGAAGGGAAAGAACAATGCCGTTTGAAAATGAAGGCAAAAACTGAACACGCAAGGACATGCATGTCTCGTTTTTAAGAGTGACAGCTCTCCTCTCACAGGTGTCGATGGCGTCCTTCTGAAGCTTCAGACCACATGTTCATTTTTTTTTTTTTTTTCTGCCGAATACATTTCTGTTTTTAAAAGCAGGGTGATACCCTCAGTTCACTTATTTTTTTTTTTCCATTCTACCCTTCCCTCCCTATCTGTCAATTTAGGCAATGTGGAACCTGTTCAGTCATATAACCCCACACATGAAATGACTTTATGGTCCTATCTCCACTTCACACGGTACACACAAGCTACACTATGCATAGAAAGGGAACTGAAATTCACTGAAGAAGATACAAAAAGATATGTTCACAATTGGACCTGCTTATTTCAGCATTCCAGCCAGTAATTTTCTGAGCTGCCCTCTAAAATAAACAAATGCTTATTTAGGAACTTCATTTGAACAGAAAAACCCGTCACTGCTAATAACGAATTTTAGCACACAGAACATTCAAGACTGGTAGCTCTAACTGCCATTGAATGCCACCAATTTCTTAGTAGGATCAGCTGCAATCGACACTGCCACTTTATGAAAGCATGCATGCATTAATAGGCCCACACAAGAGGTCTTTCACCAGCTCTGCGTACTGTGGCCCAGTGCACTGTGCATAGAAGTGTGCTGCATCTCAGTGTACTTTACCTCAATATACCATGCCTGCTTACTGTGCATTCATCAAGCCAGCTCCCAAAGAAAGCATACAAGAAAAAATGGCATTATGTGCACGCGCCGCCCCTACTGCAAGGCTGACGGATGCATGATGAAATGCCTAACCGAAGTCAATGTACGCATAAATGCAAGCAAATGTGCAACACCGCTGCAGCTAAAGCATGCAGCCTACTGGTAGCCTTAGCAGAATTATTTTCGAACAATATATTCGCAACACTGCCATTGCTCTCAATCTGAAAATGGAGTTCATTTCAGAGGACAATGAAAAATGAAACGGAGAAAAACGAAACATTTTCGAGTGCACTGTACTGTTTTTGAAGAGCTTAGTCCCAGACCAGCTCACAATGAACCTTCCAATGGTTCCGGATGTTCCCCCTGCCATACATATATGATTTAACTGTGCACACTAAAGTGACAACGATAAAGAATGGCTAATGTTGTTGCAGCATGGTCAATCTTAATCTGGATGCTGCTGCCAGTTTGTTTTAAAAATTCACCAACAGAAAGGGAAAAGAAAAAAAAGTAACTGCCTCAAACCACATTAAGTGTTGCTTCAGGCTGTTAATGAATGGTACATTTCCAAGACCACACATAAAAAGACTTCGCAATCTCACCTTCTTCGTCGACCCACTTCATCGTGAATGGCTGCTCCTCATTGAACTTGCAGATGTCACGCATCTCCTTACAAAGCTTCTCGAGAGCAATGGCCGGGTCAATGTACATCACCATGATCTCCCTGCATAACATGGCCACAAGCAGTTTTCAACAGATGTAAAAGTTGCATGTGAAGTTTTCCATATATAAAAATGAAATGTGTGTGTGTGTGCATGCGTGCGTGTGTGTGTGAAAATACAGCAGTCACTTTTTTTTTCTTTTCAGTGCACTTCATCCCTTCACAGTGTCTTACACAGCATTTCCCATTTTTCATAGGCTGGTTCCTAATGGCTGTCATTTTGTCTAGAAATGTCATTTCTGGGTGTGCAATAAGGCAGCTGAGCTCTGTCACAGAAAATTGCACTGTAAATTTGAAAGTCCTTTATTTTTTTTTAATCCATCAATTTCACACACTGGTGGTGTTCTGTGAAAAGCAAGACCGATCTGTAACCTCGCTGCAAGTTGCATGCAGGAATCTTTTACACAGCATTTAACAAACGCTTAATTCTTAGTAAGTTGAATGTGATGAGTAATAACCTCGTACAGTAAAATGCACTGTACATTTAGTACCAGCACATGAATATATATCTCATTAAAAATTCAAGATTTTTTTTTTCCGCAGTCTTTATTCCCCTTTAAAGCAAGCCCAATGTATTAATGGCAAGGAATTTAATTAGAACTGGTGGCTATAACCCAGGCAGTAATGCAGAGACTGCTCGGCAACAAATTCATCTTTATCACTGGTAGGCTGCTACAGCTATTTGTGTTTGTCCAGTGGCAGCGAAAGTCATGCACAGAGTCATCCTTTTGCTAGCACTAATGACTTATAACCTGCTTGCAAGTGACTGCTATTTTTTGCTCATTAAGACCCCTGTTTAGCAGTTTAGAAAGGAGTCGTTGAACACACCACAATGATGATGGCACTAAACAGTTACCATTCGCAAGTGATGATGATGATTATGTATTAGACCCATTTTGCCAAGCATTTCACCCAAGAGGAATAGAGCACCAGGCCTGGGGAAAGCTTGTATCTATAATATCAATGATAGGTGGCCAGGTTGGGCATCCGCTTCACACAAGGAAGTTGTAAGTTTGGGTTGATAGCCAGCGGCACTGGCTATCAACCCAACCTTACAACTTCCTTGTGTGAAGCGGATGCCCAACCAGTAGGGACATTGTTGCGGTGTTACCATTTGTGATAGAAGAATTAGCTAGGATTTTTTTCAGAGATCAAAGTAAATTCTCCAAGTAAGGTCTGCAATTCAAAACAATGAAACATCAGAACAGGTGACATTTACAACCAGTTACAATGAAGCAGCGGTCCCTACTGCCTGATCCTGTGACCACATGATAACCACCTCACGGGACAAGCTTCAGACCATGGACTGAAAACAAGGTAATGACAAACAGCCGATAAATGCAAAACCAACAACAATAAAACTGATGCTGGCATTCGTTAAAGAGTCAAGAGTGTGCCATGTATCCAGAAGTAAATAAATTACAAATTCCGTTCTACTTTTTACATGGGCTGACCAATTCTTGCACTTTTTCAAGCCACAAAACGAACCTTTGTTTGTTATGTAACAAAGGCTGAGAACGTTGGAAAATGACCTCAACATGGCTCAGGTTTTACTTCTTAAAGCACATCTTTTTACTGAATAAATTTTATGACATAAGCTGTATGTGGACTAAGGCAAAACTAAGTAGCGAGAGTTTTCCGTCCCATACTCAGCCGAGCCCAGCAGGCAACCTAGCACGAAGAGAATTTATGATTAGTCAAGGCTTCTAGTCAACAACTTTTGCCATAAAACATGAACAAGGGCAACTGGCAGGTGTACCATTAAAACAGCTCACCAATGTAAAGGTTTTTACAAACTGTAAACGAGTGTTAAGGCCTGTATGAAGATAGCTTTCAGCTCAGCGAAGCTACTGGAATTGATGGAAATATAAAGTTGTGACGCGCACAACTGCAGCCCATCTAAAGCTGCACATGCACAACGTTCAGTATGGTTAGCTATGCCATTTTTAAAATGGTAAATAACGTCCCAAAGTGACAAATGCGCTATAAGGTTTGAAACAAAACAAAAGCGACACTTCATTTAATTAATGTTTGGGTTCCTGCATACGAGCTTGAGTCCACAATGCCTATTCCTAGCCAGATAGGAAAGTGTAAAACCCTACTGTTGTAAGCTTCGGTAGCGGAAGTCGAAAAAAGTAAGGAAAAACATATCCACTCGTTCCAATAAACCTGTGACGACAGAAAGGTGATATTCTGACTAAGCAGATAACACAGCGTGTGAGGGGCTTATTCATGCAACGCCCACGCAAAAAGTGCAAAGGGCGTAGTCGGCGCCCAGACCTGTTCGATAGCCGGACTCGTTTCACTAGTTCTGCTTGCTGTGCCTAGGAGGGGGGAGGGGGGCAAAAACAAAAAGAAAGAAGATCGGAAACATGCGGAGGAGGGCTGGCGTGAATGAGAGGAGCGTATCAGCGCGCGCGCGCGCTCTACGATGGAGAAGCTAAGTTATCCGCTTTCTTTGCTTGCTGACGAGCGTTTCACAGGGCGTTCCTCTCACAGCGCTATGTCGGAAGAGGAATGCGTAGGCCAGAAGAAAAAGAAAACAAGAGTTACATCAGAGGGCGAGGAAAAAGATGTGCGGGGGAGAGAATGAGTCAAGAAGAACGGCGACGTTACAGGGGCAAGAGAAGCGTGTCCAGTGCAGCAAGAAGCACCGTTATGAGCCGCGCGGGCTACGGCGTAACGCGGCGGCGACTGCCACGAGCAGAAGCGGTGGCAGCAGCTCGGCAAGCGAGCCAGCCAGCTGCGCTACGGACGCGGCTACGGCACAATGAACAACGGCTGGGGCCGTGACCGGAACGAATTCCATTTCACAAACACGCCGCCTCGAAAAGAAAGAGACAGACAGCAGAAAACAACAACTAAAGAATCACGGACAGTGCCGCGCGACGCTCGCATCGCACGGGCCGTCACGTCACGCAAGCGGGCGCACAGACTAGCTGCGGAAACATCCATCGGACGCACGCACGCAAAAGAACTCGCTGCGCCAAGACGGGGAAAAAAAGGAAAAAAAAAAAAGCGACTTCTGCCAACTACCGATAAACCAGCCGCCCAGACACCGTAGGTTGCGTGCAGCACGGGAGCCAAAAAGAAAAGAAGAGAAAGCCACAGGCGCGCCGCTACAGAGACGTTACGAGGAGCCTGTCGAACGGTGCGATTGATTTTGGTCTGCAACAACGTCGCGGACCTTCTCCTCCTTCGTCGCGACACTTTCGAGGTCAGCCCGTCTTAATTACCGTGCGAACCGGACTAGGTTAAGGGGGAGGAAATACAACGATCAACAGCGTCCTCCGAGGAAGTGCGAAACATCTTGGAATCGCCAGCGGGTCCTGCTCGCAGCTGTAGCGGTCCAACAGGAGCGAATTGAGTCGGAGTCTTGCCTAGCGTGACAGCAGCCTGGCCAAAGCAAACAGGCAAAGTGACAGGCGCGCTTCGATTAAGTCCCGCACGGAGCGCGTCTCTCTTTCAGAGAGTGTAGGTCATGATCGCACAGACTTCTCAGGGCTACCAAGGAGGCGAAAATGTCATGCAGCTTAATCAGCATTGATCAATAACACGTGAAAAAGCTTCCCTGCATCTTCAGTGTCGAGATATTGCCTGTGTCAACGGTCATCAGAGAAGGGGGGTACCAGCCTGAGATACACAGCATCATGGAAGGACAAGCTTGACGAAACTGTGTGAACAGTAACATGCGAACAGATTTTACAAGCCATTCTCACCCGTTGTAAGCCGTCTTGACACGAATTTCGTTGCCTTCGCCGTCAGTCATCTTGGAGGCCGAATTAATTACTCAGAGAAAAGCAGATTGATGCCCGTGGTCAACTTGCTGGTGAAGCGCGGAGCGACGGCTCATAGGATCGCGGTTTTCGCGAACTAAATGGGCTACAAATGTCGCAGACAGCGCGTCCGCGACGTTGATTTTGCGGTCTTCAACCGTTCGGGCATATTAACACCTGAAGCGCGCCCAACTTCTACACACAAACACCCCAATGAGTCAAAGTAGAAATTCCACTGCCGCCATGCTGGGTTGTGCCACAAACGGAAGCGGAAATGCTAACTTACGTATGCTTTCTTTTTGATCTTTAACGCTAAAATATTATCAAACATATAAAACAAAACAACAAATGTTAGCATGTGACTGCTCACAGTTGCAAATTATTACCACATTAGTGTTGCAATCATGTTGAAATGTAGCGCCGCTTAACGGCGAAGTCTACATTCAGAGGGACACGTATGTTCAAGCCGGAGTCGTCTGCTGCATTCATTCCAAACGACGAGTAAATGAATGACGCGGGATAAGTGCAGATTCGAGGTGAGAAGCACCACTGCGGTTAAATTTCAATTTTTGTGGGGCGTGCAAGCGTTTGAAACCGAGTTGAACATGCGCTGGGAACCTACGTACGCCAACGTAGTAACTAACAGAGCATGGACCATGGCCAAATGTTGACCATGACACGACGGGCTATTAATCAATGGACGCTGGATAGCGGTGGTCATTCAAGATGCCTTTGACCTCTCATTGGCTGCAGATTGTTACAGCTGCATTTTGCCTGCTTTCTTGTAATTCACGTGCAGCATCTATTAGAAGTTATTGAGGTCTTGTAAGCCAATTTTAGAAGTCCGATCTCAAGCGCTGCTAAACTAAACGCACTTGCTGCTTTCATCCATTTATTTACGTAGTACGTTGGCGCTGTTTGATAACGCTTTATGATTTTATTTTTCCTTCTACACGAGACTGAACGACATTGTTTTGCTTTATATATCATCACCTCCTTCTTCTTGGTGCTGCCGGTTTTTGTAAGCACAGCTGTGTTCGCAAAATTAAGCGCTATTATAGAGCATATGTGCCGATGCACATATTGCGCCAAATGTCGCGAGGGCGTTTAGCGACATTTACACGCACATATATGCCATAGGCTTCTTCGTTCCAGACGGTACGGTTACGTCGCATGTGAATCGATCCAATCGCATCGATTCAAGTGCGCGCTGTTAATCGAGACTGATATATACTGCGCCTCCACATTAACGTATACTAGGTGACAAAGATTTTAACCTGCCTGATATTGTATGTAGCGACAAGACGTAAGATACGCTTGGTCTTAGTGCCCAGCTTATTTGTCTCCTACTTGAATAGAGATGCGCACGGTTTTGAAGTCGCAGAGCTCAGGAGTGGAAACCGTTGGTCAAAACCAGAGGAATGAAAAGAACGCAAATGGTATAAGCAAGATTTTATTGGCGCAAAACACATATCGTGAATGGTAATGTTCCAGGATAGTGCTAATAAAATCTGGTGGAAGATGCACAGCTTAAAGAAAGCGACATGTAAGTGAAATATGAAAACTATTTCCTTGTCAAAGAACATATGCTGCTGTATGCTCAGACTTGTGCCAGCGACAAGGAAAAAAATACTACTCCGAGTGGCGATCAGTGCTGACAAATAGTGGATTTATTTTTTTTGCTAGTTCACTGAAGTTCTTGCTTGTAAAAAAAGAAAAAAAAGAAACCATTGACAGCTGTTTTGTGTGCATGGCTATAAATTTGTGCTGTCCATGCTCATCAAGGCACCGGTGCACATGCCGGCCTATATGAGACTGAAATTGAAACATCATGGCTGGAGGCAATATCCCTTTCATGTTGCCCGAGCTAGTGCTGTCTGCCATCCGCAGCACTCATAATCTGCGCACTTTGATGTCGAACTTCCAACCTTTACGTCCCCGTTTTCACAAAAGGACCCAAGCTCACTGTTTGCTCTACAGCTGATCTTACTGGGCAAAAAAATGTTGTTCATATACTCACTTGATTGTAAAGAAAATGCATTTTGATAGAGGCTAAACGTAAGGTGCCCATGTACTGTGCAATGTCAATGCATGTTAAAGAACCCAAAATGGTCAAAGTTGTCTGCAGCCTCCACTACAGCATGTGAGCCACTTTGGGACGTTAGACCTCATACACCAAACCATGCCAAGCCAATATTGTGAATCACTGTTTAAATGTCAAAAAGAAATAAGGCTTCTTTTTCTGCTGTTCTAGACTGTGGCATATATATGCACTCGCGTGAGGCTTTAACTTTCCCACTAGTTTTAATAACAAAAGTTGTAGACCACCAAATTTTTTCGCTATCAATCACCTGATAAGTGTGGGGTGGGAAAAAATTCAGCAACATCCTTACGAACATGCTTGAACTATAAATCCAGCTCCCGAGTACTAATTTTGTCAGTGCAGTCAAACAGTGAGGACCTTCGCAGATTTTGCTGTTTCATTTGGTGGGGAGAGCCTTTCTTTAAAGCCAAACTATTTGCTATTGAAAAACTTCATTAGCATTGTGTGCCATAACTGTACCCATATGGCATCAAGGGTGGCTGCACGGAATCGCTATTATTGGGCCATTTCTATGTGACATCACTGTGGCCATTTAATTATTTAGCTATTTTGCCCCTTTTGATGCATTCTCGCACCACCCTTGTGCTTTGTTATTCAAAAACTGCTAAAATAACCAATTTAGCACGTTTTACTGTGCTTTGGATCCTGTTATTTTTGGGGTGCAGTTTGCAAAATGCAAATTGTGAAGTTGCTCGTCTCAGTCACCACCACTAGTAGTGCAGAAAAGTGTATGTGAAGTTATTACCCCAAGTGCTTAATGTTTGCAATATTCCTTTTTCTAACAAGGCCATGTTATATATTTGAAAGGTAACCCTTGACATTCTTGAAAGGTAATCTCTATTTATGTACACATTATTTATTTATGTACGCATATTTATGTACACATAGCAACAGTGTATTGGGCGGGTATTTCGAAAAGTGATCACGGCTGTCTGACTGAATAAGTGCTCTGTCATCATGCTTTTACCTTGGAAGGCTGTGGAGTAACATGGAGGCCCGCAAGCGTCCCTTCGGTGGGCATCAAGACTCCACCGAAAACAGCGCCATGGCTCGAAACAAGAATCCACTGCTGGAGGATGGCCAAGCGGCCGGAGATGGCCATCCTCACGACAAAATTCATCTGGGAGGCGTGCGTGAGGAATGGCGCAGTATTGCACTCCTGCTCTTCCTGTACGTGTTGCAGGGCATCCCCTTGGGTCTCGGTTCAGCCGTACCACTGCTGCTCCAGAACAGGCACGTCAGCTATAAGGTGGGGCATTGATTCAAGAAGAAAATGCCTCTCAGTGGTGTCACTAACTGATGATGATGCTGTACGAATGTTTGTTAAAAAAGAGAATTCTGAACTACAGTTGCACAAAACTCACGTTTACAGTAACCACTGTGCACAACTCCCCTCTGACAGAAAGTAGTCTGCTGTTAAAGCTTTTCTGGTTACGTCACTAAAAAGCTGAGAATCAGACCAAATTGTAAGCTAAAGAACTTTGATGTGTTTGGTTCGTTTGGTATGGTCATATTTCAGGAACTGATTTTGTTTACAGTTCAGCGAAATAATTCGCAGCCTGTGCACCATAACTGATAGTTAGCAACCGCTGTTATTTTTTAAGTTGTATCCTACTATAATTGCATACATTTACATCATAAATTTGTTTGTATAATATCTGCAACACGCTTTTGTCAAACTTTTTAGGCTTAAAAATATGTGGAGAACATATATAAGTTCTTCATACCATAAGGAGTCATAGCTCCTATACAGGGCCCACTATTGCTGATGATTATATTACCTTGAATACATCTTACAAAATGTTGTATTGCATGGCTTGATGTATAGTATTTCGTCAACTGTTGCCCATTGTCATTTTTCGCTGTGTAAATATTGTATATGCTCCCATGTGTGACTGCACTGACAGGCTGAATTTCAGTACTGTTCAGTCAGTAGCTGATGCAGAACAGAAAGCATCCTCAAATGCCTGGTATTTTAATCACAAGGGTATCTGAAGGGAAGCAAAGTGTAGCAACACCTTTGTACAGAGACATCCTTGCAACGCAAAGACTGCCTTGTGGTTGGAATCAACCAGGAGTCCTCTGCTCCAGCATGACTCATAGTCAAAGTGTAAACATGCATAAACATTTTAGCCACTTGGACACTCAGGCTCCAAAACTTTGTGTCGCATTACTTCTTGTGTTGTGATGCAGGAACAAGCCCTGTTCAGCTTTGTCTCGTGGCCCTTCAGTGTGAAGCTTCTGTGGGCACCTATAGTCGACTCACTTTACTCAAACCGTTTTGGGCGGCGCAAGTCATGGCTGGTGCCCACACAGTACGCCATCGGCCTGTCGTTCTTCTGGCTGTCGTCACACGTGCGAGCCTTGCTCGGCGACGAAGAAGGGAGCACAACCGAGCCGAGCATCCTGGTGCTGACGGTCATCTTTTTTGCACTCAACTTCCTGGCAGCTACTCAGGACATTGCTGTGGATGGCTGGGCTCTCACAATGCTCTCGAGGTAGGCGGGCACAAGGCATTTTCATGCACGTGTTGGCTTCCACATGCAGTTTTATTTGTTGGCAGTGCTTGTTTATTAATTTGCAATATGTGATATTACTGTGCTGACATTTCAGAGTCTAATTACTAGAGTGACATAACGTAATTCAGTGTTCTGTTATGCTGCTGCTTTATTACCGTGTCAAAGAGGCCACTCATGTGGGTTGGTGTGGCGATATGGATGAAAGAGAACACGAGGAGACGTTGATTAGGGAAAAAGGGAAGGATTTGAAAGAAGGCATTAGTGCAATGCCTGCGCTGACTTCCATTATCTTTGATGGTGTGTGTTTCTATGACTGATTTGCGCAATTCCACGTTCATTCCACTGGGATAGCATGTTTTACATAGAGAATTATTGCATAATCTGGTTGCCAGAAATCTGCATGCTTGCATGCATATGGAATTAATTATGGTATGTGCTACATATGAGAAACTCCTTCTGCTATGCTAAAATGCAGTGCTAGGTAAAAAGGTATGTACAGAATTGTTCGTTGTTAACATACATTATTAATTACGTTCTAGAGTTGGATCACAGTGTCTCAGAACTTCACACCACCATGGTGGCCATATTATCATGCATGTGCGAAAAGAGAGGCAAAACATACAGCTGTCCATGCTGCCAGCACTTGCTTGCTAATTTACAAGTATCCAATGTACAGTGCATTTGTGTTCACTGTAGCACTAGACAATAGTGTAACTTGAATTACTGGCAAGCCATTTCGTGCTTGGATGATATATGGTGCCATGATTGAAATAAAAGCAAGAATGCAAACAGTGCCATAGGCATGATGCCTCCACCTCTCTGCTACCTCTACACCCACCCCTTTCTGAAAAAGAACAAAATAATAATGTTAGCTTAGGAATGTTGCCAGAAAAGAAAAGTTTTTGATGCATTCATTACAGAATTCTATGAGGCTATGAGGGTGTGTTTTCTATTTATAAGTGCTATTTATGTCCATTGCTTTCAAGCTAGAACAGTTTTATGGTTGTTGTGTTTCAGATGAGTTTCAGGTATGAATCTGGAGGCAGCAGCTGAGGTTTTGTGCAATTCTTGTGTAGAGAATTTCCAAATGAATATGATGGAGAATATTCTCCGTCTGCCATATAGTAGAAAGAGATGGACTCTTCTGTTTCACTTTTTCAGGAGGCACGTTGGCTATGCTTCTACGTGCAACTCGGTGGGACAAACGGCCGGCTACTTCTTAGGCAATGTTGTCTTCTTGGCCCTCGAGTCGGCTGACTTTTGCAACCGCTACCTCAGATCTGTTCCTCAAAAGGACGGCGTTGTGACTCTTGATGGTAAGGGGAATTCTGTCATTTCACAATTTTTTATGGTGTACTATAGAGGCTTTTGCTCACATAGTAGATTGTTCATTCATAGCAGCTTTTGCATCTATCCACATGTCAGCATGACTGTACTTTTGGTTAATAAGTATTGCTAATTAATGTAAATTTGTTGAGGCATGCTACAAAATCTTAGGATTCAGTAATCTAACCTAACCTTAACATAAACCTGAACTAACCTAAACCTTAACTCAACCCTAATGTAAACCTAGCCTAAACCAACCTAATCTAAACATAGCCTAGCCTAACCTAAACATTACCCTGACTAGCCTAGCCTAGAAGGGTCAGGGTTTGGGTAGTGGGTAATCAGCTGAGGTTGTGTTGTGCCCTATGGAACCTCTAGCCTAACCGAACCTTAACACTTTTGTTCATGACTGATTTAACCTACTTTTTTCATTCGCCATTATTGTGAGCTTTATCCGGTTGTTTTAATTGTGCAGTTGCTGGTTACATTGATCAGTGTAAACTGAGGACAGCTTTATTCTCTCATCTGTGTTTTTTTGTGTGTGTGTTGAGATGCACATGTGAAGTACTTTTCTTTTATGCTCATTTGCCAGATTACTGTACCGGTGTCAAAGTGAAGGCTCATAGCCCTGTCAAGCTGTCGAACTGCAGCTTTTAATCCTGGCCCCCGCCATCATTTGTGCCACGATAGCAAATAAATTGAACATTAGCCTAAACCTTGCTTAGCGTAAGCAAACCTAGCCTAGCCTACCCTAGCCTAACCAAATGAACCTAGACCTAAATTTAGCCTAGCCTAGCCTAGCCTAACCTAACCTTAACGTTTTTGTTTGTGACTGATTAACTTAATTCTTTTTCACTCACCATTATTGAGCTTATTCTCGTTGTTTTCATTGTGCAATTGTTGGTACATTGATCGATGTAAACTGAGAAGAACTTTATTCTCTCATCTGATTTTTTTCTTGCATTGAGATGTGCATGTTATGTACTTTTCTTATATGGTCATCTGTCAGACTACTGTAGTGCTGCCACAGTGAGGTCCATAGCCCTGTCACTTTTACTCCAGCTCTCACCATCATTTGTATCATGATGGCAAATAAATTGAACCTTGATCTAAACTTAGCCCAACCTTGCTTACCCTAGCCTAGACTAGCTTAGCTATAGTGCCTAGAATATACTAGCTAGTGTGCTGAGGGCACGCGCTGGCGAGGTCGCCGCTGTGATGCCTTCCCGCCACCGCCGCATGGTGGTGCTCTAGGTCGCCAAGGTACTACGTGCCAAGCTCGCGGCCAACATCCGGGTAGTCGGGCCTCGGTAAATGTACCGACTGTACGCGCGCTGCTCTTTCTGTAGCCTGTTTTCGTCCCCGCTTTCAGAGCATTTTTATCTGAAATATTGGTGGAAGACAAACATACCTAGGTGACCTTGAAATTTTGTAAGGAAAGAAAAGGCAAAAGCCGAAAGAAAATATCAATCCGCATGTATAACACAAAATGTACCAATTAAATTTTCATCCATATCGAGTACAACGGGAACTGCTAAAGATACAAAGCAACCACTTTTGAAGCCACTGCTCAAAGTTTTTGCAAAAGCGAACATATGCCACTGAACGAATTGTTTAATAACTGTAACAAACTATCTGATATTAATTGCTAAAAGTCAGACTGTTCCACAATGAAACTAAGGAAAAGTGCAAAACTGAACACAATATAATGCATGCAAATGCAAGCCCAATAATGACAATCGAACGCCATAAAATCATTCAGGCTAATGTCTGAAACCCAAATGCCCGAATTCTGAATAACTTCAAATTCACGAAGTATCCACATTGAAAACCAGGGCTCTAATATGACAACATATTTTGGAACATGCTTGCAGTCTGTCTCCCACCCCAGAAGTCGTGCAGGGTCTGACGTCGCGGCGAACATAAAACTACGCCTCGTATGGGTTCGAAATGTAGCTTCTCTGACACAGTGGCATGAAGCGAGCATTCTCCATTCACTGATTCATTACATTTAGCATCATGATAGTTGTGGACAGCTTTCTAAGGCTACACAGTGGAAGCTACAAATGCGAGACACCGGCTTCCACAAGCTCCCTATTCTCGTGCGACACGCACTCGCAGCTTCCGCTGCATAGCTGGCATAGCTGCTGAAAGCTGTTGCTACTATACTTGGTGCAAAGTTCATTTCTATGGCCTCAAATGAAAAATAAACAATAACAGCGTAAACGTGAGCGAAACGATTCGCAAATACGACGGTGCAATGGTAGCAAACCAACGGGACGGAGCCGACGGCACCTTTAAGACTAGCAGTGCCCCTGGCGGCCAAAGTTGCAAGGCATCGCCGTTGCGGCACCTCCTCCCATTGTTAGACCCTTCCACACGGCACACTAGCCAGTATATTCTAGGCACTATAGCTTAGCCTAGCCTAGCCTGGAAGTAGGCAAAAAATTTTTGTGAAATTGTGAGATTGCTTTCAGAGGAATGGAAATCATAGACATCAGTATTATGCAGAAGTGACCTTGGGCCACTTTTCTATACTTAAGAAACAGGGCAAACCATTGCAAAGCATTTCAGACAAACTTATAGGAAACATTAGTGTTTTATGAGCAAAACATTTAATGCTGTCTTACATCCAGTGCATGAAAATGCAGTTGTGGATCCTTCTTGTGTCAATGTTTTATTAGGATGTTTTAAACAAACTGCAACTTTCTTAAAACTTTCAGTACTTTATTGCAACAATCAAAATTTCTAACCCTGTGTTTGACACACTCTTACACATTTTATGCGCTGAACCGCACCGAATCGAGCTGAACCGAAACTGTAGCTAGTGATGATAGCACTGCGTTGATTTAGACCCCAAGAACTGCAAATTACACCAGTTTTTGAATTGCAGGATTACTAAATTTTCGTGCTACTATGAAAATGCAAGGGGCTAGGGGTATTAAAGGGGCATAGATCAACAGCTTAGATGCCTCTGACGTGCTCAACTTCTGTACCCAAGGATGCGGGATCGAATTCTGGCCACACCAGCCTCTTTTTGATGGAGGAGGAAAGCAAGGCGCCTATGTGCTATGCGATGTCGGTGCATGTTAAAGAATATTAGGTGGTCGAAATTTCCGGAGCACTCCACTACAATGTCTCTCATAGCCTGAGTTGCTTTGGTATTTAAACCAAGCAGTTTAGGTATAAATTTATAGCGGGTAATTGAATGTATTAATCCACTTCAATCGTTCTCATTCTAAGAGATCTGATTTGTCATGTTTTGGAACAAAGGACAGTGAAGGTAGTTTTCTAAACTTTTCAAAGCTCGTGATTTCTCACAGACTTCTCCAGCCACCATTTGTAGCAAATTGGTGCATGGAATAACCATCATGACCAAGTTTGGATACACACACTGAGAGTCAGCAATCAAACAGCTATTGCTGACATTTTCTCTGCATGGTATGCCAACCAAAACAAATTTATTTTGCTTCACATGTGGCATGTATAGATAGGAAATTCTAGAATCATTGGATATGACCTTTTGTTTCACCAAATGTTTACTTACAAAATTGGAACCAGCAAAGAAAGACACAACACCGCTTAACAATTTTGTATGTGTACCTCCTCTTCTTGTCCTGCCTCTGTCTTTGTAGACATTGTGAACCATCTTTCCCAGCAATTTACTCTCCTGAGCTAATGTGTACATCTGTTTGCGATGCCATTTCTGAGGCATATCAGGTTGAAACTCATTGGTTGTGTCTTTGCTGTAGGGTTCCTCTATTTCTGGGGCATCGTGTTCATGTTGACAACCACCCTGGTTGCCCTGCTCAAGCATGAGCGAGATGCCAGTGCTTCTGATGACACAGCTGATGGCCACCCTGATTTGGGTGTTGTCAAGACATACAAGATGGCGCTGCGCATCTTCCATCTTCCCTGTGTCCAGACCTTATGCGTCTTCCTACTGACGTGCAAGGTGAATAAGGCATTGCATTCTTAGAGGTTTTTTGCCATCCATATTCAAACATTTACAAGAACATAGAAGTTTTGGATATTGACAAGAAACACTGTTACTCTGTCCTGTTGCTTAAAATAAAACATTTCTTTGCAGCATGCCCGTGAATCTTTTGGTCTTTCAAACTTTTCTTAATGGATGCCAGAATGGTTCTTGTCTTCTGTGTTCGTCTTTCACATCCTATAAAGTCGATAGGTTGAATGTGCTACTATTTCCCATACTGCCTGTTTGCTTGCAATGAATAATATCAATACATAATGCAAATGACACAATATCTGGCGTGTAAAATCTGGTGTCTGTGAGATTCAAAGGGTGTCTTGGTCACCTTGCTTTCCTTTAGGTTGGGTTTGCAGCTGCCGACAGCGTGACAGGGTTGAAGCTCCTGGAGGCCGGTGTCCACAGGGAGAACTTGGCCCTGCTGGCAATCCCCATGGTGCCCGTGCAGATTCTGCTGCCGCTTATAATAAGCAAGCACACGGCCGGCCGCAGTCCTCTTGACATCTTTCTCAAGGCCTATGCGCCCAGGTATGCACAAAGTGTGGCATGTTTGCAGTGTTGCGTTTGACAAGACACGAAAAAAAAAAAAAAAAAGTGCAGTGTTAGGGAGGATGAAAGTAGATCAGGTAAAATGGAGCACCGAGGAATACTGGAATAAACAAGCTTATGTGAAAGTCAGAAAAAAAAGAAAGTTATCAAACCGGTACTAGAACAGTATTGATTGCTTATAAAAGATATAGTAACTGACGTCAGTAATCCAGGGTACTAAAACAATGTTGATTGTTTATAAAAGGTATAGTAACTGACGTGCAACCATGTGGCTGTGATGTGTTTCAAGGGTTGCGTAAAATTGACTGCATGGTAGGATGTTTCCGTGTGGTGGTTCATTTTGATAAGGTGACACCCTATGGTTCTTGCAGGTTGCTTCTCGGCCTGGTGTTTATGCTCGTTCTAAAGTGGACATACCATGTCAAGAATCCTGACGGAACATTCCCGTTCTACTACTATGCAGTTATTGTTATCATCTATGCTGTGCACCAGGTAAGACCTTGTATGATGGTAGACAGAGCAGCTAGACAGTGTTTTCAAGAAAGGGCATCTTGCAAGCCTGTTACATCCTCGAATTGAACCCCAGCTTGAATAAAGAAAATGTTAGCCTTAATGAAGGTTCTTTAAGCATCATAGGATATCATGCAGGATGGATTTGCAATGGCTTGGAGTATACTCATCTTATGCAGGGACGAATAGATGTGTCTGTGTCATTTTTGGATGAGGCGGTTGAAGCTTGGGGGGGGTTCTGTTTGAGGTAAAGCCGCAATTAAACCTGAGCGCATTGTTGCATTTCCGAGCGTCTCACTCGCCGTCCGCGAAAAGTTAAAGAATCAGCTCATCTGCCGGGGCAAGAATCGCGTCTGCTGGGGCGAACGCTCCTGGCCGCTGCGCAACGAAATCTGCGCCTGCTAACAGGATCGAAACTTAAGGGCGTCTGGGGAAAAGCCGCTATGCATCCTGAGTGAATTTTTCCATCTGCGAGCGTCTCACTCCGCGAAGACGTTGAATGCCCAGTGCTGCTTTAAAATACAATTAAAGAAATTGTTTATTGGGCCTTTGAAATCAATTTGCTCTGAAATGTCAAGAAGAGTGTAAATAATACTCTGGGACGTGAGGGGAGGGGGGGGGGGGGGGTCACAATGATTTTCCTATAAAACTGAGAGGGGGCAACCATGCCCCCCATTTTAAATCCGCCCCCTGACCTTATATGCGTACCTGATAAGTTTGGAGGACTAGCTAAACAACTCCTTATTTACTACCATGCTTTTTGGCGCATAAGTTAGTTTATTTGCCTCCACTGTCATTGTTAGTGTATGTTATGCAGTGCTGCAACTTGCATGTTGATTTATTCTCGATAATGCCAGTATTACCTAAATAACGTGCAAGCTGATGCAGCTTTTATGACCAGAAACACATCGAAGAATTATTTGCTGTGCATAAGAGTAGCATTTGTACGGAATATCTAGACACGTGACAGTAGCGTAAGTAGACTCAAAAGTTTCTTCTACTGACAGTGCAGAAAGCTGCATCTGTGCAACACATGTACCAACTTGTTTGAAAGTATAGTGTGCATAAGTGCATGCTGGCATTTGTACATCATGCACATGCAAATTAATAACTATAATAATAACAATTAATAACAAGTTACTAGGTTCATGCATGGAGCAGTAGGTTTCATTTGATGTTTTACTTAGGGTGGCTCATAGCATCTAAGCTGAAAATGCTCATATCTCAGTGAACATATGGGCACACCATGACCTTAACTTTTTGTGTTCCATATGAAGCATACTATGAAATGATTGGTAGGCTACGTCGTAAAGCTACATCTATGCTTAATGAACTAGATGCTGAGGTGGGGGGTTCCAATGGCTGCATTTTGAAGCAAGCGAAATTTAAGAATTCCCATCTGCTCTGCGATTTCAATGGATACTAAACAACCCCATAGCATCCCTCATAGCCCGTATGCCACTTCACGATACGTGGGCTACAAGCACACTACTTACACAATGTGCCATGAATAGCACATAAATGTGTGCACGTGACTGTGTTGCCCAGGTTACGGTGTACAGCATCTTCGTGTCCCTGATGGCGTTCTTTGCGAGAGTGAGTGACCCTGCCATAGGGGGAACGTACATGACCCTGCTCAACACGATATGCAACCTGGGTGGCAACTGGCCCGCGACTGCTTCCCTCTGGATGATGGACAGCCTGACCTTCAAGAGATGCGTTGGTGCCTTGCAAGGCTGGCCTCTGTGCTCTTCCAAGGAACACTTGGAGGTGAGCTCCATTCAACCAGCAGAGCTCATGAACTGTTCTCCTTCAGTCGCTACTTTTACTATGTGTGTTGCTGTTGCATGGCAAATGTTGTCATACGCACTGTGTGAGGTTAGTTTTATTATTAAGTTATAAATACTGCAATCCAGGTTGTATTTCAGCTGAGTGTAGTGTTTCGCTGCTACTTTTTTGACTGTTCAAGAAGCTACTTAGTATGCTCTATTTAAAATGCGTGTATTTTAGTGTTGGCTTAGTGTAGTAATAATATTGTGGTCTATCTTGCTTGAGAAGTATTTTAACAACTGTAACTGCCTGGGTTGCTCAGAGTCGGTAAATAATTGATGCAATCAGCCAGCGTCAACTGCGGCACTTGCCCATCCGCTGTCAGGTGTTTTTGCAAACCCAGCAGCTGTAGGGAAATTGCAGCACCCCATTGTCTATGCTAGTTGTCCTGCTATCTCAGTTAGCAAAAGTGAAGTTAGTAAAAGATAGCAAAGTTTTTGAAAGTGAAAGGAAATATTAGTCATGTTATGCACTTTTTTTTTTTCAGCTCTCCTGCCCAGAATTACTCAATTTTTACAACTACGGAACAAAAAAACAAAACAACGCAGTATTTTCCTGTGCTTTTGCTTCTATTCTGTCAAGGCATTCATGTTCCTAATTTTTTTATGCTTATGTCTAAAGGGAGGCCACATTTGGAGAAGAGAAAAAAATATTGCTCTGTGCACGCTTTTCGCAGACATGCACCAGTCAGGGAGGCACCTGTGAGACCACGATAGATGGTTACAACATAGAGATGGTGCTCTGCATTGTGCTCGGTTTCGTGTGGCTCCTGTACGCCCGGCGGCGGGCGCACTGGCTGCAGTCTCTGCCACAGTCAGCTTGGAAATGCACCTGACCACATTGCCAGGTACGCTTGTGTCAAGATTCTGAACAGGTATTTACTACCAATTGGGTGCAATGCGCTGTTGGCTTTCTTTACGCTATGTTGTGTTTGTCAAATGCTTTCGGTTTTTTTTTTTAACAATTTCCTTTAATTGCTCTCAAACTTGTTGGCTTCCTTCTTTTCTCCTACATGTATCAAATTTGGTTGTGTGTTCTTACTGATGCACGAGGCACTAGTAAACATAAATTGCCATGGGGAATTCGAACTTCTTATATTGTCTCGGTTTCAACACCCAATTGGTGGCTACGACGTTAGTGTGAAATAGTCACACTGGCCATGAAGAAACTACATTACAGTTGCTTGTTTGCTTGTCGTCATTCCCGCTCTTAGGATAGGCTGCCATAAAAAATAGTAAATTGAAACAATGAAGCACCGATTATATTTTTTTTTCTGGCCTGTGCGACTTGAACTGAACTTTCGTGTAATGGTTACCAGTCGGCTGCTGAAAAACGAGAAAAATATTCTGTTGCAAACTGTTCACGACAAATGTAGGTAAATCACATGTGGCAGTTCATATGCACCAATGTCTCTTGCACATCATTTCAAAGAAAAAGTTAGTAACGAAGGATTTGGCATCCTTAATTTTTGTAATGCTTTAAATATCTATAAGTGCTGTTTCTTTCTTTTTTTTTTTAGGCAATAGCTTCTGCAATGAACTACAACCAGAGGAAACTTTGAAACTGGCTACCACATCTTCACAACTCATTTCTGTGCAAACCTTGCATCGTACTAGGCCATGCCTTGTTCTGTAGGCATTTGTGACATTGTGCGTGCATTGTGCATTCATTACATCAGAGAACATTCCAACAGTTACCATTGCGTCTGTTATAAACCTTCAAACTGTGCACTGTACAAACATCCTTCAGTTTTCATTTGAGGCTGCGGCTCCTTTTGTTTGTTATGAGGAGACGTTTTGTGCACATTACACATTACATCAATTTAATAGTGGTAACTGATACTCTATATAGCAATTCAGTACTGCATTAAATGATGTGCATGCATTACTAAAACCATCCTGAATCGGTAACTTGTGAAAGTTATTTCATGATAAAGTCAAATGTACGAAAACCACAGGTCAGCCTAAGGGTAATGCTTTGTCCAATCTTCTTGAATACTCCGAAGGAGTACTGTGTGAAAAATAAAATTGGAAAGAAGTTGTTACGTTAGTGAAAGGACTGATGGGACTACAATTAAACCTCGATATAATGAAGTCGTAAAAATCGGCTATTTACTTCGCTGTATCGAAATTCCGTACCAAGCACTTGACAGTTGTAAGGACTTTGTTTTTAATTCCTCTGAAAGTAATCCGTAACCTTGTCTTGCGTCTGCTTAGCTATCAGAGATGGCTTCACGCTGCGTTCATAGGCCCACAGGGATTGCATCGCTTCTTGCTGTCCTGTTAAACTTGCGTAGTGCCGCAGCACGTTTATTGAGTCAAGCACTTCACGGTTACTTGGGGCTTTGCAGTCTTCGGCGTCAGTGTCACTGACTGGGTTCTCCTGCGAAGGACCCAGGCAGCGATGCTGACCCAGGCAGTGACAAAGCAAAGGAGGGTCGTGGAGGAGAATCGAAGAATAGAGCAGAAAGCAGCGTACAAACAGCTGCTGCGGCAACGCACGTGGGAAACCAAAGCGAAGGAAAGTCAGGTGAGTCGGAATCGGCAAACCCAGCGGCAAGCAGCGCACAAACAACGCCTGCAGAAGCGGCGGCGGCGCGAGAGCCGTGCAAGAAAGGGATGACAGATGCGCGTGCACGCTGACGCATCAACCTTCGCAGGCACGGGGAAGAGTTTCATTGGATCATAGCAAAAGGGTGAGCAGAGCAGGAAATGGGGGGGGGGGGGGGGGGGGGGGCGATACAGAGCCGCCGCTCTCCTCGATTTGTGACGAAGCAAAAAGACAGAGGGGGATAGAAAAAAAAGCGGGAGGCCCGTCCGCGTGAGTTACCCAAGTCTTGCGCGCTGGAAAGCTTTCCCTTTGGCCGCCGTCTCCTCTGTGAAATTTTTGTCCTTCTGGGTAAAATTTATTTGAAGATTTCGTTGTAATGAAATTACAGAACCATTGAACCATTTACTTCATTATATTGAGGTAAAATATACATAGTTTCCAATAGGCATTATGTGATGTATTCCTTATAACTTCGTTATATCGAGGATTTCATTATACTAAAGTTCGTTATACCGAGGTTTAACTATACCTCACGACAACTTAAGTATTTGCTTTAGTGACCTTTTTGAACATATATGTGGCTTTCTCTATGGCAAAACTTGGAATGAAAGTAATGTTTTCCAGCCTGTTTTGTGACAAAAAAAAAAAAAATACAAATTTAATACTTGTTTCCAGCACTGTATAGTGCCATGTACAGACATGTACAGTTAGGGTTTACTGATGTGTGTACAGAGCGACTGTGTGAGCTTGTGTGAATAGTCATTTTTCTTGTTTGAAGTGAGCGCCAATTTTACTCTGATAATTTTGAATAGTTCCGACATGCAGAAATGGTTGAACAGCATAACACGCATTTTCAAAATCGTTCTTTTCTAACGCACACCACCATTACACGGGAAGGGGGAAAAGAGAGTGCACTGTCATGCTCATTGAAGCTATCTAGACCTTTCGCAAAAATGGCCATCCAAAAACTGGGGGAGCCAGCCTATGTGTAGAGAACACCTGTTGTGGGCCTGGTCAGATCTTCAACTGCTAGTCTTAACTGCACCTGCACCATCATGCAACTGCCGATTATAAGCGGCAACTTCACAGACTTCACCTGCAAGGTGTAGGCACGGCCCATGTGTGTCTAGCGTCACCCTGCATCAGGCATTTGAAAGAGGCACCCATCGTTTTGGCTTGTCCTTTTGCTCACACCATCAAGCTTGATTAGTGAATTTCATGTGAAGCTCAGGTTGGTCCCACGGATGTCATGGAAGCCGTACATCCTCCAATAGGTATATGTATGTTACAGGGGTGTAAGTGAAGCTCCATTCTGCTTTCCATGCAGCCCCGACGTTTTACTATCAAATTTATGTGAACACAAGAACGATGGCAGCACACCAGTGGCAGAGGGTACAATGCATCTTGCACTGGGCTTAATGTACACAGATGTTTTCAAAGCTAGGGAAGTGTGGAGCATAATAAATATTTGTTTGCTAGTATAAATTTAATATGGCCCACAGGCAATTGAAGGCTATTAATTGTGAAAAAAAAAAAAATGCACTGTGCATGTGAAATAGCACATCCTCCCAGGATTTTGAATCACCTGTGGAGAAAAAAGCGAGAGCAGCAAGCGAAGCAGATAGTGCGAACTACCGCGAACAGTTAGGAAACTTGTCCGCCTCAAAAAACTACACAAGTTGCTTAAATGCTTTTGCTTTGAAAACAAGCAGGTACGTCACCATTGAGTCCCTTTGTCCGTGACATACGTCAGGCAAAAGCATACTTGAAGCATTATGGGGTGGTGCGCCAAAGGTTCCAATCACTAGAAACCTTCTCAATGGTATCGGAAAGCCATACAGGGCCGGTCGTCAAGATGTTAAAACTGAAGCCCCAGCATTGCTCAAGCAGAAAAATAATAAAAGCAATGAAGTAAAGAAGCTGAAGGATGAAAGGCTAACCTTTAGTGCTGTTTATCCTCTCGAAGAAACTACCGATTAGTGCTCAGGAACTTATCAGCATGATGTAGGATCAAAAAAATTAGAAGGGTTCAACGCTGCTGAACCGAATATGTAGCGAAAGCATTAGCTGCAGGTGACCGAGCGTTCTTCTTCTTCTCCTTCGCAATTAGACGCGGCTCTCGCGCATGCGCATAACGGGCGGGGCACACACGCGAAACTCTGCTTTGACCCGCGTAGCGTAGCTTTACGCTACAAAAGGATATGCACAAGATAGCAGAAATGTCGTGCCCATTGCTAGTGGCACTGCCCGAGTACTTTGAAGTGGTAGACTCTACATTTCAATCTATCAAGTAAAAATAGGCGAAAGCTTCAGCTCGAACTTCGTTTTTTTCAGTTATGAGGTGCATTAATAAGCGCTCCGTCAGCTGCAACTTCGTTCCTAATTGTTGCTTAGGCCAGCCTGTGTTGTTTTAAACACCTTAAAGTTTTGGCTGTTGTCTTGTCAGAGGTGCGTGCGTAGCTGGAAAAATATTGAATGTTGCATAAAAAGGAATCAGACTGGGATGTTGTTTGTCAGGAATAGAAAATGGCAATTATCAAAGGCCTTTGAACCTAGAAACGTGCCCCAAACTATGCTCAGAATGCTCCAAAACTTTCCCACGCAAATTTCTTGCCAGAAGTATGCATAAACTAGTGTACCACGATACCGCACAAGGTATGTTAACGAAGTGACTACTTCAATATTTTGAGTACCAAACATTCGGGGTATATAGAGCATTTTATATAGAGTATTTAAATATTTCACCGAATAAAAGAAATGATTATATATTTGCACAAGCTTACAAGTTTAGCTTTGGTGCATTCTACACAAGTTTGCCATGGACAGGAACAGATTATGGGGAACTTCAGTCAGCCCATGTGAGAACTGAATGTTGACTCTTCGCAATTAGTTGCCAAGCTCTGCCAACCTGCATGCGACGCCATTCAGGGGCTTGTGACAAGGTGCATCTCATACAGCCGGCTGCTCTACCACTTGGAAAACACGGGTTGTCACATTATTTTGCACACAAAACTGATCTCATGATGTTGATATTACCATGTCTAGCAGGCTGAGCTGTCTTGCACATACTCAAACTGCCTGCTACAGTACCTCTAAATATATAAAACTTAGCTTTTGCACTTTTTAACTTTTAAAGCAAGATTGGAATCTGTACTTCCCCAGCTCATTTGAAGTTAAAAACAGGTCAAAAACGTAGGTACCAAACCCAACCTTGGAAAGGTTAGCCTGACCAATTAATGACACAGGCTGCATGATGCTAGTCCAGTCGACTCCTGTGAGTCATAGCAGGCATTCACAATCCTCCCGAGCTGTCTCAATCTCGTAGGCGACGTGATGCACATGTAGGCGCAAAATCAGAATAAGGGAGATTCAGTCATAGCTCAAACTTTCCAACGCCAAAAGTCTCGGCATGCTTACGATTTCCCCATCGCTGAAACATGCACACACACCATATAGCTCGCTTTCCACGTTAGTTTTTGAGTTCTCTATCACCATTTTTGTTATTACTTAATTCCACTATGTCATTTGTAAACTGTTTGTCCAAGCATACTAAACAACCTTTACAGGCACCAGGAAATTTTTGATTACTTCACAAAACTTCATTTTCAGCACCATTTCATTCAGCCACTGTTCTTCAGAATACAAGCTAGTGCGATGCTCTGCAAAACTTTGGGCAATTTTCCACAAAAATGTCAAGTGAATTTGTTTGCCAATCTTGAATATGTAAAATTAACTTCAGACCACATTGCACTGCACCATAAATAAAACTTTGTTCAACACTTACATGACTCACTTGGTGACAGATATATTTATTGAAGGCAATAAAAAAATTCTTTTGATATTTATGCTCAATTTTGTGAACGTCCTTTGTGAAAAATTTAGAGCTATGGGGGGTGTTGCTTCTGGACTGCAGTGCTGGTCCTCACTCCTGCAGAGCAACAGTGTGCTGGCAGCAAGGGAAGGAGGAGGGGGATGATGTACAGGGTCATCTACTTCTAGCTATAACACGGTCACTGCTTTCAAAGCAACATTGTGCCCGACGCAGGCACATATCGGACGGAGGCACAGAAGGACCCGGGCGTGTTGCTTCACATGGCCTGCCACTAAGCTCTATTGCATGGCCGGGTCGGACGCAATGACGCTTTAAAAGCAGTGACCGTGTTATAGCTAGAAGTGGACGAGGCTGTACAGCTGTCACAAGCTTCTGAACGTGATATGAAACCGAAAACATTTCTTGCCTCAGGAGTTGCTTCTATACAAGTTGTCACTGTGGCATGTCCTAACGAGAATTGAAAGTGAGAAAAATAAGTGAATCATGTCCACACCGGGACTTAAACCACCATCCTTCCATGCCCTAGCTGACTCTATGCTGACGTACCGAGAACCAGAACAGTCCATATTTCTCCATGTTTGGTGTAAGGACACCGGAGGGCACTGAGGAAAAGGGCAATGGTGGCAATAACTAAAACAGTGAAAAGCAAAAAGGAAAACTAAGAATAAAAGTAAACAGTAAAGACAAAGATAACATTAGAAAGAAAGTAGCAGCTTAAAAGCGAGAAAATTTGTACACATCTAAGAAAAACAATGAAACGCGGAATGAGCTCATAGCGAAACTAAACATGGAACTCGTGCTTTCGCACTTCCGCACATAAGGAGACTTAAATGCATCTCCAATTTTTTTGTTTTCAAACTGAACAGATAAACTGATACATCATTACTTATCGTTGCACCCAAAAACTAAGCTGTGAGTGTGATCTGTAATTTATTTCAAAAGCAAGTAATGCAGAAACACGAAAAAGCAAGGTAGTTGATTACAGTTAAAATTTTATTTTTACATACAGTGTCAAGCTCAACTTAAAATTCCAAACCGTTTCACTTTTTCAAAAAGAGAAATTCAAGAAGCATCTGGCATTGTCCACAAGCATCAGCACAAGCATAGGATCTAAAAGGATATGCACAAGATATAGAGCGAACATGTGCTGCTCGCTGATGTGAACTCCAAACTAGTGATGGAACTAAAGTGCATCAAAGTGGTACACTCCACATTTGAATCTATCAAGTAAGGATAGGCAAAAGCTTTCAGTCAAACCTAATGTTCAGTTATTACATGCAGCAGCAAACATTCTGTTCGCTGCTGGTATGTTCCAAATTGTTGCTTAGGTCATTTGCTGTTTCAAGCATCTGTGCATATTTTAGTCGTTTGTCTTGTCAGAAATGTGTATTCGGCAAAGCGTTGAACACTGAGCAAAAAGGAATCAAACTGGATATTTTCTATATCGGAAATAGAAAATTTAAATGATCAAAGTCGCTTCAAACTTAGAAGCATGTTCCAGAACATAACAGGAATGCTCCGAAGCTAGTTTTATTGCTCCGAAACTGCTCCAAAATGGATTTATTACTGCTCCCTGAGCTGCTCAAGCCTGCTTCCGCCACTGCACCATGAATCGAATAATATCACGTGGAACTTAAAAGAAAAGGCAGGGAAGCAATGAGTACAAGTGATTGATGTTACGAGACACATGCATGCGAGATGGGAAAAAAAAAAAAAAAGACATACATTCACTCCGAACAGTTGAGATACCTTGGATGGATTAAGCGTTAATAAATTTTAAAGCAAAAGCTTTACTGGCCTAGCAGAACTCAAGGTCATCGGCGGGCCAGATCTGACCTTCAAACAGAGGTGCGGTGGCGGTTGCTGTGCAGCTCAGGTTTCCATGGAGAAAATGTGACAGACACTGTGTCTTTCCTTTCCTCTAAACCAAAATACAATGTTAGCGTAGACTAGCAATGAACCTCCACCTGACCTCCAAAAAGGTGGTGCGACCTTGACATGATTATGGCGAATTCGAGTGGGAGAGCAGGTGCACTCGAGAGCACTTCGAAAGTGCTCTCAGACAAGCGGGCGCCCTCCAGTGAGAGAGCAGGAGTAGAATCACTGGCTTCCAATGGTAGAGGAGGAGGGCTTTTCCTCTGCCGAGAGCAGCCGAGTGCACTCCCGGCTGCTCCCTTGTCTAAAGCGACTGTAGAGGAAGTCACATGGCATAAAACGTCATATCCGTGCCATCTTCCCCCCCCCCCCCCCCCCCTTCCCCCGAGTCGGCGACGCTCAAAATGGCGGCTGCAAAGCGTCGGCGCTCGACAACTCTTTGGAATCAAGCGAATTTTCGTAAGGAGTAGAAAGCATTGCTCAGGTGCTGTATGCATGTTTGAGAGTTGCTGTTGACGTCAAAAGGGCCAAAGGAGGCAAATCGCCGCGCTGTGAGAACAAAAGTATACAAAACAAGTGGTTCTTCGCGGAGCGTTGGCCTCTCTTCGGGTTGCAACTGCCGCCGCTGCGGGCAGGCAGAGAATGCTGGGGAGAGAAGTGCGGTCACGTGGTCGTGGCGCGCTGCTTTTGACACGCAGAGAGCGTTCCCGAGGGAGGACAGTTACACCCTCGCTCGGCGTACTCCTGTACTGCTTTGCAATGCTCGGCGCCTCTGCTCTCATCCCCTCAACCGAATGCGTCATAACCGTAGGTGTCCACCATTCTGCAGTGTCCATCCAAAAAATCGCTACTCTCACAGCTTTCACTCGGATCACTAGCTTTAAGGAATGCTTAAACTCCCAAATTTTTCGCCAGTGTCTGCGATGGATGTTACACTATGCACTACACTGCATGAGACTTAGAGCATGCGCAGCGTGGACACTGACATATCTACAATACAATTTTTTTTTAACAATATTTATTGCCTCATGGCATCAATGAGGTATGTGATGAAGGATGGAGTAATGATTAAAAGAATGGAAAAAGGTTGGCTGATATTATGAAGTCCAGGAGTGAGCGATAATGTGGCCCCTGCATCCAGGCACTATATGAAACAGGATTGCTGGTGAAAGACCCGCTGCCGTCTAGTGCCAGATTCTTATAGGCTCTAGCGTTCGACAGTCCCACAGCAAGTGGTGAGTGTCGGCTTCAATATTTCCATCTAGGTCATGGAAAGAGACCTCGTTACTGAGGTAACTTCCGAGTTACCACATACGGAGGAATGATAGCATGCAGTGCCAGAGGTGTTCCTTTCTTGATAAACGAAGGATAGTAATGTCCAGATCAAGGAGTCGAATGAGCCTGGGGTCCCAAGACTGATTGTCGCTAAATCCGCATGGCTTTAATTGACTGTGAGATGCATGCTGCGATTCGGTGGATGTCTTGACGTATTACCCAGCAGCAACTGACATATCAGACATATTACCGCCACCGTATTGCTTGGGGTGTCCGTGCGGGCCGCAGGGTACATAGTTGTGGTGGCCACTGTGCAGAGTGCCTTTATATTCAAACTGCAACGAGCACAGCACAAAAAGATGTAGGAGGTTCCGTATGTTGAAACGAGACAATTACTCTAGACTGCTAAAGGTGAGCTGAGTGCATTTTACTGCCAGCAAATGTTAGAGCAGAGAGTGGTCACATTGCCTGACACCAGCCATGCCAGCATAACTGGCTGAGGCATACCCATAGTCAGGGAGCCTACCACTGTTTTTGCAAAAGGAAAAAGTCAAGGAAGAGGTCATTCTTTGAGTTTCCAGGAAGACATACCTCAGCTCACTGTCTGCTGCCGTTTCAGAAAAGCTTTTAGCGTCCTGTGCTAATGATGTGAAATGAAAAGGAAGAACGCCCTTGGGCTCTTTGTTGTACCATAGTTAGTTACACTGTTTCTGAACACCCCACCCCTCTGCTCCTCCTTAACAATCTGTGAACTGTGGGGTAATAATCAGGTGCAGTGCTAACATCTTCAGAGCTATTTGCGACTCCTCAAGTGAAAAGACGTGGCCAAGTTAACCATTGTGTTTTCCTTTACTCACAAATTAAACAGATAAGTTGTACAGCACGGGCGGTGTGGCCACAAATTATTTTATGCCCACTTATTATGGCCAGGTAAAACCAGCACTAATAGCAAAATGAGTCCATCCTGCTACTGTAAAAGAATGTTCGCAGAAAAGATGCGAGAATTTAGCAGACTTGACTAAACCTTTATGGGGTCATGACCCGACCAGGTCCAACACGTCAAATATGGCTTGGTAGCCGCTAGCAGTGTGGGCAACTGGAAGGTCCATTTGAATTTTCTTTTCAACTTCCTTTCTTGCTGTAGCATGTACATCAATAAGCTGCAGCCACCAATAGGCTCCACATTATTCATCTTATTTTTGGACGGTCTGAGGTTCCATGAACAACCCTCCCCACCCCACATTCCTTGCTATGCCCTTGTTATAGAGGCTGCTTCGAGATGGAACCGGGGCCGTATCCAGCGGAGGTTCCTTTCGGGAACCGTTCTCTTTCAAGATGACGTCAATTTGACGTCAGCAAGACAGCGGGCGCCACCTCACGGCGAAGACGGGAAAGACAGCGGCCAATCAGCGATGGCCCCAGATCGTAGGCGTGTCCATCACGAGCATGTGGCTTTTTCTGGTACCAAATACTTGTACCAAAGTGGTGTTAAGCACAAAATAAATCTAATAATTACATGGTAATGCAAACTAGTGAATAATAGACTGAAATATTCTTAGAAGCATCCTGTTAACAACTGCCAAGCAATTATCTTGGCTCATGAGTACCTTTCTTCGCCGCTAGATGGTGCTGCGCGCGCGGCGGCGTCGTCTGCTTTCTCGCTCGCTGTGAAGTTTTTGTAAGTTCTGCCTTTCGCACAGAGTGGCAAATATCCTAATAACGATGTCTACAACGCCCGTAGTATGCAGTCCGAATCACGCTAGCTCTTTGACGGAGGAGTTGCTGCCGCCGTTGCGAGTACGAACGAGCTGCTTGATACCGGCACCGCGCCGGCGCGTCCGCGCCTGCCTATGTAGCGGGGCAGCGTCCGTAGCCTTATCGGCCGCTCAAGCGTCGTGAGTATGCGCGACCTTTCCGTGAATAGCTGTCAATGTAGGACGCAGCCGATGACACATGGAATCCGACTGCACTCGACCCAGTCAGCCACCGTCTGCTCCCCTTCCGCTGATGAAGGAGGGAAAACTCAGTCCGCACTTAGGGACGCGAATTATTTGTCTCTACGACTGCCGGATTCAAATGGTCGCACTGCTGTTGGCCGAGCTCCCGATCGCTAAGTAGCGATCGAAGCGCGTAGAGCACCTTTGCTTCTGACGGCAGCCCGGCATACCCCTTCGTCCCCACTTCGCTTCGCGATCGGCACGCAGCCTTAGCCAGTGTTGCCGCAAAACCTCCTGCGACATGTAGAAGGCGTTGTCTCGTTTTTCTTCTTTTTTTTTTTTTTACTGCGTCAGTTTACTAAACCCGCAAAGCGCTGCCCAAAAAAGACACACACACACACACACACACACACACACAAAAAAAATGATACCACGGCCGTACTCAAGCAGCTGCGCGGCGCGCGCCGTCGCTCGACTACGGCCATCCCTTTCATGGATGTTAAAAGGCCATATCACAAGCCTTAGAAGCAAACTTCTACCATGGCTTCGAACAAAGACTGTTCTTTTCATTTCATTGAAAATGGGCAAGTTACATCACTTCATAAAGAAAATGTGATCTGCTCAAACACGCAGACAAAAAATCATGTTCATAAGATTATAAATACAGTACAACAAAGAAGACCATTTTTGCCGTCAAACCTGCTGTAGGCTGGTACAACGCTACAACACAAAACCACACACAGTACTGATAAATAGATTTAGAAAATGTACACTCGTTGCACAACACGACAACCTACAGCCACAATTCCATTGGGTAAAACTTTACTCTACATAAAATCAACATATTTTCGCACAGGGGTACCCCAACCTTCGCAAGAGCTTTGGCACACTGCTTACCCTTTTTCCACACTATATAAACTTGCTCGCCTCAGAAAACTGACATGAAACCTCTCAGGACAACGCTGTACAGGCGTACAAAGTGGGCTAGCTTAAATGTGAAGCAGAACTCAAGAATTGGCTCTAGGCCCATTTGTGGCTCAAAATCACCAAAGATGTGATCTGGTTTGTGCTGACACGGCAGTACAATGCAATCCTTTAGGCTGGAATTGTGCTTAAAAAAATGTCATGTTCTGACTTGTACATATACACAACCATTTTGTTTTGAAGTATACACATAAGTAGAAAAAAATAAAGAGAAAAGGAATTACGATGTTTTGGCAGTCTTGTTGCGCAGTATAAATATGGTAGAAAAGTATAAAAGCTCAACAAAAGAAAGTCACTGAAAAAAACAAAAAAAGAAAACTTGTTTGAGACTAAATATGGTTGCAAACAGAGCTAAACAACCAACGTGAGCTTGAATTAGCTTCCATTTGTATGCGGTATTTTTCTTGGTTATACTAGTAAGGATAATAAATATTGACACCATTGTAACAAACAGGTGAGCTACAACACACAGGCAATAACAGCCAGTAACTGCTGCAATGCATGTACACAACTTCTGGCAGTTCATGAGATGTAAAAACTGTTGGAAAGTGCTCCATTTCCTGCGCATTACTTGTGGCAGTTAACAAGTTAGGCGACGAAAGTCAGTCAAAAGGGCAGTGAAGTCAATTCTATGTGAATTCCATGCCATGCACACTCAGGTCTGATGCGACAGCCTCACAGTTTTCTTTCATGACAAAAAACAGGCCATTGTTAAAGCATTTCTTGCCGCCTAAATAGAGCTGATCACCCAAATTATAAAGTCAAGTATCCTGGTGCCTCTGGCTCGTCTCCTCTAGATAAACATTAAAAACCTAATTTTACTTACTGTAACAAGTGGGCAGAGTAATATTAGTAGACGCCACAGACCATGGCCTGTTGTTACCAACTGCCGTTTCTTAAGCTGTACCCTATTATAGATGAATGACTGAAAAAAAGTTCACCCATTTCATTTCTTTCACTCCAGATGCAAAGGCATCAACGGCAGTGCAGAAATCATAAAGAAAGGCAATAGCATCACTCCAAATATGTTCAGCAACACCACCATCTAGCAACGCCAATGGTACAAAACAACACGGCGACAGACCAGTCAACAGACTAAAATAGTAGTTATGCTAGCCTTGAGACAAACTGTACAATGATACTGTATACAAAAGGTGTAACGGTAATAATAATAATAATAATATGGATAAAAAAGGCCAATGTCAAGATGCATACATAGTACATTGCACAGCTGACATTTCCCAACAGCGTTTTGGACGCACCATTATAGCAAAAACAAAAGAAAAAAATATGCACACGAACAAATTGCACTATCATCAAATTTCACCTTCTCGGCACTGCTATAACTCAGTGGAATCCTGACCCTTGCACGCGCACTAGTGCACAAACTTTAGGGTACATATAGGTTGCCAAGTGTGCTGCGTCCTTGCCATTGCCAGGCAAGGTGGAGAGAGAAAAAAAAAACACACACACACCTGAAGTTGACATTACGCACATCGAAAACGTTCAAAACAGGAGCAGAAAAGCATTGCCACAACATGACATGCGACAATCGTGATATCGTGGTTGGAGAAGCAATTAAGGCACAGCACCTAATTATCGCTAGCTCTTCCCACTATTAGTTTAAACAGCGCGAACACGAAGACAAAGGACAAGATAAAAGAAAGCCGCAGTACAAGCGCTGACTCACAACTATGCCTAAGCCCTTCACTCCAAGGCCCAGATAAAAACAAACATGACGAAAATGAAACAATCACGTGAAACAACCCCTGGGTTCACCTGCTGCACAAAAAGTCACTCAAAAAAGACACCTCTTTGCCTGAAAGAGCAAGAGAAGTCTTGCTGACACACTTATTGTCCGTTGAAGTGAAATATGATTCCAGTATCTCTCTCGTCATCTTTTCATTGTGGCGATACAGTATCGGTCAAACTTAGGAGTGCACTTCTTCTCCTTCTTCACTGTTTCACATGAATGGCAATGTGATACCAGAAATGTTTTGTCCTTGCCACTTTGCAAGTTGTTCCGGTGTTCCTGTAGTCTCTTGTCAATGCACCGTCCTGTTTGTCCTATATAACAGGCTCCACAAGAGAGTGGAAGCCTGTACACAACACCTGTCTTGCATCCAACAAATGGGTTTCTATGTTTCATCCCACATTCTTGCTTCTTCGATTCTCTTTTCCTTTGAATAGCCGGGTAGCCGGGCAAATCCTCTTCATCTTGAGCGGGGCGGCCAATGCGACATCAACACCATACCTCTTGCCTACATTTTTGAGGTCATGTGAAATTCTGTGCACATACGGTACCACTGCAACCTTCCTCTTCTTCTCACTCATGCTGGGCAGGGATTTCAGTCTGTGCATTCTTTTAAGGCTCTTCAGCACCCAGCAACTGGCCTCATTAATAACCGGTTCCTGATAACCGGCCTTTGCAGTTCTTGTCACTTGTCTTTCAAAACTCTTGCCCATGCCGTGGTAGCAAGATTTCTTCAACGCATTTAATAAGCATGTGTTGATCATCCCATTGTTCACTAACTTGAAATGCCCCGAATTGGAGCTTAGCAAGGGCTTCACCGATCTCGGGTTGTATTTCCAACAAACATGATCCTCACCGAATTGAATCAATAAATTTAAATACTGTAACCAATCGTCAACTGGTTCTTCAACAGTAAATTCTAGCCCGGATCCACACTCAGTAAAAACATCCATAATGTCCCTCATTCGTTGATTGAATCCTTCACGGTCTGTGAATACTAAAAAGTCGTCCACATACCTGAAGGTGGAATGATGTAGGCCCTCCAAGTTATCCTTCAGGTGTCTGTCCACGTACATTAAGAAGATGTCACACAAGACCGGTGCAACACTCGACCCAATGCATACTCCAGCCTTCTGCGTATACAGCTTGTCCTTCCAGCCTATGAAGATGGACTCCAGGTAGATCCTCAAAAGTTTAAAGAAACTTCCAGCACTTACACCTGAGGCGTCAATGAAGTCACATTCATTATTGTCTTCAGTAATGCACATTTGAACACGCTTAAGGAGGCATTCATGGGGAAGGCTATAATACATATCCTTGACATCCATGCTGAAACACATTTTCTTGGGTTGTGTTCTTTGAGGAATTCAACAAGGGCTTCAGAGTTAGGTTGCCCTGGGGGTCTGATAAAGTCAGTGAGTAAAGGTGTTTCTGCAAATATTTGGAGACCAGGTGCTGCCACGTGCTCTTCTCAAATACGATGGCTCTGAACGGACCATCTCGTTTATGGGTTTTTGCCGAGAAGAATACCTCCAAATGTAATTGCTTGCATTGTTTCACCTGTTCACGTATCCGTTCAAGCCCAAGGTCACCTAGTAGAGCCATAGCCCTCTCTTTCACCATGGTCGCTTTCATAGGAAACCTTTTGAAATTCTTCTCAACAGCAGCCTCCTCTTTTTCTTGAAACTGATTCTCAGAAAAAATAGTAAAATACCCTTCTTTATCTGATAGTATAACTCTGAGGTCTCTCGAGGCCATCCATTTGGCAATAAAGTTAATAGGGCACTGTTTCCCCTTTAATCCTTCTTTTGTGTGCTCTAACACTTCCAAGCACTCACGGATGCACCGCGACCTATCAGAATCTTGAACTCTATTTGCAAAACAGCGTGACATGGTGAACAGGTGACCATGTCACGCTGTTTTGCAAATAGAGTTCAAGATTCTGATAGGTCGCGGTGCATCCGTGAGTGCTTGGAAGTGTTAGAGCACACAAAAGAAGGATTAAAGGGGAAACAGTGCCCTATTAACTTTATTGCCAAATGGATGGCCTCGAGAGACCTCAGAGTTATACTATCAGATAAAGAAGGGTATTTTACTATTTTTTCTGAGAATCAGTTTCAAGAAAAAGAGGAGGCTGCTGTTGAGAAGAATTTCAAAAGGTTTCCTACGAAAGCGA
The DNA here is from genome assembly GCF_055883805.1 of Amblyomma maculatum. Lineage (NCBI taxonomy): Eukaryota > Metazoa > Arthropoda > Arachnida > Ixodida > Ixodidae > Amblyomma > Amblyomma maculatum. The sequence goes on from NC_139346.1 coordinate 152,864,679, forward strand.
CCATGTTGAAAGAGAGGGCTATGGCTCTACTAGGTGACCTTGGGCTTGAACGGATACGTGAACAGGTGAAACAATGCAAGCAATTACATTTGGAGGTATTCTTCTCGGCAAAAACCCATAAACGAGATGGTCCATTCAGAGCCATCGTATTTGAGAAGAGCACGTGGCAGCACCTGGTCTCCAAATATTTGCAGAAACACCTTTACTCACTGACTTTATCAGACCCCCAAGGCAACCTAACTCTGAAGCCCTTGTTGAATTCCTCAAAGAACACACCCCAAGAAAATGTGTTTCAGCATGGATGTCAAGGATATGTATTATAGCCTTCCCCATGAATGCCTCCTTAAGCGTGTTCAAATGTGCATTACTGAAGACAATAATGAATGTGACTTCATTGACGCCTCAGGTGTAAGTGCTGGAAGTTTCGCTAAACTTTTGAGGTTCTACCTGGAGTCCATCTTCATAGGCTGGAAGGACAAGCTGTGTACGCAGAAGGCTGGAGTATGCATTGGGTCGAGTGTTGCACCGGTCTTGTGTGATATCTTCTTAATGTACGTGGACAGACACCTGAAGGATAACTTGGAGGGCCTACATCATTCCACCTTCAGGTATGTGGACGACTTTTTAGTATTCACAGACCGTGAAGGATTCAATCAACGAATGAGGGACATTATGGATGTTTTTACTGAGTGTGGATCCGGGCTAGAATTTACTGTTGAAGAACCAGTTGACGATTGGTTAAAGTATTTAAATTTATTGATTCAATTCGGTGAGGATCATGTTTGTTGGAAATACAACCCGAGATCGGTGAAGCCCTTGCTAAGCTCCAATTCGGGGCATTTTAAGTTAGTGAATAATGGGATGTTCAACACATGCTTATTAAATGCGTTGAAGAAATCTTGCTACCATGGCATGGGCAAGAGTTTTGAAAGACAAGTGACAAGAATTGCAAAGGCCGGTTATCAGGAACCGGTTATTAATGAGGCCAGTTGCTGGGTGCTGAAGAGCCTTAAAAGAACGCACAGACTGAAATCCCTGCCCAGCATGGGTGAGAAGAAGCGGAAGGTTGCAGTGGTACCGTATGTGCATAGAATTTCACATGACCTCAAAAATGTAGGCAAGAGGTATGGTGTTGATGTCGCATTGGCCGCCCCGCTCAAGATGAAGAGGATTTGCCTGGCTACCCGGCTATTCAAAGGAAAAGAGAATCGAAGAAGCAAGAATGTGGGATGAAACATAGAAACCCATTTGTTGGATGCAAGACAGGTGTGTACAGGCTTCCACTCTCTTGTGGAGCCTGTTATATAGGACAAGCAGGACGGTGTATTAACAAGAGACTACAGGAACACCGGAACAACTTGCAAAGTGGCAAGGACAAAACGTTTCTGGTATCACATTGCCATTCATGTGAAACAATGAAGAAGGAGAAGAAGTGCACTCCTAAGTTTGACCGATACTGTATCGCCACAATGAAAAGATGACGAGAGAGATACTGGAATCATATTTCACTTCATTGGACAATAAGTGTGTCAGCAAGACTTCTCTTGCTCTTTCAGGCAAAGAGGTGTCTTTTTTGAGTGACTTTTTGTGCAGCAGGTGAACCCAGGGGTTGTTTCACATGATTGTTTCATTTTCGTCATGTTAGTTTTTATCTGGGCCTTGGAGTGAAGGGCTTAGGCATAGTTGTGAGTCAGCGCTTGTACTGTGGCTTTCTTTTATTTTGTCCTTTGTCTTCATGTTCGCACTGTTTAAATTAATAATGAATATGTACCAACTAGCCCAACAAAGTATCTTGGTAAGCTCTCCCCACACCTTTGTTTCACACAATGATGGCACTGTGCACGTCAGCCAGAACTATTTCAATATGGGTGCCGCTACTGAGGCTGGGGAGGTCAAAATAAGAACTTTACAGTTAAGCACAACAATTACGGACATACTTTGGCAAACCAGGCCATTAAAAAGAGAACAGAAATGCAAGCTTTGTGCTCTGACTGGTCACAACTGCACACACACACACACACACACACACACACACACACACACACACACACACACACACACACACACACACACACACACACACACACACACACACATGCGCGCGCACACACACACACACACACACACACACACACACACACACACACACACACACACACACACAGCAAGGTTCGTCATAACTAAGTAAGGCAAGTTAAGTGTCAACAGATTAAAATAAATACAATAAAGGCTTGGCTAGCACAAATACGCCGTCACTTTCTCACATAATATACACAAGCTTGAAAAAACGCATGCACCTTCAAAGGCGACAGCACTTTACAGTCTATGGCCTGAGTGTCAACACGTGGGACGCTGCAGTACAGTATGTAGCGTGTCTTTTTTTTAGAAATCAGGTCGGAAATATTTGAGAGAGAGGAAGGAAAATTAAAAAAAATGAGAAGACACTGATGCATTTCCGCAAGAAAGGAAAAATGCATCTCTCACACCAGTTTCCAAGTCCATGCTTCCTCTATAAACCCAGCATCTGTGAAAGCAATGCTCATAGCTTTCATCAAGAAGGGCCCACCGACATGACACTGTTCATAAGATGGCATATCCTTAACATGGTGGCAGAGGTAGTGCAGGCCCATAAAAGCACGCTGAAAAGAACAGACATATTGGGGCTCCTCATTGTCTCACAACAGTCATTTGCGATGAGACAAAGTAGTAGGCAAATAGAGATATGTTCAGTGTCATGCTTAGTCCCAGCAGTAGCCAGCTGAGCTTTGGTAAAGGCCACTTGGCAAACTTCTTGCTAGAGTCTGGTGAAGAAAGGAGAAAAGAGGTCAAACTCATTACAGCTCAAAATGTGTCAGTTGCATAGTTTATAGCGCAACAAGTCGCAACACACAAGACTCAAAGCTTTAAACAAGGGGTACAAGGATCCTGGCATTTTTATACTTGTGAGGTTTCAAATGGAGGTTGCAAGGGTCCTGGCTTGGTTAGGCTGACAGAACCTGGATATATTGACGAAATCCATCATGCTGGGCTAGAAGTACTTTTGCACTAAAAATAAACATGGCCAAACTATGCCATGCCTGGGATTCGAACCTGTGGTAGTGTGAACCACTGAGCGATAATCACTGTGCGAGAGAATATGCTATTGTAGCAACCGTGACATCTTGTGGTTAGCTGCCACCCTTTCATGCTGTACATTGCATGTCGTCATCTTCATAACTTCCATCCATGTGCATTGGATCCAAACATATCATTATCTCATTGCTTAATGAAGCTGCTTTAAACGATCCCAAAATTTTATACTTGTGACTGGGGACGTCATAAGGTTCCCAGTCAACAATTTCACTGCTCTTTGCCTGACCTTAAACTTCAAACCAAAAGTGAAAAATATTCCTTTATCTTTTGAACTGGTAACTCACATCTGAGAGATGCTCAACAATCCAGTTAATGCTGTTCATGCAGTATGCAACCAGCACTACTACCTATTAAATGTGTCTGCTTTCTCTGATGTGACCAATAGTAGTGGCAACTGTTCCATTAGTTAAAACTGCCTTATTTGTTGTCCACAAGTGACGCTGACATCAGCTGACAGCCGCTTTCAGCGCTGTTTGACAACTTGGGTTACACCGGCACTTTGCAGTACATGCGTCCTACAATTTAAGCATTTCTTGATTTCGGGTCATCGCTGCTGAAACTACATTAGCTAAAACTTGACCTTTCGCTCTCCAAAATTGTCAAAATCGCACTTATAAGTCCTGCAAATTCCCTAGGTCTATTTTTGACGGAAGGAGGCCTACGCCGACCATAAGTGCGAGAATATGAACTGCTTTCACAAACATGCTTTTCGAAGCAAACGTGAAATTGTCAGTGTTAGGCTACTGTCCACTTCTCTCAGCAGCTCTGTTCCACTGCACCAGAAAAACGAGACCTTCTCAGTCATGCCTCTCTAGGTGTAATTTCATGCCAATATAGTGTCAAAGTGTTCGACATGATCTGACGTTATACGAATTACCATACACTGCCAATTGTCGCCCTTTCTTCAAAAAAATGAATTTCCGAAATTTGAGGGTTGACTTATAATGGGAGCTGACCAATGTGCAAAAACGTAATTAACCTATATGCATGGCTAAGCGCGTATCCTGCGCATTGAGCTAAAATGTCAAGAATTGGGTAACAAATTTTATGAGGCAGAAAGGCTGGAGCCTAAGGCAACACAAGACTAATGATCCGTGGGCAAAACAGTCCTTTCTGCTTGGTCAAACTGGCACTGCCAACCAGACCCCTGTCTGGTTTGACACGGCTAGTTTTTGACTCTAAAGCATTGAAGGACTCCGATGCCTTGCTCCTTCCCCTCGTTCGGGATTTCACAGTGATCACATAAGACGATGACAATGTTAACACCCTCCACCCCACATGCAGCTCACTCACTGTAAAACAGTTTGGATGGAGAAGGAAGAAATCCAAGCAAGATGCTTCCTTGGGACCACCTACCTGCTGCTAGCCTGGTGTCTGCAGGCTTCCCCGTTGCCAGCGATGTCTGGCTGACGGAAGACCTTGCATAGCTGCCATTTTGAGCATTGCGATCGGGACTAGACATGGCTCCTCTGCTGGTGCGCTGCCTAAGTGTTGACGTACCATTCATCCTGGGTGCACTCGCTGCGGACTGTTGGCTATTAAACGGCCTGTTGTAGTCACTCGATGGACTAGCTGCAGAAGCTGGCATCCGCATGTCGGAAATGAAGCGGCCATCAGGTGAGGAGGAGAAGAAAGCATCCCTCTGCTTGAAGAACACCCAGTCTGTTTGTCGCTTCTGGCCAGCTGTGTTCAAGAAAAGAGAATAAAGAAAATGGCAATGAGGATTTTAAGGGATGCAAGTTTGCAGAAAACATTTTACACTAAGACCCCTCATTTCCATATTTCACCAATGTTTACCAATGTTGGTCATACGGCATGTCTCTGGCAGGTGATATGGCCAGGTAGTGATTGGTTGGTGCCTTGTGTTACGCCATGAGATCACGTAATTTTGGCCAAACTGGCAGAAGCTACCAACTTGGGCAGTAGTTTTGAGATGAGGGGCCAGACATGCTACTCCAAGGCCATGCAGGCATGTTCATACAGCTTGGTTAAAGCAGGGCTTCAAATCTATTTCAGTGGCCTTTCGCATAAATGTGGCACGTTACAACTGCATGCTAATGAGCATATGCGAACAGAAACTGAAGTGAAAACAGAAGTGGTAGTGCACCAAAGCATCTGGTTTAACCACGCTGAATTGGCTATATATTTTGTGTGGAAGTAGTTGTTCCAACCACTTAACTGAAAAACCTGGAAGCATGAACGGAGCTCTATGTGCTGGAATGAACACCATAAGACTGGGCAGAAGGCAATGCAAAAATAAGCGCTTGCTTTTTAGCAAACCCACACTTCATAAACTTTTGTCCAGGATGGTACAGAAACCTCAGAAGGAAAACTGAGCACACAAACGAACATTTTTTCTCCCCCCGCCGTGCTTTAGCATCATATTGTTACGGGGATATCCTTAATGTAACTGGCACTGCAATGGGCTGAATTCGACGCCAAGACTTTAGTACCGTGCAGCATCCACTCTGTCAGCGTCGTCTTCTTTCCCAACGCTTTGTCGTGCCCGCGTTCCTCGGTCGTCATCTTTATCTGTGAGCACATCTCGGTGGAGGTCGCGGGTTCGATACAATCTGACGCCGGATCTCCGCAGTGGCCGTCACCTTGAAACCGTCACGATGACAACCGACGTGGCTCCATCTACCTCCGCAACTCCAACCATCGTCGTAGCCCACCCCCGTGACCCTGGCCCATTCTGCGGTACAGATGAGGTTGATGTCGAGGACTGGCTTTCACTTTATGAGCGTGTTAGCCAGCACAACAGGTGGGACGCCACGCCGATGCTGGCCAATGTCATCTTCTATCTCACTGGCACAGCACGCGTGTGGTTTGAAACGCACGAATTAGATATTCCCTCCTGGGATGTTTGCAAACAAAAACTCCATGACCTGTTCGGAAAACCGGTTGGCCGTCAACTTGCCGCCAAGAGGGACCTCGCCACACGGGCCCAGACATCTATCGAGCCTTATATCACCTATATACAAGACATTCTGGCCCTCTGTCGAAAAGTTGATAGACATGACAGAACCTGATAAGGTGGGGCACAACCTCGCAGGCATAGCCGATGATGCCTTCAATCTTCTAATCTGTCGGGACTGTTCTACGGTTGACTCCGTTCTGCAAGTTTGTTGACGTTTCGAGCAGGCTAAACAAAGATTCATTGCACATCGCTTCGACCGGCTCCCCAACACCGCCCCTAGCTCCACGTGCAAGGATCTGCTGAGCCTAAGGCAGCCTTCCAACACTGAAAACGTGACCCACATCGTACGTCGCGAACTGGAAGCGCTCGCTCCTGCTGCATCCAACCCGCCCTCCTCTGACAGCAACCTAGCGACGATATCCCTCATTCAACGCTCGTCTGTCAGGAGGTTGCCAACATAGGTGTCCCCTGTAGCCGCACCGTGGAACACCAGAGGTCGAGCCCCGTCCCTCCCATGGTCGCCACCGCTACGCCTCGCAACACCTACACGGCACTCTACCGATACTGCAATCCTGATGAGTGCCGCACCCCTAACGATAGGCCGATCTGTTTCACGTGCTCGCGTATTGGCCACATCTCTCGCCACTGCCGCAGGTCTTCACCACCTCGACGTTTCACTTACGTTGACCGCTACTCAGATTATGGTCACCGGCGTTTCTCGCCTCCTTATGAGCCACCCCGCACCGATACCACTCCACCTCCTCCTGCATCCAGTCCAGACGATATGAACATGCACATAGCTCGGGAGCGTGATGGACATCTGGATGACCAGGGCTATGCTTTTGGTGCTTGTCTCATCAGCCGCCCAGACGAAGCAGTGCAGTTTTTCCACAGACCAGTTCTCCACTGTACACTTGGGGCACCCATACAGCAGCTCCTTTTCAGAGTCAAACAAAGATGAAAACTGCTTTCTCAGTCTTTCATAGCCATACTTGCAGTTTAGAACAGAACAACAAATCTATGTAAAGAGCATAATGCTTTGAAAACCCAGTTTCTCAAGCAGAGACAAGCAGACAGCTGAGGTTGTTAAGCTTACATTTGAACTTGCAAGCAATGAAACAGGAACACCACCAACCTTGCTCGCTGCAAGCAACTGCATCTGAGCACTCTCGGCCTGAGATACATTTAAGTCGGTACCAGAGTTTTGCATTTTCCATTCGTTGAGCACGCCTCATTGACTGAACATGGCCAGGTACAGTGAAATCTCGTTACTACAAACACTACATTAACAAATTTTTTAAGAATCCCCGGCAGATTTGCTATGTTTTGAATGTAAAATTATTTCAGAATTACGAATTTCAAAACAGCATATATTTCAGAATAACGAAAGTATTTTATTTCTTGTTCTATAATTTTGGAACATCAGTATTACGAATTCAGTTAAAATTAACAGCGCCGCAGCTTGCAACTCTCGCGTGAAACGAAACAGAAACTGCCGTTTCTGTGTGTATCGTCCGTGGGCTGTAGCTATCAACATCAGGACATCAGGACCAGCTTCTAGCGCCACCATGAAGCTATGGTTTATTACGCAGTAGCCAGCAGGCCTAGCTGCCTGCGTTTTTTTCTTCCTGTGGGCTCGGTCGTTCGCACGTGCGAAGCGGTATTTTAGTTTTTTTTTTATTTATTTATTCTTTTTTTGCCGCAGATTATCTTATTGCGAAGTTTGTGCGAGATTGGCGATATTAGCCAGCGAAGTGCGAAGAAGATATGAACGTAGCTGCTTTCACTGCAAGAAATCGACGCAGGGAAAAAGCGATTCGGCCTCTACAGACAGCGAGCATTGCCCCATCGACTGCCGCGATTATTATGAAAGACCGAGACAAGATTTTCAAAGTTCAGGGAGCATTGAAGATGGGGTCATAGAGACCTTTGATGTTTTTTTTTTTTGCACATGGACAAAGTCCGTACTTTCATCGCTCGATGCAATCACGCACGCAATGAGGTGTTCCGGAAAGTGGAAGGTGTATGTGCTGTAGTGGTGTAATGTAGTGCGCAGTCGTGTTTGCTGCACGTGGCAGAAGAAAATAATTGATTTCTTCAAATAAATCAGCTCTGAGTTAGTGCAACATTTTCACTTGAGGTTTTACTTGTCTACACACGTGCCTACTGCCACAGTACGTCATTTTCATACTTGGGTATGACCACTGGCTTATAATCGCAAATTTTTCATTACAACGATATTTCAAAATAACGAATGATTTTTTGCCGTCCCGCAGGATTCATTATATCGGGATTTGACTGTAGCTCCAAAGCATCCGTGCACAACAGAGAAACAGACACCTTTGTGCCATTTCTCTGCCAAAAAATCCACTGATATAAATACTGCCCTCATGCTTAGCGAGATATCTTTCTGCCCAGATGTGTCACTGAAGTGTTCTAAGGTGAAAGCCTTTAACAGCTCAAGAGTGGCATCGGCAGAAAGTGTGCGCGAGATTCTGCGGGGTATCGGTGGGGTTTTGGTATACAGTGACCGAAGCTTATAGTTAGTGATAGGTAATGATATAGGCAGTGATGAGTAAGAGTGAGAAAGTTGCTCCCCACTTTCCCCTTCATCTCCTTTCCTCCCTCTATCCAGAGACCAAAGAGAGAGAGTGCCCTTCTCCCTCTATAGACAGAGTCTCTGTCGAGGAATCAGGAGCGTTCAAAGTACCGCAGCAGGGCGACCAAAAGGCTTCCGCTTTGCTGCATGTAAGGTGACCTGACCTAAGTGTTCCCCTGAAATTTTTCTATCAAGAACAAGCAATCTCATAAAATGTTTTCTCGTATCTTAGAAACGAGAGTATTAGTGCAGCTGACACTTATCTTACAACCAGCAGCAAAGCAAAGCTCTGCCATGAGCAGTGCAGAAGCGAATGTGGCGACACTTTATTGAGTGGCAGAGAAGAGCACTGTAATCGCAGCACATTCAGATGCACAAAGCAAGCTGTCATGTCGTAGTTTTTAAACTTCCCAGGCTTTCATTTTTGTCCGGTAAAAAGTGCCACGCGAAGGCTACCTCGTTAGCATTTCGGTCAGGCCATTCTCGCGATGCTTGAAAACTTCCCTGCTGGCACCTGAGAGTTTAACGCAATATTTAAATGTTAGTTTATGTTGACTACTTTCGAAGTAGGCAGAAAAAAGAAAAGCAGCACTAGGTGGTATTTTAAATACAGAAATGTTGTGGGGATTCCCAATCCCCTGCTCCCTTTATAACGCAGAGCGTAATTATAACGCGAGTTACGCGCGCTGTTAAGGAGGTTGGTGGAAGAGAGGGCACACTGGACAGGCCACCCCCTACCGCCTCCCAGTCTCCCGCTCTTTCCTCCCGGCGTTATTACGCGCTGGCGCTAAAATGGGGGCAGGAGATAGTGAATCCCCACAATGCTCACTTGAATAAAAAGACAAAATGACAACTAGGTATTTATAAAATATTGGCCCACCTTAGCTGGGACAACTGCATAAACTCAACACAGAACTCACCATTGGAGCTGCTGGAGCTGTGCTTGGCTGAGCCAGCTACTGAAGGCGGTGGGGTAAGCTGACCAAACCTCTGCCTGACTCCCCAAAGGACCTGTGTGTCCGATGGAGTGCGTGTGCCACCCAGGGCCCACATGCTGCCTGCCATCCACGATGAGCCCTGATGCAGGCGCAACTTGGGAGGCCACAGCAATGACGACGTCGAGCCATCAGGCATGCCACATTCACTCGTGCCACCTACTTGCCCAGCTCCATTAGATGCTGCCTGCAGACTTGTTGGCTTCGACCACGTGCCTGTACAAGCAACAAACAAGAAGAAAAACAGATAGATGTACTTTTCTTTTTCCTGAGTTGGCAGCACCTGCCGATCGAGCTTCAGAAACACCTGTTTTTCTGTCTTACCCCACTTACCCCTTCGCACTAAAATAGTCTTTTCAAACTTGCATTAGGCAATTTTCAAGCAGCAGAACTGAGGTGAACTAAGCATCATTGTCTCAAGCCGTTATTGTGCGGTTATTTACATGCTGCTGAATTTAAATATAAAAGGTGCTACATGTTTTTCGGACATAGCTTACAACCTAAACTTGCACGACGCTGAGTCATCCATTCCTTAGGGTTCAGTGTCAGAGCATGAATCAAATTTCGGATGCATCGCACCCAATGCCACAGTTCTACCTCTGACATTATTTGCGTTGCACATTTAAGAGGGTTTAAGGCCTTTGAATTTTTTCTTTTCTTTTTTTTTTGTTTTTTGAAAATCAAGGATTTAAAGGGTTTGTACAAATCCTGCAGTAAAAGGACTGTAGCACGGCGCCAAACACCAATCAGACGAAGGGGTATTGACGATTTCTGACTGCAGTCTTCGCATATACTAATCTCGCAACGAAGCGCTGCTCTGGATGGAGACGTGTTGTCAGTATAGGCTAGCACAAGGCATGATGTGCACCTATCCTTAGAGAGCAGGCTAACATGGTATTCTTCGAAGGTAAGTACTTGTGTTTAAACACGTGAAAAGACTGCAAAGAGCAGGGGAGCACAGGGGGCAAAAAATCATGAGCATAATAAAATGGTGGCCTTGTTCAGAATGAACGCTGTAAAGCCAAAGCAGCCACAGCTGGTCAGGCTCTGGTCAGCTGCTGAACCTATGATGCTGATGGTGCTAGCGTAGCCGTTAATAGTGATGCTGACTATTAGAATACAGTTGCAGATTCCGCCATGCCAGCTGCAACCGTGCCAGTTCCACAAAAACTATTCTTGCATTGGCAGAGGCAACTTTTGGGAGATACAGGGCGGGGGTAGTACAAACGGGAAGTCCAGAGAGAGAGAAAAAAAAAAATGGAAGCCTCATGGGCAAATTGGGAGGGTTGGCAGGTGCAATATACTGTGCGATATTAGTGTACATTGAAGAATACCAAGTGATCTAAATTTTCAGAGCCCTCCACTAAAGCGTACATTGTAGCCTGAGTCGCTTTGGGATGTTAAATCCTCTAAAACCTAAAACAATCATTTATACACGCAAATAAAGATTTTTCATTATGAAGTATTAGATTGGCTATTGCTTATCCAACTCTTTTTGTCTTCGAGGACAGCTAGATCCATGCCAGTTTCTTTTTTCATTTATGATGGCCTGATCATCAAATTTACATCTTTGTTGTTAATCAGCATGGAGACCAATTAACTGGTGGTGTATTGCACAAGAATGGCTACATAGGAAAAATGCTGATGGTTCATCGTGAATAAAATGGACAGAAACAAAGAGCCAAATGCAGTGCTGACATTTCAGCGAAGTCCCTGCTTTGTTCCACTTTTACAGCCATCTTTCTATTATTAATATACGGGTAGAACTCCTTAATTCGAGGCATTACAAGTGTGCTGTCATAAGATATACTACTTTGAACACCTTTATTTAATCCAGATCTGCAGCTGTTAAGCATGCACTATGATTTCAGTGTATCTAATTAGAAATAGTAATCACACTTGCAGAAAGCAAGTTTAAGGGGACTAGCAACTGAGTGAAACGTGACACAGGATCATGATGCAAATAAGAAGATGAAAGCAAACAATTCCTTTGCATTGCCAGTGAAGTGTTTTGAGCTTCTGTCAGTAGATGGCACTACAGTGTTTTGCATTTATTGTTTGAAGCAGTAACCACTGTTCACTAAAACCATTGCCGACAATGTGTGCACTGCAATGTTGCAACGTTTTTGGCTGTTTAAAGTGCAACAAACACTGTGCTAAAATAAAACTGTACTAATTACTGTCTGGCAGCCACTTCTACCAATGTGAAATGTTATTCCAGCCATAACACTGCGAATGCTCTTTGTAAAAGCAGCAGCAGCCAACTCACTAGTGGTCCACGACCGTTCACTCTCGGGGGATATGTGCACGTCGCTCATCCTGTCGGAAAGGTCTGTCAGACGTGCTGAGCGACGAGAGGACTTCGTCTGCCGGCTGTATGTGCTCCGCCTGTCTGCGAAGTCACTCTGGCCAATGTGCTGAGAACCCTCGTCCCAGCTGGGCAGGTAATCCGCTGAACTCAGGCTCACACCACTAGAGGCACAAGGGCTCGAAGATGAAAGGCTGCTTGCACTCGAGCCAACCAGCTTCCTGGGGAAATCCAACACAAGTGCCACCCAGGGGGAAATCTGTATGCGTGCCACAATGACTGCTTCTGCAAGGCTTAGTACTGCGAGACACTTAAGTAGGAAGAGTGAATCCTGCTGGAAGCTAAGAGATCATAATCAAGAGCAAAAGTGACTTCCTGTTCCTGAATTCGTGATGGAAACTGAAAAAGGCTATGCACTCAAACCTCACTGCAATTAAATTCAATTTAAAGAAATCCTGGATGTAATGAATTATTTCAGTCTTCGCAACCTCATACTCACTGAACACCGTATAGTACTTTTAGCATCAAAGTGCAATGAAATTTCACTGCTGAAATAAACTGAACCTGAGCCTAAATTGTAATACAAGTTCAAATGATTGAGCTGAGTGCATATATTTAAAGACGCATTGGAACGGGAAATGTGATGATAAAGATCCTAGTGGCCAGCGCGCAGCCTGCTCCGCCACCTGGGATAATACAAGCAAGGCCGGAGAACGTGACGTCGAGTGAAACCACTACAAAGCTCTAGTGTTGGGGCAACCAGCCACCCACACCAGCCCGCACAGCTGATGTGGCCGTGTTGCTTGCAATCTGCATCGATGGATGTATGTCGAACTCCCTGTGCTCAAAGCTAGTGTGCTATGTTTACCCAAAACCCCGTAAGAGGACAAGGTGTCAGTTGCCTTCGGCACACCCATGACCTTAGAGCTCACTATTGTGTCCTCACAGCAAATAGCCTTGCCTCTCTACAATGAGCACAAGGAAACCAAAATGCATGCACATTCTTGCACTTATGATAGAAAAGCGGCGAAGTGCACAGTAGGCTTGATTTTATTTTACTGCGTGCCAACTAAAAGACCCCTTCTCTCTCTCGCTAATATGAAAAAAGGGGCGGGAAAAAAAATGTGCCCACAATGAGGCTGCGACAGTGGTGGACACGCCATCATATTAACAATATGCTTGGAGACCCACAGTTAATAGGGCAACAGTGAAGCGAAACCTAAATTCTGCAGGTGCATCATCATTACCTTAGAACAGAGGTGTTCAATGCAGTAGTGATGCTGATCCGGTTGATGAACTTACAGTGTGATCTCTATGAGCACGAGCAACACAGAATGCCATTGTCGATGGCAAAGAAATTGCAGAATAACAGACCACTTTCACTATGCTTATAACCTCTTTAATTGCTATCGATCTGACCCGTCCTGTCTTAAATGTCCCACTATCTATGCAAATCTATCCCATTGCCTCTGCTACTGCCCAACTGCCTGGCTAGACTTGCTTGGCGCAGAAGGAGAAGAAAAACAGCATCGACTGGTCGCCCAAGTTGTCAACGTGTTCAACCTGTAATTTTTGGCTGAATGAAAGTCTCATTTTAGTACTACTATAGCCGCGCCACTGAAAAATTCTAAAATCTGGAAGTAGAACAATGCCGAGAGCTAACAAAAGTTTTGCAGACGCTTGCGGCATCCGCGATTGGCAATGACCACTTCGTGTGCACCGATCCTGGATGCCAAGTTGATACAGTGTGTCGGAAGATGGTGCCAGATGCTGAAGCGAAAGAGAGAGAGAGAGAAAGAGAGAGAAGAAAAGAAACTGGCAACGATGCTGGCAGCGGCCGACCGTGCGATAAGGCATAAGTGCATTTATGGAGCATTCTTAAGCTGAGTGGATTGTCACAATACCGGCAAATCGCAAAGCCCGAGTCTTGTGACGAAGCAGCAGATCTGAGACAAGTATTCGAAGTGGGTGCTCTCGTGAACAAGTAAAAATTAGCGCAGTCAACAATCTTGACAATTCTTTGAAAAGCGGGAGCACCGCTGTCTGGAAAGGCGATCTACCCCAATGTATGCGTAGCAGTTTGATTCATGCACTGCGCGATCATGAAGTCACAGCTGCTATTGGATTTCATTACCATACCTAACGCACGATGCACCAATTTAGCAGCTGAATAGGGAGTCAAATGTCAATTTTTTGGTACTAGTACCTGCATTCTACAACAACCACTGTTTGCATCCAAAGCAAATATGGATGTGTGCGGGTGATTTCTGATCATAAGTGGTTATAACAGTCAATTTTTTCGGTTTTCTCATTATTATGAGCTCACTGTAGCTCAGACAACATCACAGGCAGCAGCCCTTTCGTAGCAATAACTAATTTCTCTGAAACTCTCCACACAAAATGGGTATGCATGAGAAGTAAAAAAAAGGAAGTCACATTACTTAAAAAATAAATTCTTTCAACACATACAAACAATCACACGTGACAAATAAAATGTGAGCAAAATGTTGGTACATTGATTCACGGTGCTTTGCTATGCTAATGCAACAGCATTCTCTATGGCTTAGAGAAAGTGACGTAATAGATGGAACAAAGCCTTCTCTATTCCCAGCAAAAAAATAAGCAACAGAGCGCTCTGCTTACCTGAGCGCACCGCTACGCAGCTGGATCTTGATGAGGAACAAAGTGTGAGCAACAGCTAAGACGAATGTGGCGCAAGCAAGGGCAAGCTGCGACCATGCTATGTAGAATGTGTTCAACCACCTTTCCACTTCAAAATGGTGGGACGCCACAAACTGCAGCCAAAGGAAGCACAGAACTAAAGCTGTAAGCCCAAGCCTGCAAAGGAAAAAAAGAGAGAGGAAAATAAGTGATGGCTACCAGTGAACAGAGCAAATGTGGCTTCCTGTTGCTACATGCAAGTTTCTTCAACCAAAATAGGCAGAACACATTTTTAAAGAACATTTAAAAATACCACCATGTCTTCTAAAAAAATTTACAGATAAGCATATTCCAATATCAGATTGTTCAGAGAAAGCTGTCGTTAACTAGCAGATTGCCATTAGTGGTTGAGAGGTATGGAGCACAAGTCTTGTTCCAGCATTTTACAGGCGACTGCTCAGTGGTGCATACAAAGCCTTAATTTGCAGTCACCGGTTTCCTCACGTGTTATAGTACTGAGCTCGGAAAACATGCCAAATCTTCGAGCATCATATGTTACTCTCTCCTCTTTGCAGTGGCGTCTGTACTCCCTGGCACCTGGCTTGGCAAGCCACATATCCTCCGCACTTTGTGGCCTAGTCCAAAGTAACAACCTCTCTTTGTGGCGGCGCTATACTCCTGAACACGTGGGCATCCACTCATTGGTTGCCAACTTGCGATTGTACTGATGCTCCAAGGCAATGACACCCATGGCGTCAGCACACAAGAACACAGCCGCAAAGTATGCTCCATCCCAACACAGGCTACTAACTACTAACTACTACTACTACTACTATTCATAACAACCGTGAGTGACTGCTCCTTTATCGCCACTGCAATTGATGACGTATACTTCATGCTACAGAATGTGTCACGTGATAATCTTTGGGCATCATACGAACACTAGCTAGCACTTGTGAGCAACTGGCTTCCGTTGGTGCTGCCTCTATAGTGTACTCTGCCGTCGCAGCTGATGCACTGATACACGAGGCATTCTGTGATAGCCACCTCTATTGCCACAGCAATTGGCATGAGCTATACTCTCTCAATGAGCATATGCATTCTGCCAGGCTTTCTCCCTCTCTCAACTCGTTTTTCTCCTTTCCACATGTGATGCTACATGCTGTGACACCGATCATGTCATTGTAATTTCTATATTTGACTCTTTAAATAAGCTATTAAAGCTTTTGCAATATAACAAACGGCAGGAGCGCTAACACTACAGACTGTTTTTTTTTTGTCTGAATCATACATATGCAGCATCCATATTACTACACAGTTTGTACCAAGGTTATAGTGGCTGCTATGTGCACGGCCAGAAGGGTGGTGAAAACATGAGCATCTTTCTAATCTGCTCATTGCCATCTGCTCCGACATACAGTGAAGAAGCTAGGCCCTGGACCCAGATAAGGTGCCCTAATGTTTCATGCAAATCATCCAAATATGAGGCACAGTAAAACCGCGTTAAATCAAAAATCCGAACTATTTGAACTGTCAGCGCAACCTTGGACAATGCATGACACAAGTCTATGGCATCAGCAGCACGCTAATTTGAACGCTACAGGTCTCGCACTGGTTATTTCAAACGACTTCTCAGAAGGAGGCCAGGTCTGGGTATGACCAATGAGGAGAAAGTGGAAATACAGTCAAACCTGGATATATTGAGCATGAAAAGGATCACGAAATGTCGCTGATTAGAAAGACAAAACATAAAAGTGGTTAAGCTTATTATTCATAACCTAGAAGCACGAATACACAGCTTTAAGGCCAGCGATGCATCTCTTGTAGCACTACCTACCAGCATGCAAGCAGTGCCCCGCTCGCTAAACGCTGCGACCACGCCACTCCCCCCCCCACTTTTTCTCACAGTTTCTAACCCTTTGTAGGTCCGGTTCTGTGCTTCTAGTATGCTGAAACTGCACTCCTCACATTTTGCAGGGTTGTTCTGTATGCCTGTAAGAATGTATGCCTCGTTGATAAAAGTTTTAACTGACTGTGGTTACTGCTTCAGTCAAGGAATTCGCAGCCCTGTGGCACCATCAGTGAGAGGCGCTAGAGACACATCATAGGCAACGTAAAAGGAGGAATGATTTATATTAAAGGACACTCGAGAGAGCACAAAATATAATAATACAGAACAAGAACCCCTGAAAAAAAAAAAAAACAATGCCAACTTAAAAATGTTAGTGATAATTTTCCTGAGATGTGGTCATGTGGGGTACTACGCTGATAATGACACCGTTTCCCTGCAAGAAGTCACTTCAGCTGGTTTTATGCAATTTTTAGTGCCACACTAAAATTATAAATCTTAATTTTTGGATATTGTAGTGCTCGATCTGTACAGTACTAAATGAGGCAAGATCTTTTTATTTCCACCACTATTTCATGAAACATTTTGCTCAGTGCTATGTCCCATTAAAGTAAAAAAAAAAAAAAAAGCCCCGGAACAAAGTTAAAAGTGCTGAAGATTACCGTCGACGTCCTGCAAGCAGCACAGAGCTGGCAGATAACACCAAGCCGGCTGGCCGCAGGAGATGCGTGGGTGGCATGCTCACTACCATGTTGGCTAAGCCCAACTTTGTGCCGTAATGGGCAAGCACGAAGTCATTCTTCAACAAGGCCATGATCAACATCACTGAGGTACAAAGGCTCAACACTGATGCCGTCGTTGACAGTAAGAGCCGCAGGCGTTGCTTCCAAGGCTGCGACAAAAAAAGACGCAGGTTAGCCTATCGAGTGTGCTGCACAGTTAACAAGGCATCAAAACTGGATGCAAAGACGAACAAGATTGGAGTAATGAGATGAGTCAGCAGTGCTGTAGTGATAGGTGATCTAGAAAATTAGAAGAGGCTTAACCTGGTTAAGCCAGTGGCAGTGTTCTGAGAAGTACTGGTTTGAATCATGGCTAATTAAGGTAAAGATTAAATTAAAGGTCAAGTCAAGGTCAAAGCTCGGGTCATAGCCATTGTCTGAGCATATAACAGACTTCAATTACTCGCTCGAGACCACATAGTTGTGACGTCACAAAACAGTTCAGCCAATCAGGTGGATGGCACACAATATCCGATGGCATTCAATTCCCATTTTGCGGTTCGATATGAAAGGAGCTGCCTGAGGTGGCAGCCCATTCCAACTCGATCATGTCATCTAGTCTCGTGACATCACACAACCCGCTGACCAACCTGTGCACCACTTTCTCCCCTGCCAATTATCACCTGCCAGATGCATGCCAGTGATATATTGACGGTGTGTGCTTCAGACGGGGAATGCTAGGATCCCAGTGGTGGATGTCATGAAACAGCTTAGCTAATGAGAGCGACGGAACGCAAAATTCCAGTGCTCGGCTTGGGTGATCCCATGAGCGTACTTCTCAGCACACTAAATAACTGTGAAAATTTGCTCGCTTACTATATTTAAGTAGACAAATTGCACCGTGAAGACAGGCTGAATCTGGCCAGATGACAGCTTACCATGTGTTGAATACAAAGAGACCACTGGTAATGAAAACAGCATCCTTTTAAGTTTACGGGGAAAACACAAAATACAAGTACTATCGCCATCCCCGGTAATTTTTCAGAAGCAAACTGTACGAATGACAATAAATTTTTTGCAGTTGCCGACAAGCTGAACCCCATCGCCATTCAACAATGATCACTCGAGTGGCATGAATCTATTTTCCTTGAAATCCAATTACTTCAGTGTTAAATGCAGTTCTTTTTTTGCTGCCAAACACAAAAAGATCCAAACAATCAACTTTTGCCAACCAAGAACAAGCTGTTACCAACACCTTTGATACAGACCACTAACATAGGTGCTGACATGTACTCGAGCAGTGTTTGTGGCAAGGTTAGCAATTTTATAAACAAGTCTCCTTTGTCAACAGATCCCATTTTGTAGCGAGGTCATATGAATACCAACGTGCGTAAGTGGTCCCCCCCCCCCCTCAATGTAGAAACCCAATCTGCACAGCATAATCACACACAAGCAAGTACTGAAAAGCACAGGCCCACTTTACATAAATACTCTACTGCATCCAACATCTCAAAAAAAGACCAGTTTTTATCATGCAAGCAAGTAGTAACTTGTAGTAAAAATAAATAAAAAATAAAACTTTTTGAGAGTCATTCCTGACACACTCGCTGCTATTACAAATGCTATGTTTCATTTTTACTACTCCCTCTTGATGTCCTACTAAAAAAACACTCCCTCCACAGAACAAAAAATTTTTGTTGCGGTTAAGTCTTCTCATTGCTTGAAGAGTCAAGATAGCTGGCATAGTGCATTTGTCAATGAAAACTGATTGGCATTGGCTGATGGAGCCCTCCACCTTCCTCGGTAACCACCCATGAGTTGCTGCATGGCAATCACCCTCAGGGTGATATCCCTCCACCCATGTCAGGACCTCCTCTGTCCACAACAGCCACTGTACCGGTTTTTTCCGTGGCCACCAACTTCTGGTTTCATCTCCTCTCCCCTAGAAGCGGAGAGGAAGATTTTCCTCTCTCCACTGTGTGACCAGCCAACAGTGGTACATGGTTTACACATACTCACCGTACACACTCTTCTCTGCCGTACAAGTGGAGAGCAGGATATCCCCTCTCCAACTTGCCACCAGTTAACCATCGAAAGTGGTGTCACAGCTTGACATATGCTGAAACTAGCACCATCTCCTGAGCGGGCAACTAGTTCTAACGCATTCATTACTAACACTGTAGCAATTAACCAGGCTCAACTTACAAGGGAGTAGTGTGCCAGCACTCTCCAACGGGTTGGCAGTCTGTGGCCCATCAGCTGTGGCCGCAGCAGAGAGTCTTGCAGGTTCAGTGTTCGCTTCACCTGAGTCTTGCATGCCAGGCACAGCGCATACACCTCTTCCAGGTGCGCCCGATACTGCTCCACCTCAGTCTCGAATTGGCTCTGCACAACACAGCAAGCAAGTAGCATGCAATCTGAATTCCTTCTCATGCTAAACCGTAGCCCAGCAACATCAATAGCTTGCATACTAACTACCATACCTGCAGAGGCGGTAGCACACCTCGCAAAGATGTCAATGTTTAAATAAACCGTCAAGTGAATTTTGGTCACGTATTTTCTTTGCGACAATCAAAAACTCCTTGCCGAACTAAAAGTATATAGCTGGGCTGATAAACGCAGAACACTGAAAGAGACATGAGAATGACCGCCTGTCGCCGGGGCAATAATCAGCGTGGTATTGAGACACGCAGGTTTGCTTGAAAGTGTGTGGAAGAGAAAGAGGGAAGGGTGTTCCAAATGGCTGCCATGTACCAGGGGAATGGGATTTTGGGATGTAAAAGGAAATCAGAGAAGAGGTCAGGAGCACGATAACTTCTGACACACAAGCATGAGGCCCTCGAATAATGAAACTAGTGCTTTGTAGGCCTTGAGGGTCAACAATGGCTCTGGCCACAGTTCCAGGATCTCAACATCCGTCATATGGCGAGAACTAAGATTTAAAGAACATACAGTTTCTAAAAACGTTAGTTGTGGTTTAGCTCTGATAAACTCTAGTTGAATTGCGAAAGCAACAACGGAAGCTTCTTTTGCCTGCTACGTTATTCCCCCATCATGCCCCATCAGTGTAAGGTGCTACATTATTGGGGGGTACTTAATCTCTGGTATGACGTGAGAGTGTAAGCTACCAGCCCACATATAAAGCAGGGTTCGTACAGATTCTAAACGGGCAAATTCAAGGATATTCAAGGAATTTCAAGGCCCAGTTGGAGTATTTTCAAGGACTCAACACAATGCTACATGCAGCAGTTTTCAATATCAGGTACCAATTTCACAGAACAAAATCGAAAAAGAAACATTTCAAGGAACAGCTTGTATTGCATTAAGCCAACATTGTAATAAGCCAACATAATAAAGCCAGTATTGCACTAAGCCAACATAATTAGAAATGTTCAGTCTTGAAAAACACCCTGCAATGCATTGCACCAATGTCGAAGAGCAATCCATTCTGCAAAACTGCTAACGGCAACTTCAGGGGAGCTCTTGCCGCTTTTCCTGAATCTTCTCGTTGAGGCTACACAGTTCCTCAGTCTTGCTTCGTGCAGCCTTCCTCAGGCTATTGGATCTGACAATTTACTTCAGATCATTAGCTGCCTCTGCCTTTTCAGCATACGTATCTGATGAAGCCTGGAGGTCAGCTATTGTTGCCTCGAGTTTCTTTTTCTTTTTTCATCGTGTCGATCGCTTTGTCGATGCAGCACCTCTTTGATTCCCTGACATCATCACATTGCTTCTTTTTTACTGCCTCCAGGTGTGCAGCATACTGCTGCCGGGCAGCTGATACAGCAGTACTTAAGCCTTTCATAATAGGGACGTTAAGAACGGCCCCTGCCTTGCCTACAGCATCGCATACAATACATTGCGAAATATACGAGAGGTCATTCAGGTTTTCTACGGCAGCTTGCCGGTTCACACTCAACCCTCGCTCAACAGTGGCCTGCCCGTGGCTGAGCACAAGCAAAAGCTTGACAACTTTCCAGAGTTCCCCATATGATGAATTAAACTTCATCAGCTCAGACAAGAACACGTCCAACCTGTTTACATTCTTGTCAAACATTCGCAGGTTATGCTTCTCTTCCTGCAGGAACTCAGTGTACTCCCCAAGTACAGTGTCTCTTTGGTGCTCAGACATTCTGCCTGCTGTAATGAGGGCATCCAACACTCTTCTGAAGCCGGTCAAGCATTCATCTGGTTTAGTACAAATTTGTCGTGGGTTCAGAAAGGACAAACTCCTAACGATTGAGAATCTCGGTGGGCTTCTCTCAAGCACCTTCTTTGTCACACTGATCAAGAAGTGTTTGCATTCCATGCAGAACTGGAACACGCCCTTCTGGCTTGCTTTAGTTTTCCTGACAGTATGTTCAGCGGCATGGCCTACATCCACTTATACAAGTGGAGTGTGGTTCCCGGTGCTTTCAATGTCCACCGTCAGCAGACCAGTGACTCCTCTTGCTGAAGACCGAGCACTTCAAAAACTTCGTGAATAGATTCTTGACTACTGTTTCCAAGTCCCTTGCAAGAAAGAACACCATGGGCTGATCCGTTTGGTACTCAATGAGAAATGGCTTGAGGGTCATGGCCACACCTAGAGCAAATTGAAGCTTTGCTAGCAGTAAGACATCACTGGCAAACTCGCAAAGGTTGTTTAATGATTCACATTTTGAGGGGGGGGGGGGGGGGGGGGGGGGGGGGCTTACTTCCTTCTTCCTTGCATCTGCAATAAACTTCTTAATATCACACCACAATAGCAAGGCTCTCTCTATCACAGGGACATTCTCCAACCACCGGTGTGAAACAAAGTTCAGGGGAAAAGTCTCCTGACTAGTAACTGCTGAGAAATCTTCCCTCCTTGCAGGAGAACCATGGAAAAGCGCACTCAGACTGGAGAGCAGACAGTCAACTCCCCACTTACTTGCTGTAACACCTGCCCTGTAGGCGTTGTGCATGGTATGGAGGCCACAGGTCCCAATGTCCAGATATTGAACTTGGTATGCTCGATGCAGGTGCTCTTGGAAATTCTTGAGTAACTTAAGGTCATAGGTCGGCACACTCACTCATGAGTGCACTCATATCACCTCACTCACACTCACACTCACGCCGTGAGTGTGAGTGTGAGTGAGTGGACACGTATGAGAGTGATCGTGAGTGTGAGTGGGAGTGAGTGGCCATGAATGGCAGCTGCCATGAGTGTGAGTGCGAGTGAGTGGCCGCGAATGGGAGCGGCCATGAGTGTGAGTGCGAGTGAGTGGCCGCGAATGGGAGCGGCCATGAGTGTGAGTGAGTGGCCGCGAATGGGAGCGGCCATGAGTGTGAGTGCGAGTGAGTGGCCACAAATTGGAGCGGCGATGAGTGTGAGTGGGAGTGAGTGGATGTGGGAGGTAGTGGACGCGAGTGTGAGTGCGAGTGAGTGGCCACAAATTGGAGCGGCGATGAGTGTGAGTGGGAGTGAAAGCCGTGTTCAAAGTAAACGCTGTTAGGGGCGCCTTTATAATATATCCAAAGGAAAGAATAAAACAAAGAAAGGCCAACTTTGAACAATTAGAGAACCTTATATGAGCGCCATAACTCTGAGAATTCCAGCTCTGGCTTTTTCAAATAAAATGTCTGAATGAAACCGGAAATTTGAGCACTGGCAGTTTTATAATTACGATTATTGTATGTCCTTTTAATTTTTTTCTGCATTGTTTTATGTGTTCCTATTCTCTTTCATTCGTTCGCATAAAAAGGAGGCAATCTTCAGTGCATAATTTTCTTTTTATTTCAGTTTAGAATGTTTCATACCATTTTTGGTTGGCGCTTTGCAGTGCCCTCACGCCCTTGCCATGCGAATGCTCAGCAACACGAGCGATCTTCAGCCTTAAATGAAGGCATCAGGCACATGAAGTAATTTTTGAACCGTATTTCTTTCTTTCCGCCGGCTGCAGCTCGGGTGCTTAAGATGTACCAATGGACATTTTTCAAGTAGCACTGCTGCGCACGCGCGATGCCTCCTCGGCCGCCATTTTCGCCTGGATTTGAACGAGAACATCTTCGGCGGAAATACGCCTGGTTGGGTTCTTGAAACAAAAGTTTCAGAAACACTATCACCAACCAAAAATATTTATTAGAACCCGACGTTTTAGGACCAACTCGGTCCCTTCCTCAGGGGCGACTGAAATGCAGGGCCAGCAGTAGCAAGCAGCGGCCTTTGCTTCCCCTTTCCCAGCACTTCGCGGAGTCCAATTGTGTACGTGGAGGGTGGCGTCCCCGAATTCCTATTTACAGCTGCTGCTGTCATTCGGATGAACCAAGACTCGACCTGTGGTCTTTTGAAAAGATTGGTTTCCACGGCAAGGACGCTTTCCTCCTCAAAGACGATTTTGTGGTCGACGCGTTCGCAGTGCACGGCGAGGGGGTTGCTTTCATGCCACGAGAAAATGATGGGAGGTGTTTTCTGCACATGGTTTTCCGCGAAACGACGTCCCTTGCTTCATCGACGCAACAAACTGTTGCACAATACTTGCTTACAGTGCTAGCATCTTCTAGGCCTTCGGAATGTATGCATTGCATTATCCCTGTCTCCCCTAGCTCGCCTCAAGCGAGGAGACGGCTAGGTTCGTCACTGTCCTGTTGTCAAGGGTAAAAAGGGTAGAGCAGAAGAAGGATTGGAGGGAGGAGTGAGTCACGGTAGGTCCACAGATGACTCGCATCTCTGCCCAGGTTAGGCGAAACAGCCCTGCACACAACTACTGCTTGGAAAATAAGCCCACCTCACCATTGTGAAATAATGTCTGCACAATTTTACAGCAAGGCAGGAAAATTAGCTTTTGTCCCCGTGCAGTGTGTGTGTGTGTGTGTGGGGGGGGGGGGAGACGAACAATCACTAAAGGGATGAATAAGCCCGAAGCTAATGTTAACCATATGATCAGTGAGCAGCAGTATAGGCCGCCTCCTTCGCTTCCAAGGGAGCTAGCGGGCTAGCGTTCCCGGTAACCTGCTTGAAGTCGCCTTTGTGAGCTGGGTGTGATACAACTTGAGGGCAGTATGTTTCACAGCTCACTTTCTCGAAGGCGATCTTATGGCCAGGGCACTCGCCGTGCTCGGCGACGGGTCGCGTTCGGTGTTCTTTGACCGTTATTTATGTGTTGCTGAATTATCAAATATAGGACTTTAAGGCGATACATATGAGAAATGCTGTGTGAAAAACGAGCGTTTAGCAAGTTGGATGGAGGAATGGGCAAGAACGAAAGAAGCCAGGACGAGAAGTATAGATATGGAGGGAAAAAGGAAGTACATGTAGCAGCGAGAGCGCGCGTCGGGGAACCGAAAAGTTGAGCGAGATGAAACTTCATCTTTCTTCTGCTCCAGGAGTGCGGTATTGTCAAAAAATGTTCATTAACTGGAAAAAAGGGCTATACTATGCAGAGCTCTAGAACCCAATCTTCTAGAGAACCACAGCTATACTCGATCTTTGTACTTCTTGGTAGCGCTACCAAAGCTGCGACGAATATGTTCAAACGCTGCAGGATAAAATCGCCACGCTGATAACTGAGATACCGTACTGTAAATTTAGTGCGCTTGCGCCAAACGAAAATATTGATGTTGCAGTGTGATTTTTGATCAGTGCTTTTGCATGCCATGCTTATGCAGTGAATACCATTCGACCGACACGCAAGGATCGCATGCAGGGTTGCTTGATGTTTGCATAGAAAATTCCGGATTTCTCACGATAATGTTAACAATACGGAATGCGTTGATATTACAATCAGTGCGCTTTCAGATTCAATGAAAGATTCAATTTAACTAGAACAAATAGTTTCACCTCTGCCGCGGCAACTCCTCTCACGTGACCGCACATCAGAAGACGTCCCGGTGTTCGTCAGTGTTCGGACGCAGAGCGAGCACAGTGACGCTGCTCAAACCATTTGAGGCTAGACATACACTATGTTCTGTCGCAGGCTGAGGATGATCGCAATGTCAGCGGGTGAAACCGCTCTACATAAAACGGACGTTTAGCATGCGCGATTCTTGTTCGTGTTTATCGTTTCCAAAATCACGGCTCACTTTGATTCCGGACCCATCGCTTAGAACAGATCTCGTAGCTCTAATTTTAGTTTATTTTTTATTCAGAGTGATGATTTTGCCGCATAAATGGGACCTAAGAAGTGTTGTTTTCTTTTTTATAAAAACGGCTACTGATTTAACAACAAGATGGCGCCAGTAGACTGAATTAACGGCTGAGCCAAAAGTGCAGAAGTAACAAATAGCAATGTCCTGCATAGTGCTTTCTTAGCGAACGTAAACCTATCTGCTCTATTCTAATACTTTCATGCATCGGTCGGCGCACTCCCTCGTGAGTGCACTCATATCGCTTCACTCACACTCACGCAGTGGTCGTGAGTGTGAGTGAGTGGCCCGGAATGGGAGCGGTCATGATTGTGAGTGTGAGTGAGTGGCCATGAATAGGAGAGGCCATGAGTGTGAGTGAGTGGCCGTGAACAGGACCAGGCATGAGCGTGAGTGTGAGTGAGTGGCCGCGAATGGGAGCAGCCATGAGTGTGAGTGCGAGTGAGTGGATGCGAGTGTGGATGGGCATGAGTGTGAGTGTGAGTGGCCGTAAATGGGATCGGGCATGAGTGTGAGTGTGAGTGAGTGGACGTGTATGAGAGTCGCCGTGAGTGCGAGTGTGAGTGAGTGGCCATGAATGAGAGAGGGCGTGAGTGTGAGCGTGAGTGAGTGGATGGGTACCAGAGTGACCGTGAGTTTGAGTGTGAGTGAGTGGCTGCGAACAGGAGTGGCCATGAGTGTGAGTTGGAGTGAGT
This sequence comes from Amblyomma maculatum, assembly GCF_055883805.1. Lineage (NCBI taxonomy): Eukaryota > Metazoa > Arthropoda > Arachnida > Ixodida > Ixodidae > Amblyomma > Amblyomma maculatum. The sequence continues at coordinate 152,890,666 of NC_139346.1, forward strand.
GGTGGTGAATGGCAGCGGGCATGAGTGTGAGTGCGAGTGAGTGGGGTTGAGAGTCACTGGTCGTGAGTGTGAGTGAGCCCCTCCTCATGGTGCCGACCTATGCTTAAGGTTAACATTGGGACCATCCATTAAAATCTGAAGAATTTTCTCAAAAGGGAAAGGCTCGAGCGCACTCAGCAGCTTTCCTTGGATTTCCTCGGATGTCGAGTGTCCTATAAACACCGAGGTATAGTACCTCGTTGCCGCCTTGTGAGACAAATTCCAAAACCGGATGTGGACATCCATTTGTTTCCGCTGGAGATAGTCGTTCGTGGACTCGTCGAAGAGTACCACGTAGTAATCACAATCTTTTATCTCCCTCTGCAAAGCAGATGAAAAGAAGAGCCTCAGGCCATGGCACGTAACGTAGGCACATTTTTTCTTTCCGCAAGAAAATGCTTCGGCCACGTCACTGTCCGAGAACATACGCTGGAATAGCTGGCCTGCTTCCGATGATGACAGATAGGAGAAATGCGATGTGACAACCTTCAAAGTCCACAGAATCTCTGCGTTTGGAGTCAGCTCATGTGCCTTGCAAACATCACCTAGCTTCCCCATTGCGAAGGAGGCGGGACGGCTGACTGTTGGCTAGTACTTGGAACTAAATACTTTTGCACCGAGCTGTTGGCTGCAATTTTCATTGCACCAGCATGCTTAGCACTCTTCATATGGCTCTTTAACGCCGACTCGCCCATGGTGGTTATATCGATCGTCTTCCTGCAAGGCCTGCATCTTGCACGGTGCTCACTCGTCGTCATCTGGTGCAATCCAGTCTTTGTAAGCGTCGTTGTGAAGCCACGTGCCTTTAAATCTGCATTTCCCAGGCATTTGCTTTGCAGTCGGATGCTTCAGCCGCAACAAGTCGGGTGCAGAACCGACGTAAAAATACAATGCCATCAACCACCATCGGATTGGATTGAATCAGCTCAAGTTTGCTTCAGAGCGAGTGGCTCCAATGTGGCTAACCGTCGTGCAACGTTGGCTATATTAGCACAAACTGATTTTTTACGCCTGAAACGCAGATACCGAAACACATTATTGAGAATACAAATATTTTAATCGCGTTTTTTTCTGATTAATAACCATTTGCATGCAGTACGCTAGGAATTCAAGGATTTTCAAGAAGCAGCAAAAATTCCAGGATTTTCAAGGGCCTTGAAAACGAAATTTTCAAATTCAAGGGTTTTCAAGGTTTTCAAGGACCTGTGCGCACCCTGTAAAGTCACGCTTCAACCAAGCCGTATAGAAATGCCTGCGTATCGTAGGGTTAACGAGAATGCAAACGGTTCTTGAGGGCTGATTCTGATATCACCCTCCCATATGAAAGGAGCGACCAGAGTTGGCAGCTCCTGCCCATGGCATAGGGATAACGTGAATTCAAATGCCATGGCAGGCTAATTTTTTATGAGGAGACCATAGCTACGCCTCTTCACGGCGTAGCTGCGGCCACACGAGGTCTCGCTTTGGCTGTTGTAGTATTGCTTTCGCAATGAAATTGCCAAAACATAAGGCTGGTGACACCTACCATACATATCTGCAAAGATAGTTCGCCATTAGCAGCACTGTCAAAGGCAGCGCCACTGTCAGCATACTGGAACACTGCCCATGCAAACCATTTTAAAAGATGGCGAGAACGCAGGGTTACACCACACAAAATGCAATGAACGGTTGCCAGAGAAAAAAAAGATGTAGGTGCCTGAAGGTTCTTTGAATGAAATTAACCCTTTGCATTGCGGTTGTTCTTAAAGATGTAGTGCATGTACTGGAACACTGCCCATGCAAACCATTTTAAAAGATGGCAAGAACGCAGGGTTACACCACACAAAATGCAATGAACGGTTGCCAGAGAAAAAAAAGATGTAGGTGCCTGAAGGTTCTTTGAATGAAAATAACCCTTTGCATTGCGGTTGTTCTTAAAGATGTAGTGCATGTGTCAACTCCAGGCAATGTAGCCAGTCTACTAGTAGAGTTACAAAGTTTGAACATAATATGGCATCACTACTGTGTTGTGTTGTGTTGTGTTGGGTTTTATGGCGCATAAGCAACTAAGGCTATCATGCGCCAAGAGCGAGGTTAATGTATGTTCTGGTTGCAAAAGAGGAAATGGATATGTTTAATCTATAGTTTATTTAAAAAGCTTCCTTCTTCTAGGAAACTGAGAACAGATGCTAGGTTTACAAGTGCTCTTTCTCCTAAAAGCAAGGTGGGATGGAATGGGATGGTATGATTGTAAAATATAGTAAAATGTTTTCTCCGTAGTGCCTCAAGTTTTGAGCATGTAATTAGAATGTGGTTTACAGTGAGTATCTCGTCGCATTCTTCACAGGTCGGTTTGTTATGTTTCATTAGCAGAAAGTTATGTGTTAGATGTGTATGTCCAATACGAAGACGGCATACTATCACTTCCATAAAACGTTGTTGATGTGTGCTCGATTGCCATTCTCCTAGTACAGGCTTTATGAGACGCAACTTATTATTTTCTTGGTTGTTCCATCTGGACTGCCATTTATTCATCTGTTTATGTTTTATTAATTTCAAGCAATCACTATGTGGTATGTTTACTTTCTGAATCAATTTGTTGTGGGCAAGTGCAGCACATTTGTCTGCTCTTTCATTGCCGTCAATGCCTACGTGACTAGGGACCCAACAGAACACTATGTTGTGTCCTTGTGTCGTGATCATTTTTACATTATGTATTATGTCACCGATTAGAGGCATGGCAGCATTTCTGTGATTTAAAGCCATCAGTACACTCAACGAATCGGTGTAGATGACACTGTTACAAATGCCTTCATTCACTATTTTTTCTACAGCTGTCAGGATAGCATAAGATTCAGCTGCAAATATTGATGCGCACTGAGGAAGCCTAATTATTTGTTCCCAGTTCTCTTCAACTACGGCACAGCCAACATAAGTAGAAGTTTTTGATCCATCTGTATAAAACTCTGTATAATTACTGTACTTTTCTTTTATTGTGCGAAATTCTTGTATTATATGCTCTTTAGGAGTTTGGCTTTTGTTGAAGTGTGTTAGAGTGAGATCACAGACATTTGGAAGTTCGTACCATGGGGGTAGGGGGCTGTTTTTTGGTGCAGTGTCGGCCAAGGTGTCCAGAATTTCTAACTCACTGCAAATGTTTTCGAAACGCATTATCAGTGGCCTCGTCGCTTGTGGTTTATTTGTGAAAATTACTCGTGAGCGGCATGTTGAGACTATTGGATAGCAGAGGTGTTTTTTCTGTGACCTTATTCTAAGGACATAAGCACATGTAAGTGAAGCCCTTCTATCTTTCAGCGGAGGCTCATTCGTCTCTGCATACAGACTATCAACAGGGGATGTTCTGTAAGCGCCACAAGAAAGGCGTAAACCTAAGTTATGTACCGGGTCCAATTTCCTTAGGTATGATGGTCTAGCTGACCCGTAGACTATGGACCCGTAGTCCAAGCTAGACCGCACAACAGATCGATATATATGTAGAAGACACGCCCTATCAGACCCCCAGTGTTTCCGAGAGAGAACCTTCAGTATGTTTAGAGATTTTATGGCTTTCCTCTTTAGGATGTTTATGTGAGGCAGGAATGTTAGTTTTCTGTCGAACGTTACACCCAAAAATTTATGTTTGCTCTTTACTGGCAACTCAATCCCATTTAAGTGTAACTTGGGATTGATCTGTATACCTCGTTTCAGCGAGAACATTACTGCCACGGTTTTCTGTGGCGAAAATTTGAACCCATTTTTAAAAGCCCATGAGTCTAGTTTATTTAGTGTTAATTGTACTTGTCTTTCACAAATTGATATGTTTGAGGATGTGCAGGCTATTTGAAGGTCGTCGACATACAGCGAGAACATAATGGATTTTGGGATTACCTTGCTAATAGAATTCATTTTTACAATAAACAAAGTTGTACTTAAAATGCACCCCTGAGGTACCCCATTCTCTTGAATAAAGTTCCTCGAGAAGGTGGTACCGAGACGTACTTGAAATGAACGACCTGATAGAAAGTCCTTCAGAACATTTAGCATCCGGCCTCGGATGCCCAAATCTGCTACTGCATCACTACTGGTTCTGGCCAATCACATAAGAGGAGGATGAGAATATACAACGAAGTGGTGCACCGTGTGTCCTCATCCTCCTCGTGTTTTCGACGAGTGGCAAGTAATAAGCGCCCATGACTGTGCCCGATGCCGGCAGAACAAGGGCCCAAGCATCAAAGTGTAGTTGGCAACGAATTTCGAATTGCACGTTGTTTGTCTGGCCTCTATCGCTGGTGGTCGCTGCCTCAGAAGTGATAGGCAGCGCAAGAGCAACTTTCAATAGTAATCTTGGGGCATGTGCGTGCTGTGAAATCAAAAACTGCACGACCGTGCAAATTTGCAGCAAGCCGCTCAGGTCACGCTCAAGTGTGGAAGGCAGGAAGGAGTGGCATTTCACTTTTCATCTCTGCTAACATCGTAACATATTCACATTTTTGTTTTTTGAAGTTGCAAGCGTGCCACAATGCCACCCCTCGAGAAATTATAAACAAGGTGCAGAGGCGGGATGAAGTGCAGGGTACGTGCAGATGCGCAGCGCGTTCTAGTGATGAAATTTTTTGCCTCGCCCTTTTGATTTTCACGGTGTTCGACCTGAAATTTTGCGCAGTCCGAATGAGTTCGAAACAATGAGGTTTTACTGTATGTGTTTACTTGTCTCAGACAGCTGACTGTACCTTTAACATCATTATAGCCAAAATTCATGTTCTACACCAAGTTCACTCATCTGCGCTTTAATTATGGTCTAGCTTGTGCAGTTTCAAGCAATATCAGATGCCATGAAGTAAAGTGCTGTGGGTGCGCATATGCCAAACAAAATTGTAGGCCACAGGTGACAGGACACAATACCAGAGCTATAGGTCAATTTCAACCAAGTGGCATTTTCTGCATTGTTTTAATCAAGACAGATGTCGCATTAAAGACTAGGCTGGACAACTTGAGCTAACAACGAAATATTGTGATGTTATCATAAGGTACAGTAAACTATAATTATTTGACCCCCATTAATTCGAAATTTCAAAATAGGAGCGCAGTCCCAGCTGACGTCCGTGTAAATCTATGGTGTCAGACACTCGTCAATTCGGACATGGAAGGCCTTGTGCCTGTTAATTCAGATGAGGAGTCGCATCCAGGTATGACCTGCAAAGCTAGTGGTTAGCCAAACTGATGTTCTGTGACATGAATTGCATAAAACAGTGGTACCTACACACCTCAGACGTGCACGCTACGGCAGGAATGATGATGATCAGAAGTATTCCACTGCCGAAATACAGCATAGCCACATAGATAGTTTTGCTTAAATTCACGCCATCCCACCACTGACACTGGGCCTGTGCATAGGTCAGCCGTGTCGTTTCGGACGCTGCTTAGCACGTCACACGCTGTTCTAACGACCACGCATATTTCCTCTCTTGAATCCACATGCTTCCTCCACTCTTCAAGTACACTGAACCGTAGCGTTCCGAGGATGATCGTCCATGCGTTGAAGCTTCCTCAAAATGAAATGGGGTTGTTCGTGAAGAGGTACCATTGCTACTGAGCTGCACTACGAAAATGTTTGTGAAGGATGAGCCGAGCCAGCAAGCAAGCAAGCAAATAAAGAGGGAATCTAGCAGAACAGATGGTTTTTGGGAAAGTTAAAGTGTCAAATGAACTCGTACAGTTTCTACTGAGGTATGTCAATGTATGTGCCAACTCTGTGGTGAAAATATATACAGCTTGAGAAAAACATGCAAACACCACAGTGAATGAACAACTTATGTTTCATGTCAAAATAGAAATACAATGATATACAGCATCTGCACTAAACTCCAGGACAGCATAATGCATACAGCAGCAGTATTTCAGCTTACATGGTAAGTTATGGAAGCTGAATTTTAAGCATGGCAGCATGCTTTTGGCGCATATATAATTTATATTGATTGGTTCAAATGAGTAATATCAAGGGGCAGGATTTTTCAGTTTTTGTTTGGAAAATTTGGCTCCATTTTAAGTGTTCTTTTTCAGAACATGTTTAGTCTTTCTTTCTTTTTTTGTGCAAATATTTTCAACGAGTCAATTACTTTTCTCATTATCTATATGTCAATCTTTGTGGTCAACGGTTGCTTATAGTGCGTCTCAACATTTTTGTCAGCGCAAACAATTTATTTACTTCTAATTAATGTCCAAATGACAGCATTTTGAACTGTGCCTGTGAAAGAAATTACTTTAATCATTGAGAAAAATGCAACACACAATAAATAAGAAAGCAGGCAGAATAAAAATGCAAGTAGAAGTTTACTTCAATGAACTAGTTTAAAATATTAGTGTTGGTTTCTTGAGTTCCTGCGCTGCATCAAATGAAAGCATGGGGCACTGTTATGTTCCCTGCTCATAATTGTCTCTATGTGTGCCCTAACCTTTTATTTATCATGGCCGACCGACTTGCCGAACAATGCACCCTCTTAAATTCCATAGCCTTAGTGTTGACCAAAGTGATGGTTTGGCTTGGTTTGTAGGGTTTAACGTCCTGAAGCAACTCTTTAGACAACGCGAGGCACCAAAACGAAGGACGCCAGAAATTTCGACCACATGGGGTTCTTTAACATGCACTGACACTGCACAGTAAGCGGGCACCTTGGTTTTTTAATCCTGCATCCTTGAGTTCATTAGGCGAGCGCTCTAACCACTGAGCCACAGTGATAGGTGTGACAGGGTGTGACACAAGTGATGGAACTGCCACTCATTCACTGTGGTAATTAGAACAGAAGTTTTCGTGATGCCCATGCATGGTTCCATGTCAGCGCTCTAAAATCAGCTGATACTAAACATCCTTAACCGAGTAGTTGCTCTAAGCGGGTGGTGATAGGAAATAAAACGTGCTTAGATAGCAGGCGGCTGGGAGGTGGTGCTTCCCAGTCTACCGAGGTATGCAAGCTAGCAAAGCAATATCTCAAATTGCACAACTGGTTGCTTATCTAATAATACACAGTGGCATCATGTCCCTGACTTCTCTATTAAACTAGCCAATTTTCAACCTTGACCCAGTGCAATTCGTGCTCAACAGCCAGCCAACTATGCCTTACATGTCAAGAATAATGTCTTTTGGTTAAGATCAAATTTAAAGGAACTGAAACCGACATACTTTTATGGGTGTTTTTGCTTAAACCAAGAAGTCCAGTCTCTAGTTATATATTCAAAGTTCTTTTGTAAGAAAAAATTCTAGCTTGCAGTTAACGGTGGCAACAAAAAATAGTGCTAAATGACCTCGAAGAAAGGCAACTATGCACCTGAAGAGCCCTGGGTCAAGGTGCTATTTATACTCTATCTCAGTAGTTCCTTGCACCAGTACCAAAGCTAGCATGATTGCAGAGGCAACGGTTTGAGGCTGTGGAATGTAGCGCCAGTATAAAGTGCCCGTAAAGCATATGGGATGACATGTTTTAAAGCGCACATTTGCAAAATGCTATTTCAAATCGAACCTGAACGTACGCTAGACTTATATACATTGTTTCCCGAGTTTAGCGTTCACGACCCTTGCATATGCTGAAATCATGTTTTCAACATGTCCAAGTGCTTCGAAGAAGCCGTCTTGCTCACAGTCAACTCGTCGTTGTTACTGGGTTTTTTGGCATGTTCATTGGTCATAAACAGCACATCAGGCACTCATTTGGCTTCATCTCACCTACAGCAACATCCACGAGCATTGAATTACCTTTATTTTTTATTTTGGGCAATAATTTTGGCTTTCCCAGGCCTAAAAACAAAACTCGGTTCTTTATAAAAAAAATTGTTTCAGTTTTGAAAGCCAGATGGCACCAGTAGGCTGAAGTACGACAACTCTGTTTGCATACAATTAACTAAAAGCGCGGACATGACAAACTGTGTAACGTTACTCAACACGCCTTTCTAAAGCTTCCGAAAGTTTTTTTTGAAGACTTGGGGCGTAGACTGCATCTATTTATACTCTACAGAGTATAAAAAAAGGCTTGCCTCATTCAAATGCAACCAAACTCAACGTAATAAAATAATAAAGAACGCTGAACATTCCCAGCACCACATACCTCTTCTGTAGGAGTAAAGTTTGCCAGAAGCCGGACCTTGATGAGTTGGTGATAGTTGCAGACTGAACACAGGCGGCTGTCAAACTTGGGCTTAAGAGCTATAGGCGATGAGTCTGGCTCACAGCTTGTCGTCGTCATGAAGTTGAGAGCCTCATCAAACTGTGCAGGAATCGGCTTGTTGTAGTCGCCGTCCTGAAGAAAGAAGCAAAAGTCAAAACTAGACCAGCATAATGCAGTCAACTGGAGACATTCAAATTAGAAGAAGCAACAACTACATGCATGTACGCAAAGGGTACACAAAAATATAGCAACAGCTCCGCATTGCTCAGTAAAGTACATCGCTGCAAAGTAATTTGCCCAGACTGTTGACAGCACAGAACACACTGCTGAGCGAAATTATCAGATTCCGCTGTGACATTCATCACTGATGCATTTATGATACTGCACAAACAAAATGCGCATGATTGCTCCACACATTTTTTTTCCACGAGGAAAAATATACAGGCAGCTGAAGAAGCGTAGTGCTTCTAAATCACAAACTTTACAACTACAAATTAATTTTGGAAGGCTTATGACTCATGAGGTCTTAATGTCCCGAAGTAACTCAGTCTACAAGAGATTCCAAATAATGTTATGCTGAACATCAACTACGCGCTTATTTTCAACTATATGCTGTTACTGAACATGTTGTACACTGTTCAGTTAGTCGAGCAAAGTTCTTGACAGCACTGTAACGATGAAGTGGACCTATTCTAGTACCTCCACTGAAAAAAAAACACAAGAGGTTCAGTTCAGAAACATTTTTAACTGCTAAAATTGAGACATTTTTCACAAAGTGTAGCACTTCTGTAGATGTCATTATGCAGTAGCCTGCATATATACTTATCATGACATCTACAAAACTCTCTCTTTTCATTACAGTTCATTTTTCTAGATCCAAATTTTGCACAAAAATCATGTGCAAGGGTCGACTATGTATAGTAGAACTTTTGATGCCAGCACATGCCTATTTATTTAATATGTGCATAAGGCAATCCCCGCAAGGTGAAGACCATATTAAATAGGATAATCTTGCCATTTACGAAATAGCTCTCCTGACCTTAAATAGTAGAACGAAGACCCAGACAAGTGGCAGCCCCATTTTCAAGCCCAAGATCAGAAAAATTGTTCTGTGGAGTTTCAGGAAGCCACATGGCTACAGTTGGGTGTGTGCTAATAAGTTAACAATCGCTTATTGTTTAATTCCTGAGGCAAGGATGGAAAAGCATTGTCGCCTTCAGGACCCAGCCTCAGAGAAACAAGTTCATAGAGTGTGAGTCTCTGACATTTGTTTAGAAAACAGGGGTGGAATTATGCACAATCACATCATAAATGCTGTCACAAACCTGTCAGTCAGTCCCCGCTCCTATTGGTCAACAGGTCCATCGATCAGAATCAACCAACAGAAGCAGGGCTAACCAATCGGTTCGTGACGGATTAGTGATAATTTTTGTGATGTGATCGTTGCGTCATTTGGACTCTGAATGCGCAAACCCTTGCTCTTCTTGATGCGTGCCTCCCTGCTTTTAAGAACATGCTGAATCTGCCTACTCTTTTGAAGGGTTGGCCTTGCGTAGCAGTTTCCTGAGCCCTGTGAATGCACAGCTTCAGAATGTAAACTGCAATGCTTTAAGAGTAAGAGAAAGTAACAGGAAATAAAAAAACCACTTTAACACACAATAGCAAGCTGCAGCCTAGAAGGCATCATTTAATTATCAAGTGGTTTTATTGAAAATCATTAAAATAATGAAGAAATAGATTTGTGCCAGCTGCAGCATCTGCCACTGCGCTCAGAGGCACCCGAGCTGTAGTGGTACACAGAAAATGTATTGCTTGGGTAAACGAGGATCTACCAAAAATGACTGTGGCCAGTCAGCAAGTTCGTCATACCTCCTTGAATCCATTGTACTGGTCACAGCTTGGGCAGTCCCAGCAGTTAATATTGCCATATGGGACCACTGTCTGCGCTCCGCAGAACCAACACTTCACTTTGGCTGAAAACAGCGGCCTGTGTAGAGAATAAAGAAAAAAATAATGGAATATTTAGCAAAATGCAGTCAGTATACGATGGCTTAGTTAAAATGTGTTGCTACAGTTATTACCAGGACACTTCCACGAGAACAGATATAAACACACAAACTATGTGCACAGTTGAGAATAAAGAAAAAAAGAAAGGAATATTTAGCAAAATGCAGTCAGTATACGATGGCTTAATTAAAATTTGTTGCTAGTTATTACCATGACATTTCCTCAGGAACAGATATAAACACACAAACTGAGTGCACAGTTAAACAAGGCATTAGCTGCCGAGTTCCACAGACAACCGTGTGTGAGTGGAGACACAGATATTCAAGCCATACAGTCACGAGCACAGTATCACAGTACCGCACATCGAACGCAGTTGTCAATAATAATAATAACGTTTAGTTTTTCTGACCAGGGTCGGCAAATTAATGTTTTGTCTCCCTTTCCACCGCCTTTCGTGATGGCTCAGTGGTTAGCACGTGCGGCTGCTGAGCCCTAGAACGAGTTTTCAATCCCGCCGCGTTTCGATGGCGGCGAAATGTAAAGACGCCTGTCTCAAGTCTTTCACTCCCACCCCTTTTTTTCACGGCTGAGTTCGGATGCCCGTCGTGGAGACGGTTGGTCCGCCCTTTTCTTTCCTCCACAGCGTTCCGCAAAACCAATTTTCAATTTCATCGCAGTGCATTAACAGCAGCTTTGGTCACGTAAAGAGCTGTGAACTGATGTGGACTAGCGCAGAAGTGAACACCGCGGTGACCTTGTTAGTAATCGATGTAAACAATCAAATATAATGTAGCTGATAGCACACCGCGGCTTCAGATGCTGCAAGTGAACCATTAAGTATTGAGAGGGTGATGCTACGATGAAAGTTGTTTTCCCATCGACAACAGTTGCAGACACAAGTCGACAGACGCGGACAAACTCTCCTCGCCGCCTACTACATATCGAACCATGTAGAAGAAAATCACAACCTCGTGGCATCTCACATGCGCCTGCTTTAATTGCAAGCATTCAAGTCTTCGTAAGCGCCTTACAGCACCAGGTGGTGAGGTGATGAGACCGGGCGCTCCCGTTCTGAAAGCGCGAAGACGCGCGGGCACCGCACGTGGTGGGTCAAACCAAACGCGGAGTTCGCGGCGTGCCGGAGCCCGCAACACTCGCATAAATAATAAAATAATAAGGCGAGGCAAGTATCGAGGTTTGAGCAAAAAGCTAATCTCACCGAATTCTTTTGTAGGAGTACACAAGAACGGGAACACATAGTGTGGCGCCTATTAAAACTAGAGCGATCATTGCGAACGCAGCGTTAACTTTGCAGTGTCCGCTGAAATGAAACACAAACGACAAACAACCGCGGCAACACTCCCGCCTTGCTTTGTCGAATGAACGGACAAGAAAAGAGAGGGCAATTGCTATGCACAGAACATAGACATATAACATGAGCGCACGGGAAACATGAGTGGACGGATGAACCAGGCCGGCCGGCCGAGCCGTTTGAATCGGACAGTGCGGACAGCACGCAACGAGGGGCCCTTCGGCACCCGCAAAAGCACCCTGTCATCTTTTATTGTTCGCTCTAATTTATTAATAAAGCTTTGAGGCTTTGAGCTGAAGTAATTTTTTAGAACTCTAATAAACTTTGTTTTAATGGTAACTTGTGTTGATTTCATGTCGTTTCTTTTTTGTAGTGTTGTTGATCACGACTTAAAATATCAACTTTTTTAATGTAACTGTTATTTTGTTTCTTTTATTTTTACGAACGCCGTTATTAATTATTAACGCGAAAAAGAGCACGAATGTTGCGGATGTGACGTCTTCAAAAGGCAACGAGCAGACGTCAGTTCCCGCATCGAAAGTTACCGACGGTCGTCGCAGGTGTTTAGGTATTTCTGCTGATTCTCCTTCAACAGCCAGGCGTTAGGCTTTCTTACGTCGATAGAACTACAGCCATCTACAGCGCGCCGTCGACACTGCGATAACGACCGGACATATCGCAAAGACAACTCCGCCTCCGCGTAGTGTGCGTCGTGCCGCGTCTGACAGACTGCGCGCTTTCGTGCTCATTCAGTTGCAGCGATGTCGTTCAAGTCCAAAGCTGCCTCCCTTTGCCAGCGGCTCGTTCGTTCGAGCTTGGCGGCGAAAAACGCTCACCGGCGAGGCTACTACTCATACTGCAACGAACCTTTTCAACCACTGAAGCGCGAGCCGAAGTGGGTGAAGGCAGAGGAAGCGGTCAGCGCGATCAAATCAGGCAAGTTACTCGGTACCTGCTGAGATTGTTTTGCAGTCGCCTAAAATGAACGGCACCGGAAAATTGTCATCTGGGCACGCCTTTTCGTTCTCGCACCTTCCTGGCTCCTTTTTTTAGCGCGCCGTACGCAACGGGCTTTACGGGCGTCCTCGAGCAGAGTTGTAGATTTCATAGGGCACCTATCGCCTTTCGATTGCGGCCATGAGGCCAAGTACAAACGCACTCGCATCGTGCAGCTCAGATATTGTCTTTTAGTTTCCAGCAGAAAATTAAAATTTATGATTAGAAAAGTTTAGGTTGTGTCAGTTTGTTCATTGTTGCGGAGGAAAAAATTCTTCCCTCAACAATTCTTATACTTTTTACGTGTTTTGTCAGCGCGCGTAGGCTGCTACCGAAAATGCCGAAGACCCTTTGAGTTTGTAATTGCTAACTATAGCTAATTCTTCGTTTGTAAATCCGAATGTTCAAACTTGATCCTTGAGCTACAAAGCTGTAGCGGGTGTTTTTTACTGCAAAACGAAGCTCGATTGGGCGTGTATCCGTATTCTTTGTATGTGACCTTGGAGGCATGAGTGCCACGAGTTTCCATTTGTAGGGATTCGACGCGTAAACAACGAAGATGTAGGTGCACAGGCGTCGACGGTTCGCTTTTCATTTTCCGCGCAAAGGTCAGCCGGTTTGAATATACGACTCTCTACGAAGAAAGTTGTAACTTTGGTAAAAGAAAAACCGGGCAACCTTCGTTACACGACCGCGCTTTGACCTCGTACTCGTTAACGGCGCATGTCGCACGCTTCGCTGATTCACTTAGCGAAAGAAAAAAAAAAAGAAAAAGAGAGAGAGAGAGAAAATGGAAGCAAGTGGAAAGAAATAGGAGAGGGGAAGAGAACAAGAAACAGAAACGGGACTGGCAAGTCCTCAGGCTGCATTATTCATCAGCCGCAGAGAGATTCTCAGGTTGCTGCTGCACCCTGGAATATATATATAACAAAATGTCATTTATTGCAGCATGTGTGTGCAGTTTCCTGTCGAACCAGTTCTTATCATTTGAAAGCGGTGCAACAAAAGTCTCAACATAACAGCGTGGTAACAAATTAAAGGAACAGTGGCATTACTTCGGGGCAGCTGGCAGCTCTCAGGAGGAAGGATTTATCTTGAAAATGTTTTTACTGAACTATATCAGTTTAATTATAAATGCTTAGTAAACTGAACACAATTTCTGTGCTGCCATGTGTGCCGCTTTTTTTTTTAAATTGCAGAAGCCAGAATAAATCTATGTCAAGCTTTGGTTCTTGTCGTGAATGCAGCCGAGTGTGACTAACATACTTCTTTATGCAATGCTCATAAAAAGCAAAGCAGCATGTGGTACAATGTGCAGTAGAGTGGAGAGCTGGGCCAGTTGGTACATATTGGTAAGGATTAAAACCAGCGGAAAGACGCAGACAAAGAGAGAAGCACACAACACAACACACCAGCGTTGTGTTGTGTGCTTCTCTCTGTCTACGTCTTTCCACTGGTTTTAATCCTTACCAAGGGGTGCAATGTGTTATCGTTTTTACATAAGGCACGGCTGCTCTTTAATTTTTAGGTAGCTGTCGTCAAGCAGATGAAATGACTACCATTAACCCGAACTATGCACAGTAGGCCTAAAAAGGAGTTAGATTACCTCTGCTGTACTGAGAGCCTTGACGGTCCTGCTGATAAGGCTCCAGAACTTGTTTTGGTCACATGACTGCCTATCTTTTTGTGTTGGCATGCAAACAAGAGCTCGCTTTCGGAGAGCAAAAAGGAAGGCAGGAGACCACTTCTCTGTGAATGCGAGCCTCTCGAAAGATAGCGCCCTGTACTTTAGCGCTACTTGTGGCTGTGTCACCTTCACTTTATTCGCTCAGCTAGTTCATTCACACAAGCACTCTTCATACTGTACGCGGGACATGTTGTTCGTGGTTTGTGGCAATTTTGCATGAAACACCTGAAACTAGTATTAAATGGAAGAATGTGAAATTACTTTTTTTTTTTTTTTTTTGTCATTTCTATCCAGTTCTGGAGGAGGTGATGTGCAGTGCCGTGGAAAATGGCCAAGTTATATTGGGCCATAAAAATCCTAAAAATGAAAAATTTTTGCTAGCATTGCTTTCACTGCGCATTGATAAAATAACTTCAGAAGGTCAGGAGTAACTACTCAAGCAGTGTTTCAGAGAAGGAACAAAAACATAAGAATGTTGAAGCGTGGTGAACATGATGTTCAAAACGCTTTTTTTTTCCACCACATTAATATGGTTTTAAAATATACAGTTACCTTTTTGTAATGAAGCACTTTATTGTGGACTTCATATGCATGCACTATTTAATTTGTCACAACACTCAATTTCTTAAACTTAATTGAAACTCAGTTTTTAAAATCCATATTTTGCACTTATATGCTTATGCTTGGTGGGGAGGCAATGTAATGTTTTAATTTGAATAAAATTTAAAGTCAAATCAATTCTTTGTAAAGGTGAGAAGGACGGGCAGTATGTCAAGTGCAACACAGAAAGTGATCCAAACATCGGCAAGGCTGTTTCTTGGACTAGTTGCTAGTGTTTGCTCATTTTGACGAAGCCTGAAGCACTTTGTCCTGTGTCTCACTCACATCCCTGCCTTTTTTTGCGCTTCAGGCTTTGCCAAAATGAGCAGATCCAAACATGTTCCTGTCACAGAAAGCTCTTTAATAAATAACCTTTTGAACTCTCATTAACTCAAATGTGCTAGCAAGGAGTGTGCCAGTTAATCAGTTTTAGATGTCACTTGTGAAAAGACCCCGGAGTAGAGCATATTGTACCGGTGTGACAAAAGTAAACGGAGCACGCTTTTTTCCTTTCTTTGTGTGTGTTGCATAATTGAAACTGGCAGTTGTGGTACTACGTGTGAACTGGGAGTAGACGCCAGTGCCCTTTCACTTGGACAAATATTGTTTTCTTATCTCCAGTGCAGAAGGTACGATTTTAATTTGAACGGAAAAGCGTGCTCAGTTTACTTTTGTCCGCACCTACATAACAGAGATGTGAATGTATGGCTGAGTGGCATAAATGCCATTTTAGAGCAGCTGTGACCTAAAATGCAGCCCTTGACAACATTTGACTATTTGCTTCTTTATGTGTGTGGTCTTGGCTGTCATGCACACTGCATAGCTTTTACAGTTCTTGTTCTTTTTTTGTGTGTGTGTGTGCAGAATTTCGAACGTTTTTCTTCATGGCAATAGTACTACGCTGTACTGCCAGCTTACTTTGGCACTGTGAGGTACACTTCGTTCATGGCAGCCTGACGTGGTCATAGTGCAAATTACAGTGATGAAAGCCTGCACATATCTTCTATGCATCAGGAGTGCCTATGCATCAGGAGTGCCTCTTTGTGGCTTTAGTGTGTGTGTAGCATGCCTAAAGAGAAATATTTTTCAGCTTCTTTCTAAGGGAAATATTTTTGAGGTGCTTTCTAAACAGAAGAGTTTTGCTGTAGGGCGTACTTCTGTCGCGGTTCCTTCTGGCAAAACGAAGAACAATGGCAATCTGTGTATTGTTGTAGGTATCTTGGGTATCTTGTACCTGCGCAACAGATTACAGGGATACTTCTCTAGGATCTGGAAGGGGAGTATGCAAAGTGACCTGTACGAGCAGTGTCACTTTCTATCTTTGAGGGCAGAGTGCTTCTCTATCATTTACGTTGGGAAGATACGTTTGCACAATATTGTCCATGTTGTCCAATAGTGCCAAAGACTTAGCAGTGCTATAGTGGAAGCATTTATAACTGTGATTAATTTGCATCTTTCTGTGAGCTGCGCTTAGAGAGAGAAGTTGGTCCTCTGACTATTTACTTAGTTCCGGTGGACACATGTAATTGAAAAAAGCTGCTTTTAGAAGTGCTGTGCTCATGTTTTGGGGAAAGCATCTATTCCAGCTCCTATTGTTCCTTAGGAGCAGATTATGATTGCGTTCACATTTGAAGTACTATAGAAAAAATTACTGGTTTAGGCTTGTGTCGCACTGTGGCTTCCACCTGCCACCTGCATTGTTTGGTGGCAGGGGGCAAAATTGAGAGGGAAATTTCCCTCCCTGCTTGTAGGGGAGGTGCTGGGAGGTGGCTGCCATGTAAAGAACCTCCACAAATGACACAGCGAAGAGTAGAATAAAGTTGCTCAGAAGTTTTCTCAGTTAAGTTGAGCAAAGAAGCTTTTAATGAGGAAAGAAACACATGGCAAACTATATAATGAAACAGAAACATAGAGAAGGAGCAGAATAGAAATGAAAAGCAGGAGTACCTAATACTAATACACTATTATTGCATAATTTTAATTAAGTGCTGCCGTAATGTTTTTATCCTAATTTGTTCACTGAAACTTCAGTGACTTTTCCTTATTGTTACATTTCATTTGTTTTACTCGGTACAGTGCTCTTAGAGAGCCCCTTAAATGGTTCTTGCCATAAAATTCTATTGCAAGAAGTCCATACAGGTGCGTCTTTGTGAGCATTGTGTCAAATTTTAAAGCTTTGCATAGAGCCGATAATTTGCAAATAGTTTATAAGAGGTGCTCCTGACGACCACTCACAACCGATTTAGCCTACACATATCTGTGTGCAAATCTACCCACTGCCAGTGGGGCTGCTGGGTGTGGCCGCTTATTAGACACTCCCAAGTTACACAGGCGGGACTGAGCATGGTGGGCCTCTGTCACTGCTTGTTTTCTTTCTTTCTTTTTTTTTTTTTTCTTGCGCACCGGCTTGGGTTAAATTGAAGGGTGAGAGGAGGTGCACCACTTTCGATAGCCAAATATTCGATGCTTATTAAGCTAGAAAATTTTTCCACTGTGGAGAAAATTGTTGGGATACCTAATGCGCATGCGCATTTTATAATTTTAGTAAATAGCTTTTTATGGGCCCTTTAATATTCTTCAGTGAACATACTGAGTAGCTCTGTAATAGCGAAAGTTGACAGGTTGCATGAGCAAGCATCAGTGTCTTTTGGTTGCTGTGTATCTTGCATTAGCTTGTTTTGCTTGAGTACTTGGGTGTTGACCCAGTTTTGCAACAGGCTTTAAGCTGCAAGGAGGAGGCAGAAATTACAGCAGGGATGTGTTTTCTCTAATTATCATACTGTGTGTGTGTATGTGTGCGTGCATGTGCATGCGTGTGTGTGTATGTGCATTAACACCCTGAATTTAGGACACCTGTCCTCGAGATAAAGAGAGGTTGGCTGTGCTCTTTCATTGGCTGCAGGTGACACGGTGTTTGTCCATGGAGCAGCAGCCACTCCAAGAGGTCTCATTCCAGCCATGGTGGAACATGGAAAGAAGGCTGGCCTCAAGAATGTCACTGTCTGCCACATCCACACTGAAGGCGCTGCCGAGTACAACCATCCAGACTGTCAAGGTGCGTGAGAGCCTTGACAGTCAGGAGTGGTAGCCAGCGCATTGGCGTCGTTAAAAGAAAATTGGCAGTCAGTTTTTGCCAAGAGCGAAAGGGCTCAGAGACAATTGATATTTATTTTTCACTCAATGAGTTTTGAACATTTGAAGCGAAAGCTTCACTACGCCATGTATCAGCCAAGGTCAACCTGTTCAGCTACTTGACCTTCAAAAAGATGTTGTGACCTAGACCTGATTAAGTGTAAGTGTCCATCATTCTGTGAGCGGTGTCCACCCAAAAGTATGCCGTGCCTTCCTTTCTCCAAAAACTGGCCTAAAGAAAAAAATATAAAAAGTTACCTTAGCCTGATTAAGCATAGATGCCCACCATTTCATGGTGTCCACCCAAAAGTCTCTTATGGCGGAGCTTGAGATAACCTTGGTTAACACAGCTTTTGTTAGTATCGCTAGGTTCTAGCCATGCTTAAACCCCCACAGTTTTTTATTATACACGCAGTGATTTACATGCAGCTCTAAGCTGAGACTGGCAGCTCTAAGCTGAGACTGGCAGCTCTAAGCTGAGACTGCACATTGGAAGCCTATGTGTAGGAATGGTTAGAAAACTGCCACCTTCACCTGATGATGTCCTGCTAGCTTTCTACTTGTCTCATCGTTTTTTTTTTTTTTTTTTTTTTTTTTTTTTTATTTCCCAGCACGGCATTTCGTTAGTCTCTTTCCACAGAGTGGCAAATATAAATTGTGGACATGTCGTAAGAAGACATGACATAAAGAGAATCCGCCAACTATAAAATCAGAATGCTTGTTATACCTTACACTGAGCAAAATGTAATCCATATGCAATTTTATCTGGAAGTGTAAAACAGCCATGCCCTTCTCTTTAATTTAACAATATCTTATCAACATTACCTAGACAAGTTGCTTGTTTTTATTTTTTTAAGCATTTTTAAGCATGATGAGAATAACTGCTTTTATGTGGTAGAGCAACACTGTAGGCTGTAAAGTGCACCATTGTGAAGGGTGCTATATTAATTTCAGTCGAATGGTTTTTTTTTTTAAGCAGCATTTAAATATCTGTGCAAGGGTGTTTTTGAAATTTGCCCCCAGAATGCTAGATAAGCGTTTGGCTCCTGTTCACCTGAGGCATTGCACTAAGTAGAGTAGGTCAACAACGTAAAAGCGTTTGATGTCGCCAGTCCTCCGTGTTTATGTCTTGGTAGCACTAAGGATGACGCAAGCTTCTGGTGGCAGGGGTTGCTTCATGAAGTGTTAAAAGGCAGTGGTGCCTGGCAGAGCAGAAGTGAATGAAAGCAGAGCACAGAGATGCAAAAAAAGGGGGGGGGGAGGGGGGGGAATGAGGAACTGAGCGGCCGTTCTAAATATAGTGAGGTAGAAGCTTTGATTGATGCGGGCCATGTCCTAAGGGGGACCAGAATTCACGGTTCAAAAAAAAAGAAAGTAAAAACAAACCTCACCTTGGGAGCGTGCCAGCTTGCTGTGTACTTGCTTGCGTCAGTCAGTGCGTCAGTCAAGTGTTTGGCTAGTCGCAATAACTGGGAAGGTACTCGCGTGTGCTGTAGTCTTTTTCTGTTTGTCTGGCCCATTAAAGTCTGGAATTCATCTGCCACTGCGTTTCGTATATGCATCAGTGTACTGAGATATTATAAAAAAATTTAAAAAAAGGGCCAGTTTAATTCCTTTTTTATTTGCCTGAAACCTATGAAGACTTTTCCAAGGGGTGGCTCATATGTAATAAATTAATAAAGCACTTTCACGAGGAATTCACTGTGGCAGTAGTAAACAGAATAAATAGACCATTAAGTGCATTTCAACGAAGGCATTTTGGTTTCATATTATAAAATGCAACAAACATTACACTGTATGCAAAGCTGTGGCCTTTAGCCACCTAAAAGTAGACAACCTGTGTGCCACAGGTGACACCATGTTAACTGGGCAGAGTACAGCCCCCTCGTTCTGGAGCACGATGCAGTGAGGAAGGTCGCAGCTTGAGGAAGGCGAAGTATTTAATCACCCATAGCTCCATAGAACCAGAAGGTCTGAAAAGAAATCTTAACATGAAAGGGCTCCTTAGACAGGGCTGCCCATTCTTACATTGGTTTTTCAGGTCAGACAGCACTGCTTCAAGGGCCCTTTGGGTTAGTATAATTTGGACAACAGTATGGTGGATTGTGGAGCTAGTTGGTTAAACATGATAAAAAGTTCAGTAGAGCTGAATTCGGTGGTAGCTTTCAGTGTTGCTTCAAGCTGAGGTCATATTTTTATGTAGCATCAGCAATTTGCCGAAATGCTTCCCTTTACACTAGCAGTGATTAGTCAAACTTACTATCGATTTTCAGTGCTATAAACGTAACTTGTAAACATATAGTGACTAACTGTATTTCCTTGGTTTTGATGATTGCTTTTGTATATTTTGCAGGCATGTTCCGCAGCATGTCATTCTTCGTTGGAGCCAACTGCCGGGAACCCATCAACGCTGGCCGGGCAGACTTTGTCCCCATATTCCTGAGTGAGATCCCACAAGTCTTCCACCGTGGTGTACTCCCTGTCGACGTTGCCTTGGTGCATGTGACCCCACCAGATATTCATGGCTACTGCAGTTTGGGCACCAGCGTTGACTGTGCACGGGCAGCTCTCACCCATGCCAAGTATATAATTGGTAAGAATGTGGCCCAGAGCATTTACCAAGTACAGTCTACTGTCACACATGTTGACCAATCAGTTCTGGATGCTGATCCTATATATTGCAGGGCGAGCTAGCTTTGTCAGTCTAGTTTTCCTGGTTTTGCATCGTCGGTGTTGTCGTCATCCCATCCATTTGCCCCATTCCTTAGCCAAATGATCAACAGTTACATGCACATATATAGGGCTTCTGGTTCTGTGACACAACCACTGTACGCTAGTGGCTTCCTCGTCGCAAAGAAGCGGATGGCGACTTACCACCAGTTGTCGTGAATGCCTCAATCGCTGTCACTATTATCGCGTTAGTAAAGCGGCTGGTCTCCAGAAAGTTTCTCAGTCGGGAGTATGTAATCATGCTGGGAGCATAGAAGATGGCTTGATAGTGTTTGATTTGAGGAAAGAGACATCCACAAGTGATTTTTCAAATAAATAAATAAATGCCATCTTTTGTATTACTTTTACTTTTTCTGTTTTAGTTTTGCTTAAATAGGGCAAGTCCACTTACTACGAACTTCAGAGACAACAAACAATCTAAATGACCATCAAGTTCATAAGTGGGCTTCACTGTATGTATGTATGCTGAAGGTTGTCAGAGGCTTGATCTGGACTTAACGTGCAATATTGAGCAGCTTGTCTCTTGGCATTGCACTGAAACAGTAACATAATAGTGTTATAGAACAAGCGGGCTGCCTGAGGCAAGAAGGTTTCTTGAACTCATTCATAATAGCCTTCTAAATTAACTCTTTTTAAAGCATGCACCTTTAGTATCAGGTCAGTGTCTCTACCTGTCTGTTGAAAGTTTGATATGCTTTTGAGCTTCGAAACTCATTATCTTCTATAGTGTCATTCAGTGCAGTTTCATATCTGGTTCATTGTTTTATGTTCTGTTTGTAGCGAAACTTTATTGTCACTTTTTTTTTTTGCTGAATGTTTAACTTGATCATTTTGAAGCTGCCTCGTGGAAAGGGTACATGCTGTACATCCGTTGTGTGCAGGGCAGGTAAACGAGCACATGCCCCGCACCTGGGGTGACGGAAACATACATATCTCGCATTTTGATGCCCTTGTGAAGCACGATGCCAAGCTGCCAGAGCACAAGCCAGCTGTGCTGACTGAAGTCGAGAAGCAGATCGGCAGAAACATCGCCGACAACCTGGTCGAAAATGGTGCCACGCTGCAACTCGGTAAGGGTGGCAGCTGTTCTGTTCTGATAATGCAGTAGTCTCCCGGCAATACAAAACTCTCAGGGGACAGAAGGGTTGTTTGAATAATGTGAAATTTGAATTAGGTTGAGCCCTTTAAACACATCCAATGTGGACAGGACCACAGTGCCATTGTGAACGAATCTGGACATGTGTGTTAGGCAAGTTCAAAATGTGATACAAGTTCAGTGTACCGTACAAGGACAATTTTGCATGTTGAAAAGTGTGGACATTGAAATAAACCGGGCATTAGAATATACCAGATGCTCGAGTTAAGCATCTTGAATAAATCGAAGTCCACTGCATTGGGACAATTTTGCATGTTGAAAACTGCAAACATTTTACACTTCTAAATTAATATGTTCCAAATTTATTTAACTGTGCACTTAATTTTGCTGCAGTTAGTGGTGCTTACATGTTCTATGAGTGCTTGTTGGCTCGATGCAGCATTTCTGACGTCACTGCCCATAATATCAACAGTAAAGTGTTGACAAACTTTTTTGTTGACTTGTTAGAATTATGTATGCATTTTGTGCTGCAATAATTTGTTGTCCCATTTGCAGAATGAGTTCAAACCCCTTCATGTACATGGATTTTTTAAAATCTTTAGACCCTTGATTAGATAGAAATAAGCTCTATATTACTTTCTACTCTTACTTTCACATAGATGGTAACACATCTAGAAACACCTCGAGCATGTGCACTTTCTCAAGTTGCGGTGAAGTTCTGTCAAATGTACAGATGCCTTTCCTGGCTCTGTTTTGTTATTGGTCCCTCTTTGCACCATTAGTAACTTTCGAAACACTTTTGTTTACGATATTCCAGGTATCGGCTCAATTCCTGATGCTGTGCTCAGCTGTCTCAAGAATCACAAGGACCTGGGTGTCCACTCGGAGATGTTCAGTGATGGTGTCGTCGACCTTGTGGAAGAAGGCTGTATCACTAACAACAAGAAAGTTATTGAGAAAGGAAAAATTGTGGGCAGCTTCTGCATTGGCACCCAAAGGCTGTTTGACTTCATGAACTGCAATGCCGGGCTTGGTTAGTACGACTTAGTTATTCTGTGTAGAATCACACAACCCACTTGCCTCAAGTAGCTAAGTGCTGAGAGACAAGTAAACTAGGTTATGAAGACTCATGGCAGTTTCTGAGGCTTTAGCTTACGTTTAGGTGCATACCTTGCGTGTGGTGTTCCAAAGTTGGATATGGTACTGTGTAGTAAATATTTACTGCCCTTCTTTGTTTTTAGCGCATTTTGAAGTTGTTTGGTTTGCATAGTGCTTTTAGTGAATTCAAACTATGCATTTTGTTGCCCAAAAAGTGAAGCTTGTATAGATAGGCACTCACAGAACGTCAAGTTAACTTAAAATTTATTGTGTAGCCACAACATGTGGGAATACGACAAGTACTTCAAGCTATAGCCATTGTATGATCTGCAGGTACAACATAGTACCGTATTTTCTTTTTATAGTCCCTAACAATGTGTTTCAGCACGGAAAGTGTACAGTGCTCTTGTTCAAGGAAAAATAGCTGCCATTTATGGAGATGGTTAATGTTTGTAGAAGAGAATAGATGGCTTAACACAGTCAGAATCGTGTCAGTGATTGACGGGCTGTGGAACTTGGTGTGCCATATTTAAATAACTGTTATACATGACAGCCTTGTTCAGCAGAAGGCTTTTTTTTTATATATTTAGATAACTTTTCATATAGTTAGACAAGCTTGTGGGAGTTTGTAAACTTCTGCAAGGCGTCCCAGAATGCTACTCGAGGGTTTATTTAATGAGAACTCGTGCATGTTATGGGAATGAAGCTGAATGATATTGTTACTGGTAACCTAGAACATACAGGTGTGTTTTAAGGTAAAGGGGTATTTGTGGGACAACATCTGCAGAGGATACATCCATAGCTTTGAAGACAGTCGCAGCACTCCTGCTGCCGACCACGTGTACCTCACGCCAGCCATGCAGTGCCTCTTCACCCGCAGTCGGGTGATAACTGTGCACACAACGCCTACACCTTGTGTGTCGTGCAGTCTTCGTTGTCATCAACAGGGACAAGCGGTCTTAAGGTTATGCCAAACATATTGAAACATCTCTTGTAGAATCTACACACATCTGTGTAGAGGTTATAAGCTGTTAGGAAGCAAAGGCACTGTAGCACTCTTATAGTAGATGGACACTTGAACCATAAACCACAAAAGGTGGGATTAAGGAGGCACTGTAGCACTCTTATAGTAGATGGACACTTGAACCATAAACCACAAAAGGTGGGATTAAGGAAAAGAGCAGAGATCTTTAAGAAACAGGAATGTTCACACTTGCTCTCGCCAGGTTTTGAGATTTTTACACAGCATCATGCATACACAGTTTCATTTTTCAACTTTTGGTTTCGCTTTCATATTAGTTAACTAAGGTAACTAAATTTTAAAGCACTAGAGGTGTGTTGGGAGATCTAGGAGGGTTTTCACATAATGGGGTAGCTACTTCATTCAGCATTTTATCATTGCTGCTTTTCTGTGAAGGCCCTATGTAGTCTGTGACAGACGTGCAAGAGGTTGACGCAATTTTCTCCATTTTTCATGCAGTGATGCTGGATGTCTCTTACGTCAACAACCCTCAGATTATCTGCCAGAACCCAAAGGTCACTGCCATCAATTCTTGCATTGAAGTTGACATCACCGGTCAGGTTGTGTCAGATTCCATTGGCACAAGGATTTACTCAGGTAATTAACCTCGCTATCAGTTGCTACGGCATTTTAGTGTGAACTTTCTTGTTTACTGGTGCATTGTCCCGCACTTTTGAGCTAGATTATCTGCCGAAATTGTTCTACACGCATTGCTATGGTGTGATTACTCCTCCATCGAGTCTTCTCTAAAGTATGGTGCTTTCAGATGTTGACTGGCTACTTTACTGGCTGCTCCAGGGAAATTTGAACCCAGCTCTCTGGCATTTTTTTTTTCAGCATTCAGTTATTCAGGCTTTTTAAATTTATTTCCCCATTTATTCGGCATGCAAAAGCGCTTTTTAGCTGAGGAACTTTTAGCCAAACTTGTGACGTCGGGCATGATTTGAGTTCCACGATTACATGGGTGGAACGTGCAGCACCACATGCGACGTTTGCTTTCTTAGCCATTTGTACAGTTTGAAAACTGGCGTTCTTACACCACTCTGAAAAGCCCACTTCAGGTCATAAGTGTATCATTTTACCGTGCTTAGTGTGCAAATTCCTGGAAACAATTTTAGAGGTTCAGTCAGTGATTTCGCTCATCGTCCATTTGTCCTCGCATTATGTGTATTACGGTGCATTGCCACAGGTACTTGATAATGTTTATCTTGGCAACACCTGCACGTTCAAATCGTTGAAAAGGCAGTTATCACCCTGGACTGCCTTTTATTTGGGTGTACAGGACTCCCGTTAATTCATGCTCATGAGCATGAATTAACGGGAGTCCTGTGAGCAGTTTTGTTAAGGAAGTGTCTGAACTTAACCCGAAGTAGAGCAACATTTGTTACACTTCCTTCCAGCCAGCTGCACATATAGATTTGCAGCTCAGGTTACATTTATTATGATTTTATCACAAACACTTTGGATGCTGAACAATCATAGTCACTCACGTAACTGCGTTGTGGGTCGCAATGCAGTCCGGTATGAAAAAGGCACGTCACCATCATTCTTGCACTAGCAGAGATAGTCTGCATCGCCCGTTCGTCATGTAATACGCGATGCCTTCCACAGGTAGGTGCGTATATGCAAAGTGTGTCCTCTTGTTGTCTTGAGGCTTTCATTAAAAACTCGAAGATCTCGTTTCCAACTGATGCGGTGTCAACATGCGCTACGTGGTGTAGAGATGCCCAGATATCTGTGCTACGTTTATTGCATGTGTGGGGCACAGAAAGGTGCTTAGTGTTCTTCTTCATGGAGTTAACAGCTCACGTTGCAGGTGGAGCGAGACTAGACAGACACACAAGGTTGCACTGCTGGCCACCTTAGCACCAAAGCAAGATTGAGAGTTAAAATCAGTCATCCTCTCCCTCGAAGGCTACTTTGATTTTCGTGTTGCATATATTTGAAAAAAGGGCGAGGAGGGGGGAGTTTACCGCATATAGTACTAGTAGTGATCTTTTTATTAACCCTCTCATGCATACGGGCCTCACATGAGGACACATATTCATCCTGCTATAAGAATTTTTCACTTGCTGGGAGCGTGTCGCTAACCACATGGTGTGTCCAGCTGAGGGCATATCAAGTTTCCTAACATGTTCCACAGGTGGCACTAGCCTTCAATATTCTTTGAAAAACCAGGTTCTAATGGGGATTAGGAGGCTATCGAATGATCGTAAGAAACAAAAAATAATTCATCGATAGGCAGTGGCTCTGACCGAGTATAAAAAATATATGTGCAAAGTGCAACCCTTATTTAATGTCAGCCAGTTTTGTTGTCGCTTTTTTCTTGGCTAGGCCTGTATACATAGAAACAAACGTGTCCTAAAATGGGGACATGCATGAAAAGCCTAACCTCATTTGTAGCGCCACCTAGCAAAAACTCACAGAATTTTAGGCCTGGGCTCAAAGCACCTGTATTTCCCCCCCGCTTTTCATGAGCAGTGCAGGCTGTCTAAGCAGGAATTTCGCTGTGTAGCACTTCCATTGACCGTGGAAAAAATAGCAGTTTTCCAAAATGTCTTCAAAGCGGAGTGTCCACGGAGGAAATCGATGCGAATAACGATTCTGAACCAGATTATTGAGAGATCTTGGCACTTAAGCAGCTCAGGAGAGGAGGATGATGACAGCGAGCCTCTACATGCTAACGGTGCTTCAGTAAATTCTGGCCTAGGGGCTGCCCCGTGGGTTTCTACTGCAGGAAAGTACAGCGTATTGTGGATCGCCCATAAAAACGACTGCGCAGGGAAGCCCGTTAGGTTTATTGGTGAGCACAATGTCAACATGCGTGACGCACATACCGATTGGCCGTAATTCCAGTCTTTACTTTAGGATGTTGTTTTCCAAAAAAGTGTGTATGCAGTTAAAAAAGGCAACAGGAAAGAGAGCAGTGTAACTGATGTCACCAGGCCGCACTCCATGGAAGTTTACAACAAATGCATGGGGAGTGTCGAATCCTGGATTTCTTGATTGCAAGGTACAGAAATAACATCCGGAAACAAGAAGGGTTACACGAGAATGCTCTTTCACCCACTAAATGCGGCATTTGTGAACAGGTCGATGGTATGGAGATGCAACAAATGCAAGAAACAAGTTGTGAACCAATTTCAGTTTTGAGATCGCGTTGCCAAGGAGCTCATAATCCGCGTTGAACCAGCACAGACCCTGATGCGATGAGACTGCTCATCCAATGATCCTGCGCCAGCTTCTATATAGGAAATAGTGCTCCACCATGTGTCTCTGGGAAAAAATATGCGATGTCAGGCAGCATTTCCTAAACAATAAGAGTAACCAGAAGCAAGGCAATTGCTGTCGAAGTCTAGCTTGCCGTAGCAAGACAAGGCACTTCTGCAGTCGCTGCAACGTCCCTCTCTGTACAGAGAGCTCAAGAATCCTTGCATAGTGCATAAGCGGCGTGTGCAAGGCCCATCATAAACCTTTCACTTTAAATTGTTTGTTGTTCTGTTCCGGCATGAGTGCCCTGTATTATTACAGATTTGGTTTCGTACTTAAGCCGATTACCTCATCGCCCACCTTACGACATGACATCCTCATATGAGGACACATTGAAAATATAAGGAGGTTGTTGATTACTTTACAAAAATTTTTTCGAGAGCTTTGTGGCCTAGGGAAATATTTTTGGGTGAGAAAAAAAGATTTCATTCACTGTATTTAATTCATGCACGAGAGGGTTAAGGTGAAAGCCTTTGCAGGTTCATGAGATGCCGCGAAATGTCAGCGAGATGATCGCAATAAATTCCGACGTCAATACAATTTTCCGGTAAGGACGTTGCAATTGGTAATGATGATGAAGCCAGAGAAAGTAGTGAAATTATGAGCACACAATCATTAAGTGAAGCTAAGCGCAATCCTGTAATTTTTTGCAGATGTATGCCGCTACATTCAGTTCACATTTGCAGTCCTAGTGTTTGAATTTTGTCATGGTTTCTTCATTATTCTGTTATGCCTGTCCTGCTTGGGTCTTAGAGCCGGCTGCACTGAATGAAATCAGTACTGAACAAACAAGGTTGACGAGTTAGACGTTGCCATTGACAAATACTTTGTGAAACTTGTTGAACCTTGCAGGTTTCGGCGGGCAGCTCGATTTCCTTCGAGGAGCGGCCATTTGCCAGGACGGCAAGGGCAAGCCCATCCTGGCCATGCCATCAGTGTCCGCCAAGGGTGTGAGCAAAATCTGCACTTACATCAAGCAGGGCGCGGGTGTTGTCACAACCCGCGGTCATGCACACTACATAGTCACAGAGCATGGCATTGCATCGCTGTTTGGCAAGAGCATTCGCCAGCGTGCCCACGCCCTCATCAACATTGCTCACCCCGATCACAGGGAACAGCTCGAGAAGGAAGCCTTCGAGCGACTCAAGTGTATGCCTTCTCCATAGACTACGCACTCGGTACTTCCTTTTCCCAGGAGATTTCACGTACAACTCATTTGATTTCGCACCTAAAAGGCAGCATTTGTTGAGAGAGTGGTCCCAGGGAGGCCTCCTGCATTGCCAAGCAGGCTCTCGGCACAGTCTGGACCAGTTCAGTAATCAGCAACACCGATTTACTGTAACTTTGCTCTAGTAGCCATCCTGGCCCATTTTGCATCTCTTCAGAGGTGCATCAAAACCAGGTATAGTAATAGGCAGTGGTTTCTACCGTGCTGTTTTACGCGAATTCGACCATCTTTCATTTTGTTTCTTGGCTTTCGAAAATGTGTGAATGTGCCATTGTTATATATAGCTCAATAAAAGATTCCTGCTGCCATACATTGAGGTGGGCATACATTTGTAAAAGATTTCATTGCATATTCACTGTATAGCAAGCAAGCCGGATCGGCCTGCTGCAACTGCTTCGACAAGACTGCACTTCGCCAGTTTTCGAGGCTGCCTAAACTGTACTTAAAAATGACCCTTTGGTTAATTTTAAGGGGTGCTGAACTACAGGCATTACTTGGAACCCCGTAAAATTGCAGCTTTTAATATTACCGGTTCATTTCCCCCTCCCCCAATTTCAGGGCAGTTTTATAAAATGACATTTGTACAATGAGCACTGTTATACAAACCTGTTTGTTGAAGAATAAATGGCAATATTTTAGCACACTCACTGCTGTCTTCTTTAATTAGGGGAAGAAGTAATGGATATTTATTGTCTGTGTGATACAAGTTTACACAAACTCTTCCAGGTGCCCAAATAGATATAAAATTACAGTCAC
This sequence comes from Amblyomma maculatum, assembly GCF_055883805.1. Lineage (NCBI taxonomy): Eukaryota > Metazoa > Arthropoda > Arachnida > Ixodida > Ixodidae > Amblyomma > Amblyomma maculatum. The sequence goes on from NC_139346.1 coordinate 152,919,773, forward strand.
CTCGCGCATCACAAAATGTACACCATGGGAGCAGGCTGGGACAACGCTGGCCGGGGGTGGCCTCTGAACAATTTCGCTATGCTGGGCGGGACATTAGGAAACGTTAAGTATAGGACAAGGAAGAACTCCTTGTCAGCTGCAATTTCTCCTGTCCTTTGGCCCAGTAGGCACTTGCAAAGAAATGGGGAAATTACTACACGCGGCCATTCTCCGTGCCGACGCAAAGTGTTCGAGGAGGGAAAACAAGTAAAAACAATGCTGCATTTCTTTTAGAAGGCACCTGTCGGCAATGTGTTTAAAATGAAGATAAATAAAGAAGGTACTTCAGAAACGCAACTTGCTAGTTGGCTGACCCGTGCCATCAAATTGGAAGCCACCATTGTCGAGGTGATGGTGCTTTGCCGGCACACCCCAGGGAAGCATGAGAGAGAGGAGTGACGGGCAGGGGACTGTGCCCAGCTTGTACTACAGGAGTCTTATTTGGTGCGACTGAGTGAGATTTGGCAGCCCTGCTGATATAAGACACAAGAGGGGAGGGCGCAGGGACGACGTGGCCGCAGTAGTATTTACATTGATCGGCAATAAATACACAAACAATGAAAGCATTGGAGGCAGTTGGGCAACTTGAAACGATGGCTGTGAGGGGAAGCGCGGGCACTTCGAATGCAGGGAGGTGACATTTCAAAGCCGTGTATGCTTGAATGAGCACATGTTTATTTACACACAAACCTTTGCTAAAGTCCCGCGGCATTCCGCACGCTCGTGCATGTAGTGACAACTGTGCCACTGTAAACCCCCATTTACTTATTTGGTGAGGTGGGACAAAATGAAATGTGTGGGATGGGACACACTGTACAGATGCAGTTTCGTATTTTTGTGCGCTGCTCCCCAAGAGCTCCTCCAACACCAAGCTGGGAAGACCTGCGAGGGGGCGCTATTTGCTCTTGTACTGTGGTGGTTGAAGATTTTTTTTTTTTTGCATTGTTCTTGTAGTGGTTGTAGCTGTAGTAGAAGTAGTAGTGACAGCAGTAGTGGGGTAGCCTGTCATTTTCTCACTAACGTTTTAGTAAACACATTTTTCACAAAGAAGCTGTCGTTAAAGATGCATTCGTTTTCTTGTTGGGGGAACACCCACATTGCATACAATTGCATTCTTGGTGATTCGCGCGAAATGCGTCGGCGCGCACTACATGACAACAAAAGCGTGTACGCCGTAGCAGACACCAGAGAAGTTGTTTGCTAACAAGTGACTCTGGGAACATGAAAAAAAAAAACTAATTGCAACTTGACAGACCAACCACTCACTGGTACAGTGAAAAATTGCAATTTCCTTTTCCCCTTGCAAATTGGCTAATATATGTACAGGGTGCAATATCTTTGCTTATATATTACACAAACAACGTGGCTGTGTCATGCAACTCTTGCAAGATGGGAGCACTTTTTACAATTACACATTCAACGTTCCGTAAGCTAGAATTTCAAGAAAGTGGAACAGAAAAATTGTAATAAAAAAACAAAACAAGAAAAAATGCCCCTAACCATGCTCAATATGATTTCAATGCCAGCTTAATTTTACTAAATTCAAACAAGAAAAGCACACGCGATGTATTTCTTGGCCATCTAAAAACCTGTCACCTTGCCTTCTATCAATGTTCGTGTGCAAAAAGTGCACAGTAATATATTACAGCCCAAGGTGCGCCATACAATTGATGACTTGTCTATGCACTCCACCTCATTAAAATAAACCCAACATTTGGCAACCCATCCAGACAGCAACAGCCACTAGTCCATCATCCTCCACCAAATTTTCTCAAAACACACATGGCACCAGAAAAATGCTTCTGCACAAATATAAAACAAGCACATCCAAACGCTCACGCACACATATGCACAAAGACACAGCCAAGAAAAAAAAAAACTTCACAACTATTTTAAAGACCTATCATTTCGCACACTCGTGGGTTCTTTCACAGCCTGAGCAGGCTGACAAGGAAACTGCATGGGGAGCAAAAGAAATAGGCTTTGTGACGAGAGCACACGAAGGGTGTTTGGAGAAGTAAAAACCAGTGGTCCTAATGTTGAGGCAAACAGATAAAAACGTTTTGCAATAAAGTGGAGATACAACAGTCTGCTGCAGGAACGAACCCTGCTGTGCAGGGCCAGGTTAAGGAAGGCAAGTTGTCTTGACTAGTAAAATCCACTACAATGCACGTCTATAAAAATTAAACACAAACAGTCGCAGGGAAACAAGCCCTGTACAGTCAACTGCTCTGTACTTGCATCAAAGTGGAAGCTTAAAAAAAATAAAAAATAAAGGACACCAATAAAAAGTATTGCATAAAACCTAAAAACACCAGTTCCTCACCTACACAACACATCAACGCCAAGATAGACAAAGAAAAAAAAAAGCACTCAATTGAAACATGTATATGTGTGTGTGTGTGTGTGTCTATATATATATATATATATAATAATAATAATATGTAAAAATAATCTGATGAGAATAAACACACCACTTTTTGTCTCGGATCTTGAGGAATGACTCAACTTGCTCTCTGCCAAAAAAAAAATTCTTGCCAGAGCGAAAGATTCATAACGCAGCAACAGCAGGCTAAAACAACACAACCTCTCGTTTGTCCTCATGAGAATGGGAGGTGGGGTAGGGGGGCAACAAAAAAAAAGGGTGTAAGAAAATGCCATCGCAAGGGGGTTGTCATCGTAGAGGCTGCAGATAGATGAAAACACATGCCACCACCACTCTTGGATGAAGGAAGAGTGCGCACAGTGTCTTGCTCTGCCCCCATTCAGGAACCGGTAAGGGGAGTAACATGGGAGCCACGCCTCTTGGTTGTGGAATGGGTTCGGAAAGGGGGAGGAGGAGGAGGAGGTGGGCAGTCATCACATGACGCGCTGGCCTCAGCTCAGGAGAACACCAGGAGGGATGTGGTAGTTGCTGGCAGGAGGGACGAAAAGGTCGCAGGAACACTGGGAGGTGAGAGAGGGCGATCGATCCTCTTCTTGTCTTCAGTTGATGGGCGGCCGACCACCACGGGCAGCCTCCTCCAGAGTCCTGAGTTTCAGCTCCCGCTCCCGCTGTTGCTGTTGGCTGCAGCGACGAGCCGTGGCACTACAGTCACTGGACAAGTCTTGCCTTGGGACTGTGGGGCGCCACCTGACAACCCCAAGGAAGGAGGCAAGACCACCACAAATCACTGGCACACACACCACCGCGGCATCAACGAGTGCACACGCTCATCCTTCTCTAACCCCCTCCCAACTGTCCACTAGGTTCTGGCTGTCTTCGAAATCTGAAGGCAGTGGTGCCCAATAGAAAGGCAGAGAGTGATGAGCCACTAATGTACTCCATAACATAAAGAAATGCTATTACTTTAGAGCCACCACATTTTGCTCTTGACATTTCGTCCCCCTATGGCACATGCAGTGAAAAAAGTTTACTGTCATGCGTGGGCTCGCTGCCAACGGACGACCCAACTAATGAATTTTTAGTCTTTAGAAGTTAGTAAACCCTGAAGAAGCACAAGGCAAGAGCAGTGGTGCAGTGCGCAGTTATCGCAAGGCAGTGTACTCGTCTAAACGGCCCCAACTGCAGTCACTGGACACTTGACGTGCACGCACCACCTCCAAGAGACTAGTGCGGAAAGTGGGCTGGTGTGGTTTACAGGTGGCAATCACGACTCGAGTTCCGCTAGCTGTTGTGCTCCACTAGCCTAGGGAAACGGCATCTGCCTCGTATCTGTGAAACGCTCTGTTTGAATTCCTGCATCAACGAGAGTCCAATGCTTTTTTTCTAACAGGTGCAGGCAGCCCCAAATTTGTTGCACTCCTATGGACTAACGCAAGTTCTTCCTTTAGTTGGTATTGAGCTCTGCGATGAATAAAGCATCAAAACTGAAGGACTCGGTGCCTAATGGATTTCAATTTGCTGGCTTACCAGTGTCATTTCTTAGCCTTTAACAATATGGTGGCGTCCTGCAGCTTTCGGTCAGCCGCCATCTTTACTCTAGTACGATCCTCCACGTTGCTGGGGGTAACGGTAGGTGCTGCAGGGGACCACATCATGGAATACAGAGAACGTTGGAGGCTTCAACTGCTGGCCCACTGTCCAGTAATATGCTGTCACAACCCGAGCTAAAGAATCCAGAGTATGACACAAAATCGTCAAAGATAATCGACAAGAACGAAGTGTGGAGCAGAAAGAGGGCGGCACACTACCCTGGCATTAAAGGTAAGTGCCATACGAACAAGTAATACGCTGACGTGTATACGCACAGCGACAATATGAAAAAAAAAACGAGCAGGCTCACTTTCAAGCTGCCTCGCTACGTGCGAAGTTTGCCAAGCTTTTCATGTTTTTTTATTTATATCCTACAAAGTGGCGAATGACACTGTATACTTGAAATTTGAGCACAGCTACTTGCCCAATTAGAAAGGTGAAGAGGGCTGGTTGGAATGGGTTTATTTTTGGAATAACTAGCATTAAAAACACGGACAACAGAGAAAATGGAGAAACAACGGCCAGGCGAGCTGTTGAGTTGGCTGTGCAGCTAAGAGAGCATTTTTGTCTTCGGGTGACCCGACCGGCACGCACCTGTCAGCACGCCATGCCACGTGTGGACCGAAGGAAGGTGGATAAGAAGGAGCAAAACAAGTCATTGGTAAGCCGCTCTTCCATAAAGCTCAAATCCTGCTATGTAAGCCTTCCATATCTGGAGGGATGTGGTGAGGTCAATTGCATCATCCAATCCTCTGTACAGCTGTTTGAAAGGAAGTCTGCCTTTTTGGATCACCATTAGGTGATCACATGTTCCTTTTATTCGTTTTATTTATTTATTTTTGCTCACTTCTTTCTGCCCGTATACACATATCTGGGCAATATAAACGTGCAAAGTTCCTGCATTAAACGTACAAGTTTCGAGCAGCAGCGTGTTGGTCCATTTCCTCTGCTGTCAGTGTTTTTCACGCTGGTTATTCCAAAAATGAGCTACTCATCCATGTGAAAGGCAACTGAACCACTACTACTATTTGCTCCAACCAGCTGACGGTCACATGACGACCCACTAGTCACTCAAGTTGCCAGCAACACTGCACTTAGGACATAGCTGTAAATACTATGAAATGGCACTTGTGGACTGTTGCCCCACGCACAATGATAACTAGAAAGCTGTGGCAAGGCAAACTACAGTGTATGCAGAGGTAAAACAACAACCATTGACCTCAGCGCCCAAGCTGCAGGTGGCGCACATCTCAGGGCCAGGAGGAATGCACTGTGCCCATAGGCGTTCTAGCGTGCACCACAGAAGAGCTGCTGCTGCCCTAGAGGATGGCACGTGTTCCCCTTCGCCTTCAAATCTAGGCTGATCGCAGTCCAAGAGGAAACCCTGGCCAAAGCTAACAAACGGTATCACAGTATCCCGCAGAGTGGCATGTGTCTTCAAAGAGCTACTGCCTGCTCACAGGATGATGGATGATCAGGAAAAACTGAAGGCCGATGGACTCAGAAAACATTGCTTCTCCCAAAGGACAATGGTGTAACACAGTGAGTAACAGGAGGGGCCCCGGTGGAAAAAACCCTGAAAAACCAAGGGAGTGCATGAAATTGCAAGGGGAATCTGGCTGAGAGAGCCACCACACCCGAAAAAGTTTGCACTACTACTGAAAATAATAATAATAATAATAATAATAATAAAAAAATTCAGAGAGCAGAAATCAAAATAACTGCAGCTTGTTAGCAGTAGTGATAATCTCAGAAAATGTGTGAAAGGATGCAAAATAAATCTCTCAAGTTAGAAAGCTACCTGTGTGGAAGGGGTGACCTTCAGACCGATTCTATGGCAGAGAAGGTTGCTGTCTTTGGGAAGGTTCTTGACAAGCAGCGACAATGATGTCACAGAAAGTACCCTCAAGGCATGTGCCAAGTCCTTTCACCTGGTGCAGTTAATGGCAGGCATTCTTGCATAAAATCCATAGTTCACCCAGAATGTCGTAGCACCATGTCATAGCTGACCCAGCATACATACTCTGTCTCACAAGATATTTGCAGCATTGCAAAAGGCAGAGCAGCCCTTGCAATTGTGCTCCTAAATGCCTCTCGTCTCTGCGCACTATAATAAAGAACTGTGCCCCTACTGTCACCCCCGCCAAATTGGGGGCAAGAGACACGTAGGAGCACAACTGCCTATTGTAGTGCGCGTGACCTTGATTGGACCGGGCTGCCTCTGCCTTTCGCAGTGCTGCAAACATCTTGCAAGACGAAGTATTATAGGATACAGTTGCTGACAAACTTTTCAGACTACAAAAAAACTTATGCACACTTTCAAGCAGTCATCACCTTCACTATAGGGCTTAAAGGTCAACCCCTGCACTTTATCCACCTACTCAGCTTTCTTTTCCTTTGAGACAAATTTCAGTGGAATAGCGTTTTGTTGCCGCACAAATAAATTTGAAATTCGCCACTTTGTGGCCCAATCAGGCAGATTTCTATGAGCGACCTAGCATACGAAACTTCACTGGACGCACAACTGTTGGTATTGAACTTCCCTTTTCCGTAGGGTGAAATTTCGATATTGTTTTTGGCGATTTTAGACAATTGATGACCCACGCTGCCGCTGAAGGTTGTCAGTTTTGCCAAACAATGTGCACATAACAGGTTTTCTGATAGTATCGACGACGCCAATGGATGGTCTGTTGTCTCGCCATTGCTAGGTCGAAACCCGGTTTCAGTTTCCTGACTTTTGCTGTTTCAAAATACTTTACTCAGTATATTGCAAAGCAATTCTCTGAACCAGACTGGGGACTCTAACCTTTAAGGGGAAATGTGCATAAAAAAAAAAAATAAAAATAAAAAAAAAAATATTGAAAAATCAATTATAAAGCACACGCATTACCTATGAGAGGTGCAGGTACTACCCACTTTTGAAGCACGAGATACATCAAATCAAGGCTTGGTCAAGCAACCCGGTTGGCCTCTGCTTTTTTCTCCCCCAAGGCTGGCTCTTAAGCTTCAAGTCTCGGAAATAATAAAGATATCTTCACCACTTATACTCACCTCTTTCACTGGATATTTATTTAAAAGACTAAATCATATTTTTCTCAACTTACGTTGGGCCCAACTTGGCTTTTCTGGACAAATTTCATATACTTGCTTTGGTCGCATCGAGACCAAATATGACATGCACAATCTCTGAAGCACACAGAATGCAACTACACTAGAGGTTTTAATACAATCATTAATAATTTGAGCTCAAAATTTTTTAAGCAGTGTTTGACTAACTTAACATCTAGAAAGCCACTGCTCCACTCTTGTTTTACTTAACCTTCACCAAATGCTGGTGCCATAAGAAAAACAGAGTACTATAGAAATGATGGCCTGTTTCAGCATTTATGCGAAAAACAGGTCAACTGTGCACTGCCTAAAACTGATCCTTAAAAACGTGCACTGCCTAAACTGATCCTTAAATGCCAAACCTAAAAGAAGAAGCCTGCATAAGCACACTTTTATAGCCTGTATAAGCATGCTTTTATAGCTACAAGCAGCACTGTCAGCAGTCAGCCTAAATCATGCGGAGTTCATTTCTGAATCGATCCATAAATGCCACATATGCTGCGAAAGTATTATGCAGTAGCAGGAAAAGATGCCTTAAATTTGAGTTCTATGCCAAACTTTCCTCTAGGAAACCTTTCTTCTTTTTAATGTTTTCTTAATCTTATGTTCCGATACACAACTCGTGATTGCAATTAGAATGGAAAAGCATGCCCTGTTTAATTATGTTCACGTCTGTACAGATCAGGTTGTGCTATTGAGTGAGCCTGATACAAGGACTCAGTGCTACATAAATTTTAAGTTTATTTTTTGCATTGCACCCAGTTTTGAGTCATCACGATATTGGTAGCAAGTAAGGCCTGGGAACAACACAATATAATCATCAAGAGTGACATGTACACATGGCCATGAGGAAGTGGTATCTCGTACACGTATAAATGTAAAAACCAACGTATAATACTTTTCCCCGATTTTATCACGTCAGATTTCCGCCTCACATTATATGCGGATCCAAACAAATTTCAGCCTAAATTTGCAATTCCTGCCTCATCACTAATGAGTAATATCAGCATTAGGCTTTCAGCAAGAAAAGGCACTGTGTAGCGTTGGCTAACTGTTTCGTTGGTTCTGGTTTCACCACGCTGACCCCGCAACCGTCGCAACTACAGTGCCCGCGACGCACACGCGGCTGGATGGAAATTGTCCGCACCTCGTATGAAGTAGGGATGAAGAAAGGATCACTCGGCATGTTGCACGAGTATCTTCTCCAGCCAGGCTAGCCGCATATTAGTGCCGAATCACTAAACTGCGGAAGAAGTGTGTCGGCCGCGCTTTAGTAAAAAGCAGGATACCGAATGTGTTTAGAGGTACCAAAGAAGAGTTTCTAGAGACTTTAGCAAGGGACTCTCGGCAGACGATCGACCAGATGATGATCACGAAAACCCCGAATCAGAGAACACTTCCTATGCGTGCACACTGCGTGCCTGCGAGCAGTGCTAGATGCAAGAAGGCACGAGCGCAGTGGATGAGGGCCGGCAGCGTCCCATGCCCGAACTGGAAGCGGCCCACAGGTTTTAGAGCAGTCGGAGGGCCATGTGGCTTCCGCAATTGCTGGGGCGAATGTGAGCTGCTCTTTTTTTCATGGTGCATGAAATTTTCCGATCAAGCTTACTGGCTCGAGAAGGGAAGTGAACCAACATAGGTAAATGAAGGTGCAGGCCATTATTGGACGCCTGGTGCGGAGTGGAGTCCGACGCGAAAGCGCAAAGCGCATATGCCTCGCAGGGCAGTCGCTAAATGTAGTGCAAATAAATACTTTTGTTCACCTTTCCTTTTTCTCAGTTTTCACTATCCCGAAATTACACCTCGTATTATATACGTGTTTTTATGGCACTCAAACTTCGTTTCAGGACTAGACTTCCTCTTATGATTTTATGTATTTTTTGCTTAGCAACATGTAATGCAGTGATCTGTGCTAATTCTGGAAAAAAAAAAAAAAACCAGCCCCATTATTATTTTTTTCTTCCTGACCATTGCCACATAGTTATTCTTGAAATTGTATTCAAAAATCCAAAACCAATGACCGAGAAGTTTAGCTTGGGTCTAATCATGAATTAATGCATGATGGCTAGCCCTAGTTTTGCATTTAACTATCTTAACTTTCCACAGTTTTCCTAGGCTTGAAGTGGCTTATTTCCATAGACACACAAGTTGAACCTCACTATAATGAAGACTGATTTGGCACAAAAATATTCGTTATACCCAATATTCATCTTAAGGGGGGGATACACCTCCTTGTGGACAAAAATTGGTCTACAAATCAGATTTTTTATTTCTTCATCTTTGCAGTCTTGAGGCCTTTCTGCAATTATCTGTAAATTATGGTTGAAAAATAGCACAAAAGTCTGCCAATAAACCCGAGCAGAAGAACCTTTACACGGACAAAAAGGTACAAAAATGGCTTCTTTTTTAGATTAAAAGCTTGGTATAAACACAAAACCTCGCCTCCCATTCATGTTGGACAGCAAAACTGAACAGTGACACAAAGCTCCACTTTAACTAAGCTGCGTGAACGTGCCTGCAAGGCCTAGGAGTAGTGTGCCTGACCCGGATCCAAGGTTCCCAGTGTGTTGAATTCCTGACTCAAAAGTTTGCCCAAGTTGCCAGCTCCTGTCAATTTGGCCATGACACATGGTCTTATATCATTATTAACGTCACACAAACCGCCAACACAGAACACTGACACTATTGCTGCGCAAGCTTGGAGGCTTCAGATAAACACACAAACAAAGGCTTATCACAGGGTTGACAGCCTTAGTCCTAAACACTAAAATGGTCGAGCATATGAGCCACACTAGGCAGGGCCCCATTGCCAACGTTCGTGGTGCCGTTACAGGCATTACAAGCTCATTTTCAGTCACAATGAAATATTTGGACTCTTTCCAGTTTGCATGATGTCCAAAAAATTCATCAGCAACTGTGTGGACATGCAATTAAAATATCATCGGTTGCCCAGATTCTACGCAAAACTCTTTAAGAAAAAAAGCAAACACCCTGTCATGCCACCCAAATAAGAAAGGTCCAAAAATTTTCTGTCCAAATATAATGTACAAGTGTTACCATTTTTTCCCCCATTTTTGTTTTATTTTAGACATACTGCAAAAAACTGCCTGCTTATCCTTGCTCCATATCATAAACAACGAAACCAAAATTAGCCAGCAGAAAATTAAATGCTGGTAATAATGCAAATCCTGTAGTGACAGGAAACTGACAAGTCAAGCTTCTTCATCTCTTATAATGCAATGTACTTTATTCTACACTGCATTAAGCATTTTGCCAAACCATCTGTAACAGCCAAGTCTGGCTAAAAAGAAGAGAAATGCTAAGTTTTCTGAGTCTACTTTGTCTTTACAAAAACTAAGGGGGTGCACTCAAATGGCTCACAGAGATTTCCTGTAGAAATTGCTACTCAAAGGATGGGCACATGAATTTGCTGTATGGCGGGCTCAACGATTCCACAAACAAATAAAGAGGAAGTTTAAGCTTGGGTCCCAGCTCCGGTCTACTTCTTTAGATATTTACCACACAAAATCACTGGGAGATAACAATTACTGCCAATCTGCAGGATTAATCACATGTGAAGTAGCTGTGCTGGCACTGCTTCTCTAGGTTAACGTAAACCAGGTAGACCTACTCCAGTCATGGTGACACATAGCTCAACAGCTTCCATTACCTCTCTTATGCAATGTGCAAGCAACGGACTTTATTGCCCTAATCAGGTGGAGAACGGCATGCGGATGCTGCTTGGCAGTCTTCTCCCCCACACAGCGCTGCTTTTTAGGAAGTGACACATGTAGTGCTCACGCGCTAAAACAGATGACCAATGAGATTCATGCGGCATTTACGCACGTGTGCTACTTTCCTACAGCATGCTAGATGACTGCCATCGCCTGTGTAAAGAAATCAGCGCCTCGCCACGTCACCTGCCAACTACCACCTGCCACAGGTATGCTTGCAATTTTTTTTTTTGGAGGGGGGGGGCTGCGATGATTCAAACGGGGAGTGTAAGGGTCCCAGTGCGTCCCAACTCACCTTTTCATATTACAAGCAGCTGCTTCCAATTGAACCATGCCATCTGGTATCGTGACATCGCACAACCCATCGACTAATCAGCACCTGCCCAAGTCAGCTGCTGGTTCCCACCTGCCAGAGCTATGCTCATGATTTTTCGAGGTTAGCCGTCACAGCGGTCGACGCCCCTGGATAATCTATTCTGGTTCATTGAAGCACCACGCTAATCAGCACACAGAGTTGGACTCAGTGTGTGTTCTGAATACATTTCATGTTACTGGAGGCGATATTGTGCACTAAACATTGACACGAGCTCTGGAGCTGGTCTCTGAACAATCGCAAGGCTCACCCTTGCCTCTTCGCTTTCTTGTCTTGAAATTCACTACACACAGGCACGCTCAGAGCTGCGAGCATGGAATGTTTGCTCGTGCATCACGAGGGAAGCTCCGACGCGGTGGTGCAGTGGTAAGACGTCCGACTACTGTGCCGGAGTTCCTGGGTTCGATCCAGACTGCCGGCGGCTGCGTTTCGATGGAGGCGATACGAAGAGGCGCCCGGTCCGTGTGCTGTGCGATGTCAGCGCACGTTAGAAATCCCTGGGTTGTTGAAATTACTCCGCAGCCCTCCACTATGGCACACCTTTCTCTCTGTTTCTGCTTTCATTCCCACCTTCCTCCCTTCCCTTACAACATGGTTCAAGTGTCCACAGAACAAGTGTGACAGATACTGCGCCTTTCCTTTCCTGTGAACCATTTATTATTATTATTACAGTCAGCGACTGATTTTTCGGACGGCCAAATTTTCGGACATGCCCGATATTTCGGACATCTTCGCGGCACCGCCACGAGCCCCATAGAATCAATGTATAAAAACATCTCTAATTTCGGACGCTCGAACACCCCGCCGTCCAATTTTTCGGACTTTTTGACGCCTCGGAAGGTCCTCGAAGGTCCTTTGGCTCCTCGCGCAGCGCTCTTGCAGCCGAAGCATATCACAACTTTGAGCCACAACTAGCCGAATCTAGCCGTCACACACCGATTTGGTCTGGCCACACTGGCTATGTTCACCAGCGCCAATTTTCGGAGGCGCCGCGGCGGCCAGCGGCGGCGCCGTCGTTTCGTTGCGCATTTTGACTAGCGTGGCGTGTTGTTCCGCTGTTGTGTGAAGAGTGCTCTGCGACGCTAGGCCTAGGTGCTTCGACGTTCGTCAAGGAACTCCACTGTTCTGAACTTGAGGATTTCGCTTGCCTGCGATGGCCCCCACTCCGTCTTCGTCGTCCTCGCCGATGGCATCGAAGCGCGGAAAGCAGTACCGTCGGTTAACGATGGAGAAGAAAGCCGCGATTATCAAGCAAGTAATGAGCGGCCGATCGCAGGCTGACGTGGGCAAGGAGTTCGGAATTTCGAAGCAAACAGTTTCAGATTTCGTCAAGAACAAGGGCAAGATCTTGGAAGCGGCCGAAAAACCATCTAGTGCCCAAAAAAAGAATGCTAGCCAAGGTGTTCATCCGAAGCTTGAGGAGGCCTTCGTCGTGTGGCTCAATGCTATGATTGCGAAGCGGTTGCCGGTCTCGGGCTGCATCTTGAAAGAAAAAGCGGAAACTCTCGCAGTTCAAATCGGCATTGATGATTTTAAGTTTAGTGATGGATGGTTGAGGAACTTTAAACATCGGAATGACCTCAAGTTCAAGAAGATTTGCGGTGAGAGCGGCGCCGTCGACAGTGCAGTTATTCAGCAGTACCGCAACGGAAAACTTCAGGCTTTGTTGCAGCAGTTCTCTGCTGACAACATTTTCAACTGCGATGAAACTGGTTTGTTCTATAAGATGTTGCCGGAAAGAACACTCGCTTTTGCTGGTGACCCATGCCGTGGTGGCAAACATAGTAAAGAACGGCTGACCGTTCTCGTCGGCAGCAACATGTCTGGCAGCGAGAAGCTTCCCTTGTTAGTAATCGGGAAGTCTAAAAACCCGAGATGCTTCAAAGGGGCAACCCTGCCAGTGTTGTACGAAGCCAACAAAAAGGCGTGGGTGACTCAGCAGCTATTTGAAAGTTACGTCCGCAGCTTAGACAGGAAGTTTCAACTTCAGAACAGACGTGTCGTGCTTTTCATTGACAACTGCGCCGCTCATGGTCACATCAAGAACTTGAAGGCTGTCCAGCTGGAATTCATGCCACCCAACACGACTGCAATCCTCCAACCGATGGACCAAGGCGTCATCCGCAATCTAAAACTTTTGTACCGTTCGCGGGTACTAAACCGCATGGTGCTGTGTGCGGAAAACGGCAAAGGCTATAACGTTGACCTTCGGTCTGCTGTTGGAATACTTGCGGACGCATGGAAAGCGGTGAGGCAAGACACGATTCGCAACTGTTTTCGTCACGCGGGCTTCATACTCGCCACAGAGGCAGTGGACTGTCCTGAAAGCACCGACGCGATTGACGTGTGCCCGCCCATGGACGACGTGATCAACGACCTCCGCTCTGCTGGAGTTTCCATACCCACGGAAATAACTTTTGAGCAGTTTGTTGACGCGGACAACGAGCTCGACTTCTGCGCAGAACTAACTGATGAAGAAATAGTCCGTCAGGTTGTGGAGGATTCAGAGGACTCCGATGTTGAAAATGAGGAGCCAACGCCCGCGCTGCCTACGAGCGCCGAGTTGACGCGAGCGTTGTTGACGCTTTCATCCGTCTACAGTGCTGATATGACCCTTGCTCAGATCGAGGAGAATATGATCGCATGCAAGTTGAACGCCGTCCAAACGACGATCAGCCAGTTCTTCAAGCCACTGCAGCAATAACACCGGCTGCCCTGACGACACATTCATAATAAACCGGCAGTCTGCTGCATACAGAGCTTTTGAGTGCCTCTTTTCTTAGCCACTTCTCTGATGCTGTGGCAGTGTTTCGGAAGCGTGGTGCTTCGCCCTTGACCCTCTAGATACGAGAAAAAAAAGAAAAAAGGTGCGTTTTTTGCATACATTCATTTTTTCGGACTGCCTGAATTTTCGGACGTTTTTGAGTTCCCTAGAGGGTCCGAAAAATTGGTCGTTGACTGTATTAGTACAAGGAAACTGCTTGTGTGCTAGAGTTGCTAACACTTGTAAATGCTTCTGTGAAGGATTCCATCTGCTTGCCTTTGCCACCAAGGCCAGCGCCACAGCAAGTTGGGCTACTTTACGTGCACTTCCAGTGTGAGCAAACCTCGCCAAGCTGAGTGTGTCCAACACTTTGCATTTAAGCATGCCATGCATTGTTCGCCGAATAGTCCACACCTCAGTTGTCTATCAACAGTATTTCAGGAGATTAACAGAGGAGCGACACCAATGCGAAAAGGCTACGTCCTGATTGCAGATGTTTTTCATTGTCTGGTAGCAGTCGACAGTGGAGGTACAACAACAGAGGTGTCGCATGTCCGTAAGCAGCTTTTGGAAACCACGGCCCATATTCCAAGTTTGTGTTGTTTTCAGAGGTGTTGTTTTTGCTGTTTCCCTCTCATCTGATTAGCGGAAACACCGAAACTGGAAGTGGTGGTATGCATTCCGTTCCTGTCACTATTTGCAATGTTAACCAATCTGACGTCTGGTTCCGGTGTTTCCATCAATCCGGTGACTTGAGGTGAGGGCAAAAACAATGCAAACTTAGAGTATGGTCTTGTGACCATGACATTGTTTCCTATCAGAGTGGAAGCCAGATCCTGAGAGCAAGCAGACCGAGACTGGAAAATGGATACACCCACTGTTGAATGCAGTTCAGATTCAAGGAGGTTTATTTAGATGACTGCAGAGATTTGCAGGTTATATCTCGATGTGAGGGTAAGAGAGTCTCGAAAAAACATTTTATTTTTCAACTTATTTCAATACCGTGCAAGTGCAGAATAAAATGCTGATTTCAAATATGTCCATCTAGATTTCCAATATTTCAACTCAAGGAGAAGACATTGCAAAATAACTGTCCTAATTAAGTCATTTCTTTCAGGTCATTATGGTAATCTGTTAAAAAAGACCTCTTTTAGGAAAATGCGGGCATTACAAAAGCAGGCTGTCTAGCAAACTACTGTTTTCGAGTCCCTAACGTTTTCAGATCTTCCCCAATTATTTCAGTTCAAGTTCCCTGCCGAGTGAAGAGGCTAAAAAACGTAGATGATAATGATAATGAGTGTAGATGAATAATTCACAACGAAAAGCTATTTATTAATCATATTCTGCGATTTGCAATAGTGAAAAGGCAGTCATTAGTGTTAATGGTGTTGTTTACTGATTACTGAAAATTATAAATGCACTAATGCCAGCCTCAGAGTATGCGAGCCGCCCACCCTCCAAATAGCTGAGCCAATCGAATCCAATATGGCTGTGCACATGCGCTTTGCAACACAGCTCGCCGACCGCTTTCGTGCTAGCCGCTGCCGGAGTGGTTATTCCTTTTTGTCGCGTACTACTCTAGCAAAGCGCTTCCGTATGTTTTACTGAGTAACCACCTCACGTGCGTATTGGTTCTTCTATTGTGGCAGCTCAGCCATGCACTGGCGTCAAAGTAATATATCGCGCCTTGCGGCTGCGCGCTGGCGAGACAGCACAAAAAACATCCACATGAATAACATACTTGCTGTGTGCCAACTTAAAATGAAAATGTTCTGCAGAGTATATTGTGACATTTTCCCTGACTTGCCAAAATTTTGGTGCTTTCCTTGACATTTCATTGATTTTTCCTGGTGTATAAAATTTCCCTGGCTATTCCCAGTTTTCCCGGTTGCTAGACACCCTGAAAAGGTCCACCGCACCTCCTAAAGCTCCCCCCCCCCCCCCCCCCCCCCCCCCCCCCTCCTTTTTTATTAATTGCAATATATTAGCAATTAGACTAACTTTTGGCTAAATGCCTCATACTTTTTTTTTCCAGCGTGATATTTATGATAGAGAAAATGACATTATATGAATTTCCTTAGCTTTAGCATGTGCAGAACTTTTTGAAATTTATGCACATTGCTAAAAGAGGTCATTTTCTTGAGGAATGACCATAGTGGCCCTTAAGAAATGGATAGGTTACTTTGCCATATTTTCTCTTCCCGAGGAGGTATTTTAAATATACATGCCTTTGAAATCAGCTTTCTATTCTGCATTTGCATGCCAAGTGTCAACAAGATATGTCGAAAAATAAAAACCCTCATTAATACGGCCATCAGATGGGACCACAATCCTAGCCTCAATTATCTGAATTAAGGGGGACTGAATTAACAAGACTTCACTGTAACACGAGGCAGAAATTTTGCATGCTGAAATCTGCGGGAAAAAAAAAAAAAGATTATGGCAACTTTGACTGCCAACTTTGACTGCAGGGACATGCACTGACAACTCAAAACACACGGTGCATATTTTGCACGTTGCACCCACTGAAATGTGGCAGCCAATGGCTGGGTTCCAATCCCATGACCTTGGGACTCAGCAGCCGGATGTCACCAGCAACTGAGTCACTGCAGTACGACACCCTTCCAAATTACAGGGCTGATGCCTAACAAGAGCACCTCCGCATTCTCCCTCCTAACCGAACTGGAAGTGTAAAAGCACAGAAACCTACACAGGTCAGTAATTTCTCCAACATCATGATGAAATTAAACACTAAACTGCAATCTGAATTACCTGGTTGCTTCACGCTGTCAAAAATATTCCCACACAGAGGAGAGAAGACCCAGAGCTGGAGCCAAGGCAAATCTTCCTCTTCACGCAGAGAGAGAGAGATAGTGCTCACCGTAGGAACTCCTCATGCTGGGGTAGTAGCTGCGCGGCAGAGGCAGCGGCGGAAGGGTGGGCCGAGGCCGCATGAGCTGCCCCTAGGGCGCTCAGGTGTGCCAGCCGCTCGCGCTCAAGCAGGAACTGGCGCTGCAGCTGCTCTTGCTGCTGCTGCGCTGCTGCCACTTGGGCGGCATTGATCTGCACAGAGAGACATGCACCAGCTTTATTTTGCCCCTTTTCAGCATACGATGGCAACTCAAACCACTAGTGAAAATACCACAGAATACTGTGTAATCTACTTATAACAATACCAGATATAACGATATATCGCATATAATGATAAAATTCTCGGGACTTATCAGTTTTCCATTGCCCCTATGTCAAAATAAACCATATTTAACAACCGATTGTCGGAATCATATCGAATACAATACCTTTTTTGCCACCCTGAAGGTTTTTACCATAATAATTTGTCTGAACTTTTGATAGACAATAAAATACTAAGCAGAGGATGACAAGAAAATGGCATAAGTGCCACGAACAGGCCGACGTGGCTAAAAAATGCAAAGGGGCATTGTGTGCGTTTATGAAATGACCGCTATCACCGCTGCAATTGATGCCTGTACCGCAGCAGTAGGATATACACTTCTATAAAATTTTAGTTTAATTTTATTTGCAAATAACATTTGAATTCTGGAATAAACAAGATAAGGAATGTAGCATTTTCGAACTTTTAGTTCTCTTTTTTCTCTCCACAGATCACATACAGTTGAACATCCATATGATGAATTTGTAGTTTTCAGGGGAAAACTTTGTTATATTGTGAGCTTCACTGAACTGAGGCTTTTTTTGTCTTTCAGTGTTACAAATGATACAACGCATCTCTGAAACCTTTCTACTCCGCTTTATTTTTCCTACATGCATTTTTGAGGCTAATGCAGGCAATTTTAGAAAAAAGCACCCAGCAAAACAAGTGGCGAGAGTGGCACAAAAACGTTTTGTAGACTCAAAATCACATACAGTTGAATCCCGCTATAACGAAATTCACGGTGCACGAAAAAAAATTCGTTCTCGCGGAACTTCGTTATCGCAAAAATTTGACGTGAAACGCAGAAAGAATTGCCCAAGCAGCAGCAAAGGCGTTTAATGCCAAAAATCTGTAAGCTTGGTTTGCTTACGCTTCACGGCGAGCAACGCCGTCACGCGATTTTCGCACTCGGTCAGCAAACCCATTGCAACATCGTCGTCTCGGACAGCAACGAAATTCCTGATGACATCAAAAGCGTCCATCACCTGTACGGCGGTTGCCGCAGCCGGCGCTTCCTGTACGTCGTCGTCTTCTTCATCGGAAGAGTCCTTATCATTCCGGGCAGCTTTTATGATCTGCTCATCACTCACATCTTCGTGAACAACAACACAAGCGTCAGCGCCGATGTATTCGTCGAGCTCGAGATTAGGCGGCACGGTTCCTATTTCTCCCAGCGTATTCCAGGCGGCCGCGATCCCCGGAGCCGGTGACGCCTCTTCGTCGTCGTCTGTAACGCCTGGTGTTAGGCCAGCAGAGTGTACGGGTCGACCTTCGGCAAATCCGGCGTGCCTGAAACAGTTCACAATTACTGAGCGCCCCAGTGTGCTCCAGGCAGCAGACATAATCTGCAGTGCCACGTACAAGTCCACCTTCGTGTCTCGGCCGGTTTCAGTGTTAAAAAGCAGCCGCTGAATTAACCTCCCGCGGTAAGCGCGCTTCAGGCTAAGAATCACGCCCTGATCGAGAGGCTGTAAGACAGACGTGCAATTGGGAGGGAAAAACCTCAGCTCCGTGTTAGTGAGCTTGACTTCGTCGAAGTGATGCGCTGAACAATTGTCCAAAAGCAAGCAAACTTTACGGCCCTGCCGCTTCATGTCGCGGTCGAATGCCATCATCCACTCGGTGAAAATAGCGCGGGTCATCTATGACTTGTTGTTCGCCTTGTACTGCACAGGTAGGCTACGAGTTCCCTTAAAACAGCGCGGCTTGGCACTTTTGCCTATGACTAACGGCGGACGCTTGTCCGAGCCATCCATGTTTGTGCAAAGCAGCACTGTGATGCGTTTTTTGCTGTGTTTGCCGCCGTGACAGCGCTGCCCCTTGAAGTCGAGCGTCCTAGCCGGCAACATCTCGTAGAATAGCCCGGTCTCGTCGGCGTTGTAAATGTCTGCAGGCGCGAAGTTGCTTAAAATTCCGGCCATGTTACTCGCCTTCCAAGCAGCTGCTCCGTCCACGTCTGCTGACATTGACTCGCCACACAACACTTTTCCAACGATGTTATGGCGGGCCTTGAAACGGTTTAGCCAGCCAATGCTGGCTTTAAAATCATCAATGCCAAGTAGGCATGCATAGTTCAAGGCTTTCTGCTGGACGATGCTTCCGGACAGGGGGACGTTGCTGGCTCGTGCTTCCACAAACCACGCATGCACTGCTTTGTCCAACTCTTCATGGAGGGGCCGCGTCACCTTTTTGTGCTTCGAGGATGTGCCTGAAGCAAGTGCCATTCTCACGCTGTCCTTATTGCCTAGAATCGTTGACAGCGAACTTGCAGGAATTCCGAAGTCTTCAGCAATTGCCGCTTTCTTCCTTCCGCTTTCTGCTTGGGCGATTATTCGAGCTTTTTGCTCAAGGGAAAGAGTTTTGCGTTTTTTCACTTGCGTTGCCATCGTGTCCTGCGGATGAAAACTCGTCGTTGTCGAAGAGAAAGGCAGCGAGTGAACAACGCGACCACGACACAAAGCCAAAATGGCGGAACTGCAATCACGTGATTTCATGCTTAATGTGGCTTTGGATTTGACTTGGACTTCTCGCCAATAAAACTAGTTTCGGTTTCGATTTTGAACGCGAAAATTTCGTTGAAGCGGAAACGCTCTGCAAAAATGGTTCGTTGTGCAGAGAAATTTAGGCCATTAATTCTTATAGGATACTCGCGGGGAATAAAAAATTATTCGTTGTCGCGGAAATTTCGTTGTGGCGGTATTCGTTGTGGCGGGATTCAACTGTATTTGAAAATACTGTGTCAGTCCAGGTTTTCTGCAGAGCCAAGCAGCTTTCCACTAGTGCTGTGCATTTAGATATACCCTTCAAAGTATTTTGTGACCAAATTATGGATCTTGAAATTTTGATTGACGGCTGGAAGTACAACTGCTAAATTATCACAAACTTTGCCCATTGATGCAGCGACTGCCACTACGAGGGCACTTTCGCCAAATATAAAACGAAGTGGTGCTGCTGCGACAGCCCATTATTGGCGTCAAGCAACCTTGTGACCTGTCGTGCTAGCAGCAGCTTGCCTCAAAATAGCACAGCTGGTTCGGTTTGCTTCATGTAGCTTTGTGGATCATGGGATACGTTTTTAGAAATTTAGAAATGTTGAACGTGGGCCCCAATACACGCCGGACACGGTTTAATAACTTCCGACTGTGTCCACACTTCACGGTGCCGATAGTGTTGCGCTGAGACGGACCTGATGACTTAGTTTTGTTTATGACGTTTCATGCCCCAAACTGACATCAACTATGAAGGTTGCCATAGTGGAGGGCTCTGGTAATTTCGACTCACGGTGTTCTTAATGTGCACTGACGTCGTACAGCACACGGGCACCTAGTGTTTCACTTGCAACGAAAAGCATCCTCCATGGACGGGATCAGATCCGTGCCTTTGGGATCAGCAACCAAGTGGTCTAACCACCGACCACCACGGCAGGACGAGCGTCACGATTACAAGAGAACAAAATGACAGTCTCAATATGTCTCTACATGCCAGTGAATAAAATAGACGCTTTAGGCAGAGCTGCTCTAGTCAGAATGTCATTCCAAACGTCGAAGCATCTTATGTGCTACAGTAAAAAGTTGATTTAATGAAAGCCTCGATTTAACACAGATATTTCAATCCCCCCCCCCCCGAGATGCCCATATGTGCCAACACTTTTGAATAACTCAAAACAATGAAACTAATTTCGCTACTCCTCCCGATTTAATGAATTTATTGTCCAAAAATGAAGGTCAGAACATATTGTTACGAGTTCTATTTTTGGTCTATTTTGTTGAAAATGCCTAAAAATGTATTGACTGCGAGCCGCCGGTAACATTGGGGCGAAGCTTCGTCCCACTTCTGCCAAACTACATGGCGCGAAACGGGAGGTTTATTGCCCTGAATTCAAGAGATTTTGCCAACGGTAAAAAGCCTGCCCGTCGACCTGGTGTCTGCATCGCTGCCGAATGCTGACACTGGGTCAAGTTTTGGATGCCCTTGATCTGCTGCAACAGTCTGTTGGAACACACGAGAGAAGAACACCCAAAAAATCTCTGTAGCTCTTACTTACAAACCGCAAGCGCGCAAAGATCAGCGAGTTCTTTCCTAAGCAAGAAGTTTGTAGTCCCTTGGCATCTTACTTGCAGAGGTAAAATTTTCGTTGCTTCTTTTCATACGTGCTAGTTACTGGTGTCAGTCATTTACATGGGCCACAATTTCGTTGAAGCAATATAGCATAATTACATACTAAATTTTGAAATGATGTACCAATACAACTTCAATGGTTATTCATTTAAGTTGCACTGTTACGTCCTTTCAAAACACAATTGCATTTCCATCGAATTTAGCTTCGCAAATATGATCTTGCAGTACTTCCCAGATGCCGCTACACCGTATGATAATCAACCGTATCAGATTAAGTGCCGGAGAAATGCCTACTTCGATTTAACAAAGTTCCCATTCAGCAAAATAATATGTACGCCCTTAACTTCGTTGCATCAAGTTTTAACCATATTTAAACGTCTGTGCACAAGAGGTTTGCAAAGGCGAAAAATTTTTCAATTATTTTATTAACCCCTTCTGGCATCGTGTCCCCGTATGGAGACGCAAACTTTGTGCAGCCTGCTTTGCAAAAAGGCAATGAAAAAAAAAACGCAGTTTTGAATGTTTCAAAACACGCGCCCTGAGCCACTTTATTGGAAAACTGGCACCATTTTACGCGGAGTAAAAAATATCCTGCCTGAAAACCTCAGTGAAAATGGACACTGCTACGTTCTACGGAGCTAACCGCAGTTGCTTCTTTTTTTTTTTTTGTCACTTTTGACTGTTAAGAATGTGCGCTGACCAAAATATTAGCATTTATTTATCGGAGGAAAGGCTCGCGACTCTGGAATATGTGTTGTGTTGTGTTGGGTTTTATGGCGCATAAGCAACTAAGGCTATCATGCGCCAAGAGCGAGGTTAATGTATGTTCTGGTTGCAAAAGAGGAAATGGATATGTTTAATCTATAGTTTATTTAAAAAGCTTCCTTCTTCTAGGAAACTGAGAACAGATGCTAGGTTTACAAGCGCTCTTTCTCCTAAAAGCAAGGTGGGATGGAATGGGATGGTATGATTGTAAAATATAGTAAAATGTTTTCTCCGTAGTGCCTCAAGTTTTGAGCATGTAATTAGAATGTGGTTTACAGTGAGTATCTCGTCGCATTCTTCACAGGTCGGTTTGTTATGTTTCATTAGCAGAAAGTTATGTGTTAGATGTGTATGTCCAATACGAAGACGGCATACTATCACTTCCATAAAACGTTGTTGATGTGTGCTCGATTGCCATTCTCCTAGTACAGGCTTTATGAGACGCAACTTATTATTTTCTTGGTTGTTCCATCTGGACTGCCATTTATTCATCTGTTTATGTTTTATTAATTTCAAGCAATCACTATGTGGTATGTTTACTTTCTGAATCAATTTGTTGTGGGCAAGTGCAGCACATTTGTCTGCTCTTTCATTGCCGTCAATGCCTACGTGACTAGGGACCCAACAGAACACTATGTTATGTCCTTGTGTCGTGATCATTTTTACATTATGTATTATGTCACCGATTAGAGGCATGGCAGCATTTCTGTGATTTAAAGCCATCAGTACACTCAACGAATCGGTGTAGATGACACTGTTCCCAATGCCTTCATTCACTATTTTTTCTACAGCTGTCAGGATAGCATAGGATTCAGCTGTAAAGATTGATGCGCACTGAGGAAGCCTAATTATTTGTTCCCAGTTCTCTTCAACTACGGCACAGCCAACATAAGTAGAAGTTTTTGATCCATCTGTATAAAACTCTGTATAATTACTGTACTTTTCTTTTATTGTGCGAAATTCTTGTATTATATGCTCTTTAGGAGTTTGGCTTTTGTTGAAGCGTGTTAGAGTGAGATCACAGACATTTGGAAGTTTGTACCATGGGGGTAGGGGCCTGTTTTTTGGTGCAGTGTCGGGCAAGGTGTCCAGAATTTCTAGCTCACTGCAAATGTCTTCGAAACGCATTATCAGTGGCCTCGTTGCTTGTGGTTTATTTGTGAAAATTACTCGTGAGCGGCATGTTGAGACTATTGGATAGCAGAGGTGTTTTTTCTGTGATCTTATTCTAAGGACATAAGCACATGTGAGTGAAGCCCTTCTATCTTTCAGCGGAGGCTCGTTCGTCTCTGCATACAGACTATCAACAGGGGATGTTCTGTAAGCGCCACAAGAAAGGCGTAAACCTAGGTTATGTACCGGGTCCAATTTCCTTAAATATGATGGTCTAGCTGACCCGTAGACTATGGACCCGTAGTCCAAGCTAGACCGCACAACAGATCGATATATATGTAGAAGACACGCCCTATCAGACCCCCAATGTTTCCGAGAGAGAACCTTCAGTATGTTTAGAGATTTTATGGCTTTCCTCTTTAGGATGTTTATGTGAGGCAGGAATGTTAGTTTTCTATCGAACGTTACACCCAAAAATTTATGTTCGCTCTTTACTGGCAACTCAATCCCATTTAGGTGTAGCTTGGGATTGATCTGTATACCTCGTTTCAGCGAGAACATTACTGCCACTGTTTTCTGTGGGGAAAATTTGAACCCATTTTTAAAAGCCCATGAGTCTAGTTTATTTAGTGTTAATTGTACTTGTCTTTCACAAATTGATATGTTTGAGGATGTGCAGGCTATTTGAAGGTCGTCGACATACAGCGAGAACATAATGGATTTTGGGATTACCTTGCTAATAGAATTCATTTTTACAATAAACAAAGTTGTACTTAAAATGCACCCCTGAGGTACCCCATTCTCTTGAATAAAGTTCCTCGAGAAGGTGGTACCGAGACGTACTTGAAATGAACGACCTGATAGAAAGTCCTTCAGAACATTTAGCATCCGGCCTCGGATGCCCAAATCTGCTATATCGCGTAGGATCCCGAACCTCCAAGTCGTGTCGTATGCCTTTTCCATGTCAAAGAAAACGGCCAGGCAATTTTGTTTATGTATGAACGCTTCCCTGACAGTATTTTCAAGACGCACTAAGTGGTCGGTCGTTGCGCACCCTTTTTTAAAACCACACTGATGAACATTAAGAAGTTTGTGAGATTCTAGGATGAAAGTTAGTCTGATGTTTAAAACACTTTCAAAACATTTTGCTAAACAGCTGGTCAGAGCTATGGGTCTGTAACTGCCCGCTGAGGTCGGCGGCTTTCCTGGTTTCAGAAACGGAACAATAACAGCTTGTTTCCAAGCCTCTGGGAGTTTACCCAGAGTCCAAATTCTGTTAAAGAATTTCACAAGTGCCTCTACAGAGGATTCAGATAAATGAGCCAGCATTTCGTAATGAATTTCGTCAGGGCCAGGCGCAGTCTGTTTTCTAGCAGCAAGGACGTTCTTTACTTCTTGGAGTGTAATAAAACTATTATATGATTCATTTCTGCCACCACTTGTTGGGAGTTTTTGTTTCTCAGCTATGTTTTTGTATTTTAAGAATGTTTCTGTGTAGTGTGACGAACTTGAAACGTGTGTGAAATGTTCGCCTAGTATATTGGCCTGTTCTTCTATGCTAGTCTGAATACCAGGGGCTGTGAGGATGGGAATTGTAAACGGGGAAAAGTTTCCACTGAGTTTACGAACTTGTTCCCACATTTTCTTAGACATCATTGAGCTATTTATTGACGTGACATACTTCTGCCAGGATTCTTTTTCAGAGTTGCGACGGACGTATCGAGCTTTAGCTTTGGCCTTTTTAAAAGCTGTAAGATTTTCGTGTGTAGGGTACCTTCGGAAAACACCCCATGCTTTATTTTGTCGCTTTTTGGCCTCCTTACATTCCCGAGACCACCACGTCTTGTGTTTTTGTCGCACCACACCTAAGGACTGTGGAATGGTGAGATGAGCGGCAGTGATAATGCAAGTCGTGAACAACTCATTTAGTCTGTCGACACTAAGGGCATCTGAGAAAACTGCTCCTAGATTCGCCTCTACTTTAAAAAGCTCCCAATCTGCTAAGTGAAGTTTCCACCGTTTCGGTTTGGTTGGCATGACTGATGGTGAGGATGATAAGCTGATTATTGCTGGCAGGTGGTCGCTACTATACGGGTTGTTCAGAACATCCCATTTAAAATCATTAAAAAGGGAAGGTGAACTAAAAGCCAAATCTAAAAAACTCATTTTTCCTGACCTTGGTGAACAGTACGTGGGCTTACAGGAGTTCAATAAGCAAATGTCTGAACTAAGAATAAAATCCTCGATAAGCTGTCCACGTGTATCACTTTTTTCACTTCCCCACAAAGGGGAGTGTGCATTAAAATCTCCTACTACTAGGTAGGGCTCTGGTAGTTGGCAGAAAAGGTTTTCTAGATCATGGAGTGTTATTTTAAGATTTGGTTCAAGATAGACAGAACACACAGTAAGAGTTTTAAAGGCAATTATTGTGGCTGCTACAGCTTCTAAGGGAGTGTTTAATTTCAGTTCTTGAGCTGGAACTCCACTTTGCAATATGATGGCCGCACCACCCGAAAGCCTGCTTGCTTGCTCTCGATCTCGGCGGAAGACTTGATATTTTTTCAGTATATTCGAGTGCATGCAACCTAAATTTGTTTCCTGTACGCACAGTGCAACTGGCGAGACTGTATCTAGAATGTCTTTTATGTCATTAATATTCTTTAGAAGTCCTCTACAGTTCCACTGTACCAGGAATGCCATCTTATTTTGTTGAAAGCTTAGAAATTAAGTTAGGTTTTTTCCAGGGCCCGTGATTCGGGCCTTGTCTGTTTTGGTTCTTTCCAAGGAGCTCTGCCGTCTCTGTGACGAAGACGGCAAAGAGCTGTCCTGGCCTATGTCCATTACCTCGTCTGAGGTGCTGGACGAACGTGCCAGAGGCACGTGTTCCTTATTTTTAGACCTTGCCTCGTGGGCAGAGGTCTTGTGGCCCGCCGACCCTGAGGGACGCGTAGCCTGTTTTGGGGGTGGTGGAGGAGCGGGAGCTGCTTCCACCAGGGCAGGGGATGGCACTACCTCAGCCTCGTTTGAGGTCTGGGTAGGTGCCGAAGGCCGTTGTGGTGCCCCGCCCTGTCGCACCACATCGGCGAGATTTGGTTTCGCTGTGAACTGAAATGCGTTCTTGGTTTTGTTGTACTGAGTACGTGCCTCTTTGTATGTGATGTTCTTTGTTGTTTTTAGTGTAATGATCTGCTTTTCTTCTTTCCATTTTTGGCAGGATCGAGAGTATGCGGGGTGATCCCCCTCACAGTTTGCACAGCGTGGGTTTGCGGTGCAGTTATCAGAGTTGTGGTCGTTCGCAGCACATTTCGCACAAGTTCTGCGGCCACGGCAACTTTGCGAACCATGGCCGTATTTCTGGCAGTTGAAGCATCTCCTCGGATTTGGGATGTACGGTCGGACGTTTATTTTGATGTATCCGACTTCAATTGACTCTGGGAGGGTGCAGCTATTGAAAGTCAGAACCAGATGTTTTGTAGGGATCTCCTTGTTATCCTTTCGGATTTTTATTCTGTGAACTGCTATGACGTTTTGGTCTGCTAGTCCTTCTGCCATTTCATCTTCAGTGAGAGCAATGA
The DNA here is from genome assembly GCF_055883805.1 of Amblyomma maculatum. NCBI lineage: Eukaryota > Metazoa > Arthropoda > Arachnida > Ixodida > Ixodidae > Amblyomma > Amblyomma maculatum. The sequence continues at coordinate 152,946,511 of NC_139346.1, forward strand.
AGTCTATCTCAGATATTACTCCTTTTACAATGTTCAAGGATCGGTGGGGAGTGATGACGACAGGGATGTCCCCAAGCGACACAATGTTTTTCAGGTTGGAGGACTGGCACTTGGTTTGTACTTCTAGCAAGAGGTCACCATTTGCAAGTTTTGATACTTTATATCCAGGGCCCAGGTCTTTAGTGAGACACTTTGACACTATGAAAGGGGAGATTTTTCGAGCGGGTTTTTCAAGCTCCTCGCTATGTATGACATGGAACTTTGGGAAAGTCTCTTTTGTTTTCACAAAGAAATGGCTTGTAGCATCGGTCCGCCCTCGTTTGTTTGGAGGGCGATCATTTGTTTGAAAGAAAGAATCCATGAAAGGGTTTGTGTTTTCGGTAGTTGTGCCTGCCACCCACCATGGAGCCCAACGAGGGGACGGGACAGGAACTTGCAAGAAGTCCTGCCCACGCCAGCAGTACACCGCTACTATAACCAAATATGGGCAACTCAGGGTAGCTACTCCACACAAGGTTAACCCTCGCCGCCAAGAAAAAAGGAAAAACAAGAAGTGAGGAGGAGACAGGACAGTGCTGAGAAAAGAGATAGGAAAGTGAAAGATGAAGTGGAGGACAGGAAAAGGCGACTGCCGATTTCCCCCGGGTGGGTCAGCCCGGAGGTGCCGTCTGTGGGAAGCGTGGGCCAAAGTGGTGTGTTGCCTCCGCCGAGGGGCCTTAAAGGTCCAAACACTCGGCATCGGCTCAACCACCAGGATCCCCTTTTCCCCAGACACGGCGATGCCACGCACGGCTAAGCGTGGGTGCTCGGGGTCCGTGGTGTCGCACAAAACACACAAACACCTGCTTTAACAGGTGCCCCCTGCGGGGGCGACTCTGGAATAATGGCTATCATTCTTGTTACGAGCGTATGCAGTCTTGCATGCACTTCCGAATGTTAGCGTCCCTGTTCGGGGACTGAGCGCTTCAAAGCCGCTTCTGTCAGCACACACCTTTTCTGAGTGTTCGGAATCACTCTCTTACTTTATGTGGTCTGCTGTGTAAAAAGGCAATAAAAGACGCCTCTGCTGAATGTTTCAAAACACGCCAAATTCGAAAGTCGACAAACTCGACTTCCTTACGTCACTGTACCCTTGGGCAAGACCCAGAAAGTAGCCCTGAGGGTAATTTCTCATTTTCTGTCTTTTGCACTGTGCAACAGCTGCATAGAATACCTGAGAGACGCGAGTGCAGAGAAGCTTGCACAGAAAAGGATTTTGGACATGACGACCTGTCAGCGCACGTTAAAGATCCCCAGGTGGTCGAAATTACTCCGTAGCCCTCCACTACGGCTCCCCTTTCTCTCTTTCCACTTTCACTCCCGCCTTCATCCCTTCCCTTACGGTATGGTTCAGGTGTCCACAGAGCAAGTGTGACAGATACTGCGCCTTTCCCTTCCTGTGAAACAATTATTATTATTATTATTATTATTATGACGACCTTCCAAACTGACGTTGTAAACGGCCTAATTGTGCGCAACAGATCACCTCCAAAATAGCGCGGTCATCCAAGCATTGAGTACCCAGAGAAAAAGGCTGGCCCGCATTTGCTACTGACAGCCACCGTTAGTACTAGGCTACAGCTACTGGCCGGATCATGCCAACACACCAAACTGACAGCTCTGCCGTCATGAAGAATGCACAGCGAAGTGTTGGATTCGCTACCAAAGGTGCCACATTGTTTTGCGCATGTCTGTTCAGAGCTATTGCTTTTACCTTTTTTAACAATAAGTACACTCTGAAGTGATTGATTTAATTAAGAAATCGAGCAATAATCCGTTAACCATCTTTTGTGCCCGTATCTGGCTAAGGACACTATCGCACTTTCTGCTATAGTAGCATGCATTACCCAAGAGCGAGCAAGCGCTTTCTCTTTGGAAAAGACCGAGTGGGGGGTAGATTTAAAAAAAGAAAGAAAAGAAAGAAGCAAAAAAAAAGTAACTAGGGAAAAGGCAGCCTTGCAGCTAGCAAGGAGGGGAGCCGGCAAAGGCCACCATGACCGTTGCAGCATCGAAGGTCATGCTGTCCAGGGAGCAACCGCATTCCTGCACCCAGAGCCTGCAGTCACCGTCAGCCAGGCCGGCAAGAAAAACGATTTCCAGTCGGCCACGGAGCGGGCGAGTCAGAGTTCGTGGAACGAGCCCCACCGTCTACCTCAGCGAAAGCTGCAGCGAAGAGGCCGCCTTGGCACCATTCAGTGCTCGCAGCCGCAGCTTCACCAGCACCCCGTCGACAACGGAGGAAAAAAAAGGCCGGCCAGGAGCGAGCGGTCGGCCCGTTGAAGGAGGGGAGGGGCTGCAACACAGTTCCTACCCGTCCCCTGGCAAGATCGATGAATGCAGTGGCGCACCTGCAGCCATCTACACTTCCACCCCTGGCCGACTGACGGTGAAGAAGAAGCGGGACCTGCGGTTGCTGCAGTCATCAACATTTCCACCCCCTGGCTGCATGGTCGTCTCCAGTGGCTGTCGGCCTTGCCTTCCTGCCTGGCACCTCTGGCCCTCTGCGGCTGCACCGGTGGCTGTGAGCTTTCTGCAACTTGTTACATATTGGGGCCTTTTCTTTGGGTTTAAAAGTTAAACAGCATCTAGCCAGCCCCACTCGGTATCTCCATCGGTGAACGCGCGGCTACTTTTAGCCGTACAGTGGTTTTAAGGAGGGGGGGGGGGGGGGGGGATGTGGGAATTCACAATCCCCTGTCCCATTATAACGACCGCACGTAATTAACATGCGTGATTATGCGCGCTGTTAGAGAGGACCGCGAGGAGAGGATACACTGGCCACCCCTCACAACTTCCCAGGCTCCTGCGGCGACACTTCATGGGCTTTCTTCCCTGCTCCTGGCCTCCTTGGGAAACCTCCTCTCCCCTGGCTAGAGGCGAGTGTCTGTCGCAACTCCCTGGCCATCTTTCGACGGTTGAGCATGCATGCGCACGGTTGCATTTTCCGTCGAAGAGACCGCCGCCTTCGCCCGGTGCCGCACGCACTTACCGCTGCGGGCCGTGAGCACGAAGCTGCACCAGGTAAGCAGACTCTTCCTCTCACCTCCTTGTGCATGCTATCCCATTAGGTGGTTTATTTCACCCCGGTACACGAGTGGGACGTTTTCTCGCTACAGTGGTTGTATTTGAGTGTTATGCCTTGCCGTGTACACAACCACAATAAACTCTGAGTACATAACTCTGTGTTTGTCAATTCTGGCCCGAACCCGCCACAGTAGCGACATCTCGCACCGCGGGTTGGGGGTCGCAGCTCTGCCTTTAGGGCTGTACGTAGGGCCTAGAAGGCAGCTGGGTGCGTCTTATAAACCGGAAAATACAGTACTATATATTCAATTCGAATTCGGAAATTTCAATACAGTGAAAGCTCGTTAATTCGACGTGCACGCGAGGTCCCTCCAATTATACATAGGAGTCTATGGGGCAAAACTCTCGTTAATTCAACCAAATTTTGCCGTGCGTCAAACAATTCGACATAGCTCCATAGCCCCGTAGCCGGCCAATTCGCATTTCACTGCGGAAGGGGTAAAAAAAAAAGAGAAAAAAAAAAAAAAAAAAAAAACACTGTTAAGAGCGGCGCTAATGTAAAGCTGAAAAAAAAAAAAAAAAAAGGCAGCGTATGCCATCCGCACTGTCATCGCCATCAGCAGAACGATGCGAGGGAAGCGAGGTCAGCCGGAAGTTCGCTCTTTCCTAGCCCTACTTCGCGCAGTCGAGCTTCGCCTCAGGGTGTGTCGTCGCCACGTGCTTTTTGCATCTACGGTCACGCCTCACCTACGTGTTTACTGTGCTGCGTGTGTGTATAGAGTGCTGTGCCTGCGCATCTTGACGCTGAGTGCTGCTGCGATGGCGACACCAGCAAAGCGGCCGAAGTATGGAGCGAAGGACCTGGCCACAAAAGTGCAAATATTGAAGGCGATCAAGGACGGCGTTTCACGCTAAGACGTGATGAACAAGTATGGAGTGAAGAAGACAACCTTGGCCACGTATGTAAAAAATGAAAAGAGCATCTTGGAGGCGTTCGACAGTGAAAGCTTCAATGCTAAAAGGAAAAGACTGCGGACGGCGGCCCACCCTGAGCTCGAAGAAGCCATACTGCATTGGATCACAAACGCACGAGAGGCCTGTCTTCCTGTGAGTGGGCCACTAATTTGTGCACAAGCTGAAAGATTCGCCGCAAGAATGAACGTCGAAGATTTTAAAGCCTCCGAAGGTTGGCTCGCTCGTTTTAAGGGGGGACACGGGTCTTGAAGGCGGAAAAATCGCCCAAAAATCAATTTTTAGAAAACTGAAGTATTGGAATCTACAACTATTATTCTCTGATTCCACCAAGTTTCTCACCTCTCGTGTCAATATTTGAGGCGTAATATCAATTAATATCAAGTCGGCTGGCTCATTTCAAGCTGATGTTTTCACTAAAATAGCGCAGTTTCAAAAAAGTATAGCTTCCGTTCCACGGCCGCGCTCACGGCGATCTTGGTCTCTTTCGAAAGAGTGGCTTTTCGCCTTCAAATTTCGCACTCCTGCGCGTCGTTTCGCTCACTGGTTCGATACAAACAAAGAAAAGAAAAAAAGCCACAGCACACGTTCCTATTCGTTGCTTCGGTGCATGTGACAAAAAGGGACCCTGTGATTGGCCGTTCGCGTCTCGCGTCGTCTGCTGCGCGCATCAGGGCAGTCGGAGCCGTGCCCTTAGACGCCATCTTGCCTAGTGCTGTCAGCCTCGAACGCCTCGGAGATCTCGCAGCGATGTCTACGCCAACGAGAAAGTTTGCGATGCGTCATAAATACGGCAAAAAAAGGAAAAAGTCGTCGATCGGCAATGCTAAGAAAGGTGCTTTGGTGTTGCGAGACGCCGAAAACGAGCAGATTCCTGCGTCCAGTGACCGTGTCGACGAACCTACGGATCAGCTAGGCCTGGCGGGCCCGTCAAGCGAGCACACTTCAGACGTCGTCAGCCGCGTTCGTCACGACACAACGCTTCTGACGCCTTCCGATCTGGCAAGTGAAAATAGAAAAGCCGACGCCAAACTGCGGGAGTTGGATTCAACGCCAGCAACGAAACGTAAGACAGACTTTGCAGCCAGCGATGCTGCCATCTGCCCGCTTGATGAGACGAGCTTCGCCGTGATTTGCATCGAGTCGATCAACAGCCTTCTTGACGGTGCAAAGTGTAAAACGTGTGGAGGGAGTGTTAAAATCGGCCGAGGTGATCGCGAATACGGCCTCGCTGTCAAGCTTTTCTTGACATGTGTCAACTGCGGCGACAAGGCATCGGCGTGGAGTTCGCCGCGTGTGGACGGAAAGCAAAGTGTAAATCCTTTCGCTGTGAACATTCTGGCTGCGCGCGCGATGCAAAGTACCGGCAACCGGCGGACTGCATTCAACGACATCTTTGCCGCGATGAATATTTCCCATCGTGGACTGCACACGAAAACGTGGCAGAGCTACGTAAAAGAAAAGCTGACGCCTGCCGCGACGCGTGCCCGCTGAATGCACGGAGTCAGTCCGGAAGCTGTACGATGAACTGAACGTTGACAATCCTGGCAACGTAGCCGTGTCCTACGATGGGACTTGGATGACTCGTGGGCATTCTTCCCACATCGGAGTCGGCACTGTCATCAAGCTTTTTACGGGGCTTGTCCTAGACTACGTTGTCCTGAGCAATTTTTGCGCAGGTTGTGAGCGGGGACCGAAAGTGGACGACCCCACGTACCAAGAATGGAAAGCAAGCCACGTCTGCCAGAAAAATACTGATAAAAAGGCTGGTGAGATGGAAGTAGAAGCAGCCCTAATCCTATTTAAAGATCGCTCCATAAGCACAACCTCAGATATACAGCCGGTCCTTCCTCGCCCTGAAAGATGACTAAGTGTATGGCTACGTTGAGGTCACCAAAGAAGATTGCATTAACCATGTTCAAAAGCGGATGGGGACAGCTCTCCGCAATCTGCTGTCAAAACAAAAAGGGTCAGGCTCGGAACCACTTGGTGGTAAAGGCAGACTAACTGGTGATCTAGTCAACAAGCTAAGTTCTTACTATGGCTGGGCACTCAAGTCCCACAGTGGCAACATAGAAGAAATGGCAAAAGCGGTGATGGCTACCTATTATCATGTGACATCAAATGATCAGGAGTCGGATCACAGCCTTTGCCCAACAGGTTCAAGTTCCTGGTGCCGGCAAAATGCTGCCAGTGCCAAAGGAGAGCCAGCCCCAAGGCACCGCTACAGCCTTCCTAGTCATGTATGCAAGGCATTGCGACCAATTTATGAGCGCCTCTCTGACAAGAATCTCCTTGAGCGATGTGCAAGGGGAAAAACCCAAAATAATAATGAGAGCCTGCACTCTCTCATATGGGCACTGGCACCAAAAGAAAGGCACGCATCCCTCTTCAGTGTTGAGGCCGCAGTTGCAGAAGCAGTCTTGAAGTTTAATATAGGGTACCAAAGGACCTCGGTAGGAATTTTGAACGAGCTGTGTTTAAATCCTGGCCAGAGAAGTGTGCGGCGTATGGTAGAAAAGGACGAGCTTCGGTCCGTTGCATCTACAAGCAAGCGCGCATCGGCAGAAAATTTGCAGCGTGCTCTGAAAAAGCGCCACAAAGGTGGTAGTGCTCAAAATGACTATGCCCCTGGGGCATATTAACAATGTCTGGTAGTTGACATGTACATATTTTTTACTTTTAGTGATTAAAAATGACTTCCGTTTGTTTTTCTCATTTTCTCAAGATGTGAATTTTGGTCTCCTGTCAAGTTGGTGAATGCGATATCTCAACACCCATTGCAGATACAGCAATGATTTTTGTTTCAGCATTAAGCCAAATATGTGCAGCACACAATGTTGCAAGCAGATTTCTTAATTATTGCTTTAAAATTTTTTAAAATGGCACTTTTTCTGACCACTGTGTTTCCATGTTACGACTACTAAACTTCAATGTGCAATAAAATGAAAAATAATCATTCAATCAAAAATCTGCTTGCAACATTGTGTTCCTTATTCATTCTAGTATATAGCTATGTGCTAATAAGAAGTTTTTGTGAAGTGGTTTTTTTCCTATTGTTTTCACAGCAAGTGCACCATTGTTCTTAATTATCTCAATGCCTAATTGCTTCAGAGAAAAACTAATTATATTTCTGGAATCAGCACCAGGAACTGCACACGTGTGCCAAGTTTCATCACTTTAGTTCAAAAATTAAAGAAAATGGCTTTAAGACCAGTGTCCCCCCTTAAAAGCCGGCACAATCTCACGTTCAAGAATGTGTGTGGCGAAAGAGCTGCCGCGAGCAAAGAAGCAATCGAGGAGTGGCGGACCAACGACCTGCTTGAACATCTGGCTGCGTATGACGCGAGAAACCTATTCAACGCTGACGAAACAGCGCTGTTCTTTAAAGCTCTCCCGGACAAGACGATAACTTTCAAAGGTGACCCGTGCACTGCAGGAAAACGCAGCAAGGAAAGAGTAACTATTCTACTTGCTGCCAACATGACAGGAACAGAGCGGTTGCCGCTCTTAGTGATTGGGAAGGCGCAGAAGCCTAGATGCTTTAAAAATGCGAGGAACCTTCCTGTTAATTATCACATGACATCCAGCATTTTTCAGACGTGGCTTCATCAGCTTGACCGGCGTTTTGGAATGAAGAAGCGCAAGGTCCTCATGGTTGTAGATAATTGCAGTGCTCACTGCAAGGTGTCGGGCCTTGAATGGATCAAGGTGGTGTTTCTCCCACCTAATACAACCTCAGCCCTACAACCCATGGATCAGGGAATAATTCAGTTCATGAAATGCAAATACAGAAAGCACGTCTTGCAGCGCATGCTTCTGTGTATGGAAGCGGGGAAGAAATACGAGCTTACGCTTCTCAGCGCTATAAACATTCTGGCTCATGAATGGACCAAGACGCCTCCAGAAGTAATCGCTAACTGCTTCAGGCATAGCGGTTTTGGATCACCGGACTGCCGTGCAGAGACACTGCCATGTGAGACGGCTGACGCAAACGCAGAGGACGACAGGTGTTTTGACAATGTCTTGCCTCCTTCTGTGCGGCTTGCTGATTACACCACCATCGATGATGGCATCGCAGTCGCTGGACAGCTGACTGAGGACGACATTATTAGGAAGTAAAAAGTACCGGCAACGACGATTCATCAGAAGATTGTGAACAGCTGCCCCAGCCGTCGAAGCGCACGGTTAAGGGGGGACACGGGTCTTGCGGACCAAAAAATCGCGAAAAAATCACTTTTTAGAAAATGTGATTTGCGAAATCAGTAGCTCTTTATCTACCTATCTGCTAAGTTTTTCATCTCTAGGGTCGGTATTTTAGTCACAATGCCAATTTATATAATCGATGTCGCCCAAATTTGGGCCGAAAACGACCCCGAAACAACCATTTTCCGCGAGGCGTAGCTCCCATTTTGTGCGCGGCACCGTAGCCATCTTGGTCTCATTCGAAAGAGCCGCCTTTCGTCTTCAAATTGCCGCCTCTGCTGTTTACATTCGCCCATTGGTCGCATAAAAAATAGCAAAAAAGAAAACGTGGCATTTGCAATCCCATTGGCTTTCGGGGTGCACGTGACGATAAGGCGTCCCCGCATTGGTGGAGCTGGCTGACGGCGTCTGCTCGGCGCGCCCGAGCCGCGGGGAGACGGCGGAGACGTGACGCCGGCCGCGCTTGGTTCCGAACCGCGAGGTGCGTTCATGGCAAGAATTTGTGAAAAAAGTAAAAAAAAATAGTTGAATAATCATCTCAAGTGATGCCCTGCCCCGGCTGTGCGCGCTCAGGCCGACGGAAATCGTGCGCCGAACGATCGTGTGTACGAGCCTGAAGTAGGCCTAGCGTGTTTCCCAGCACGGGGGACTGCTACTGCCAGCGGTCGCACCCGCCGCGACAGTGATAACGCTGGCCGCAGATGACCAGAAAGATAAGCTCAAAACAGGAAAAGCTTGAACTCGCGCCAACTCCAGCAACGAAGCGGTAGACGGATTGTGTTCGTAACGATGACGGCAGCGCGGCGGACAGTCCGCTTGGCGATGCGGAGTTCACGATCGTCAGATCTAAACAGTTTGCCGAGATTGGCAAAGCGTAAAACATACGGCGGCGATATTGGCATTTAAAAAAGTGAACGGGGATAAGGAATCGCCGTCAAACTTATTCTCCAATGCGTAAACTGCGGGACACGTCGTCTTCGTAGAGCTCGCCGCGCGTTTGCGCCGATCGGACCTCGTTCATAGTCCTTAGGGAATTCACTTGCTTCCAGTGCAATGCAGAGCACTGGGAAGCAGCAAACAGCTCCAAATTACATTTCTTTTCCGCAATAAACGTTCCTCACCGCGGTCTTGATGCGAGGACGTAGCCAAACGACGTACGTAAAAAAAAAAAAAAAAAAAAAAAAAAAAAAAAAAAAAAAAAAAAAAAAAAAAAAAAACGAAACGAAAAAGTGACAACTGAATGTGCTGCAACTGCAAATCAAAATGAAAGAGGCGACACTTGGACGTTGGAAAGCAAAGAGACTACATTCCTGGAGGTTTATAGCCATTTTAAATTGTAAACGTGTGCATTGCACCAGTGAATGTCTGAGAGCAGAGAGGAAGCGTGCTTCCTCTGCAGCTTTTCAGACTGCAGCAAAACGAAAGCAGAAGGGCAAACCCAATGCAGATTACTGTCCAGGAGCCTTCTAGGCCACAGTGGCCTGCATTTCTACAGTTTTTGTTTGATTAAATTAGTGTTTGACATTGCAATTCGTTTTTTCCATTTTTCTCAAAATGAAAATTTTGCCTACCCTTCTATTTTGCGGGTGGCATTGTGGCTCTCCTACTCCTTAGATTGTAATGATTTTTATTTTTACTGGCTCGTGAGTGTTAAAGGAACACAATAAAGCTATTATACAAGGTCTCAACTGCATGAAAAATTTTTAAACATACGAAGATGTAGAAAGGGGGTGGTTGCACTTGTGAAGCTGAAACTTAAAACTTCCATAACTTTGGCTTGTAGTAAGGCAGGAGCACAAAACTTGTTTTATTGTGTTCCTTAGACATTCAGGGACAGATCCATGTGCATTTTAGCAATTTCCCTTCAGTAGATATTTTTACAAGCTTCCCGCAAGTCTGCAACAGCAAAGTTGCTGTAACTACTCAGCAAATTTATGTAGAAGAAAACTAACAACATATTTGAAACCAGCACAAGAATTTACATAAACCCTGCAAATTTCATACTGACAGGACAAATATTAAGAAAATTTTGCTCAAGACCCATGTCCCCCCTTAAAGAAGCCGCAGAAGCGCTGTCCGTTCTGGAGGACTTCTGCGAACAGATTACCGATGGTGCGCATGCCACGGAGCATCTGGCAGCGATTAGCGCTATTGTCACCGATCAAATTCGCCCGAAAAAACAGATGGTGATAACTAACTTCTTTACCAAATAAAGGTATGTCATCCAGGGGCTCATTTCGTTTTTTTTTTGTCCATTCGATAATTCGACAATTTTTCATGGTCCCATTGATGTCGAATTAACGAGCTTTTACTGTATTACCACCCTCGATTTACTTTAGATACAGGCATATCTTTGCAAGTTCTGTCCAAATTTTATTAAGACAGTTGATTTGGCAAAGAAATTTGACAAGAGATGAATCACTAAAACAATTTTCAAGTTATTGACAAGCAAGATTAATCTTAAAACAAGCTTTCTTTATTTATTGCTAGAATCGCATGAAACTGCACACAAACATGTTCCTCTACGGGCTGTATGACTTCATCACATCATCCCTGTTTTAGGTAACCAAACTTCGTGCGATGGTGGTGGGGCTTTTTGGTGTGACAGAAAAAGAGGGGTCCGAATTTTTTCTATGAGCCATAGGGGCCTTTTCCGAATGCGATTCCTCCGAATTCTGCTTTGCGATTGGTCATATGTGGCTACATATGCATGTAGGCTTGCCTACTTAGCAGCGATGTGGGGAAAGGGTCGAACAATGTGAATCGGTGTAAAGAGCATGAACGTACAGGATAAATAAATAGCTCTAAGATAACCTAATGATTGTTAAAATTGTAGAGTGCGATTGCCTGTTTTTTTCTGTGAGGCTTCCAACCTTAAAACTCCGTCAGAAATCCCAACGAATCTGCTGTTTCATCTCTAAAGCCATCGCCATGCTCCATGGTCGTCACCATCTTCCACGGACGCATAATCAAACAATGGCGATGGCAATACGACTGCACTCTTAGCGCAGCCATGGTCGCGGAAGCGGCAGCGATTGTCCCGTCACGAACTGTGCTTGACAGTTTCAGGCACTTATGCAAAATTTTTAACGTCATTCTCTTCTTATTACTTTACTTTATCTTTATCAAAAATTCAGACAAATTTTCGTGTAAAATTTTCCCGGGTGGCCAGAAAGGTATCATTTATCCGATATTCTATTCATAATAAAGCATTATATATGGTTTATTTTTATACAGGAGCAATGAAAAAGCTGAAAAATATCATCAAGAATTTTATCTTTATAAGCGATATGTATCTCATCGTTACATGTGGATTACGCTGTATGAGGAGAGGGGTTTTGGTGCGAAAGGAACACTACTGCTATTGCATTAAATGTTGAACAGGGGAGGGGAGGGAGATCACCTGATGCGCCAGCTGCTCTTCGTAGGAAGAACGCATGAGTGCGGCCGCGGCCGGATGCATCAGGTCCTGTGGCCGAGGGCCGCCAGGTGGAGGCCCGTGGGGTGCGCCCCGTGGGGGTCCCCCGCCTCCGGGGGGTGCTCCGCCTGGCCCACCAGGTTGATAGGCGGCCGCATACGGTCCCGCCGTGGGAGGGGGCTCCCCGCCAGGGGGCATCGCCATGGCCACCGCTGCTGAGAGCGGGTCATGATGAGGGGGATGCAGGTGCAGGTGTGTGTGGGCGTGCGCATGCGTCGGGGGGACGTGCAGCTCACCTGCCATCTGTAACCTGCAAGGAAGCCAACAGTGAATGAGCACAACGTGCGCGCCAACTCCAAGCACAGGTCTCTCTAAAGCAAGAAACAAGAGGGACTAACTCTGCTGCAAACAGCGCAAACTGCTCAACAACTAAAAATTGCTACAACACTAACGGCGGCAGCAACGTTGCCTCAGTAGTTCAGAGAGGCTATCTTTCTACACACTTGCACAGTGAGTGATAAAACATCACAATGCTTTTGCCGACGCTGACTTCACTCTAAAGTTGGGGTGTGTGAATATCCGAAATTTCAAATATGAATTGAATATATTTGTTATTCAATCCATATTTGGAAAACTGATATTCGATCCATATTTGAAAAACCAATATTCATGATTTTTCGAATTTTTCGGATATTACTAAACACAGCAAAAGTTTTCTAATTCTAATAAATTTTCTAATAAACATTTTCTCCCTTGAAGGCCGAATTAACAAAATTCAGTATATAAAATCTGCACAAAATTCATACTGGAATTTTCAGTAGTGCATACCTTTCTGCGCAATGCGCAGAAAGGTATGCACGTGAATCTTTTATGTGAATCTTCGTGAAGGTATCCATGTGAATCTTGAAATAATCGAGAGGAACAATGTTTGCAATTTTTTAAATTTTCCATTTCGTTTTTTCGCTTATCAGGTATTCGGTATCCGAAGGAACTTGCCACAGTATCCATATATGGGCCCTCTTTCATCATGTCACCACATTTAAATAGTATATTGGAGCAGTTTTATCAGAAACCCCCGGTTTGTAGCAGCATGTAGCAGGTTTAATGCAATGACACGTTAGAACAATTTGCACAGCATTCCCACCACTGGCAATGATACATGAGCACTATGGGGAGTTTCGGAAATGGTAATCGTAGAGCTTTTGACTCAACTGCTCTGTGTCTAAGAGCAGTTTTCTAGGAGCATTTGGTTTGCACTGTAGATGCCCTCATCCCACCACGGCACTCTAGACATATAAAGAGATGGGCGATCACACTCACCTCAACAGGGGGTCAGCAGCGAGGGCGAGGCGGTCAGCGGCCGGGTGGAGCCGGTCGTCGGGGCCCAGGCTAAGGCGGTCTCGCTGGTCCCCATAAATTGCAAAGGGGGACATGCCTGCTGCCCCCAGTGCACCCCCGGCCGCCCCCAGCCCCGCCGCTGCTGCGTACCTCCGCTGCAGTTCCAACCAATGGGGGTCGTACGCCTGGGGAAGTCTGGACTTGAGCTCCAGCTCCGCTTTCAGTTTGTCCTGCAGCTCCCGCTTCTCCAGCTCCAAGTCCAGGCGCAGGCTGCTGCGGTGCGCATTGCAGGAGCCCATTCATCACTCACGGTGGTCGCTTCTAAGCTTCCCAATAAACCGTCTTACCGATGTGCACAGATGCCAAAATACCTGCTTTGTAATCAGTTGCTAACATGCGCAGAAAGCTCGCACTACCAATGCGCTGTGCTTGTGCCACATGAGCACAACTGTATAGCAGGCAATAGGACAATGCCTAGGAATGCAGTTTGGAAAGGACCATAAAATTCACTTTAAAAAAATAATAAAAACAATGGTTTGAGCATTTGTTTTGCAGATGAAAAGTGTAGGGTTCAATCCCCAGTGCCACCGAGTACCCACCAGTTTTTTAATAGGTGTACTAGTTTTCCGTTCCCCTGGTTCTTGGCCTCTGGAGCGAAATGCTTGCAAAAAAAAAAATCTTTGACCTGCCTTCATGCGATCAAAAGACATGTTAGTCATGGTGTAATATATTGTTTAACCATTACTAGAAGCGAGACGTCATGCTGCATTTTCAGTGCTATGCAAAGGCAGTTATGAAGACTTCAGAAACCAAGTGAAAAAATAAAAAGTAATAGAGCAGGATTAGTGCGCAGGTCGACCAATGGAAAGCCATCATTTCAACTAATGCGACTGGCAAGCAACATCACATGTCAGAGCTGTGGCGGTACTGCAAGAACCCTTCACTGGAGCCGACATTCTGTCCCAAGGAATGCGTAATGGGGCACACAAGGTGTTCTTTCAAAGTTCAACAGATAGCCCTAACGCCTGCAACAACACTAATGTAACATGTGAATGGCAGTAATCCCCATCATGCGTAGCATGGCACAGAGTCAACAATATTCACTTACTTCTCCCTGGAGGCAGCGGCTGCTGCAGCATACATGCCCAGTTGGTAGTGCAGCATCATGGGGTCCATGGCAGCAGCAGCCGCAGCTGCAGCCGCAGCCGCTGGGTGGGCCCTGGGTGCCGGGTACCCACCGGGGGAGAAGGCTGCGTGCGGCCGAGCATACTCGCTCAGCTGCCGCAGCGCGGGGGTATCTGCAGCTGCCGCTGCGGCAGCAGCCGCTGCTGCATATGGGTTGGCCGCGGCCCCGCGCGGGGGACCTGCCCTGTAGGGGTTGGCACCTGGGGGGAAGTCGCACGGGTGCCCGCTGGGGCCTGCTTTGCCCTCAGACCCTCCACTACGGTGATCCAGAGAGCTCAGCCGTTGCTGCAAAATAAAAAAAAAGATGTGTGTGTGATGTGCTTTCTCCACTAATCAGAGGAGGAACCATGACAACAGTTGAAAAACTTAAAAGGGCATTAACAATAAGAGAAACACACAGCACTTGCAATGGTGTGCTGTCTTTCGATATCCCCCATGGGTTGTTTGTTTTTTTGCATTGTTCACTTCTAAAAACACTAAAAAGCTAGGCTAGTTGAATTTTTATGGTCTTGCATGTTTGTGCTATCAAGAGCATATGGTCAGCCCCGAACCAAGTACTGCATGCACTCGCAAAATAAACCCACTTTTTTTTACTATCATAGCCTACATAAAACTATGATGGGATTCCTTGCGTTATCAATCAAAGGCACAAGCAAATATGAGACAAAAACAAAAGACAACTATAAAGCCTTGATATGGGCCATGTCTGGTATGCAGCACCTGACAAACATGACGATCCAGACATGGCCCCGGCAAGCATGCTCCTGTGATGTCCCACTCACCTTGGCTTCCTCCCTTTCCTTCTCAGCTGCCTTGCGTGCCCTCTCCTCCCTTTTCCTCGCCAGCTTCGAATCAGGTACGGGCTTGAAGGTCAAGTCCGTGCGAGCGCAAGAGTTGAATTCTCCTCGACTCCAGTGCCGCAGAAAGCTGGCATCAAGAACAGGAAAGTGCATTCACCGCAGGAAAGTCCACAGAAGTATACGATTCAGCTTGCTCAGTAAAAGTGATGTCAAACCAGAGATCATTATGGTTAACAAAGCTGTTCCGGAACTCGGTAACCTCTGCACACGTGCTCAGTCTGCAGTAATGCCTGTTAACTTCAAGAACAAGGGAAGAAGAAATAAACAAACAAGAAAGCATGCAGCCCAATGGCATGGTGTTGCTTTGATGTTTGTTTAGCAATTAGTTCTTACCCACACAGTTCCTGCTGATGTTGTACAGGCATCAACTCTTATAAACTGAGCACCCTCATGACTGTAAATCTTATCAGCAAACAAGCACCAATGGCACAATGCAATGGGCAGACAGCAAGCTCGCCAATTGAATACTCACATGGCGGACTGGCTGCGGTGGCATTCGCTGTCTTCAACCTTGGGCTCTGGGCTGGGTCCCCTCACCAGCTGCTGGGCCTCGGGCTCTTCCTCCTCCTCTTCGGGAACGCCATGGTGGGCAGGGCCACCATGGTGGGAGCTGCTGCCGTGATGTGACGACAGCCCACCACTATGGTGACCACTAGAGCCCCCGTGGTGAGAAGGTGGTGCCACCCGGTGCCCGCCCCCACTGTCGAGAGGCAACTGAGGTGGGAGGGGCATAGACACAGGTGCTCGTGAGGGCGGAGTCTTGGAGTGGTGTTGGGGGGCAGTCGCCTGGTGGGCTGGTGGAGGGGGAGGGGCAAACTGAGGGTGTGCTGGGAAGTGCAGGTGAGGGGAATAGAGCTGGGGGCTGAAGTAAGGGGCATACGGAAAGCCTGGGTGCATCTGCGGAGGGGCACCGGGAGGACCACCCGGTGCCCCTGAGGGAGAGCGACCTGCGGTGACCAGTGGACTTGGGTAGCTACACAGGGGAGAGGCAGCTGTGGACACCACAGGCGATGTGGAGAACATGGGGGGAGAAAAGGGATAATGGTGGCCAGAAGCAGCAGTGGAGGACGGCGTTGAAGTGGGTGCAGGTAAGGGTGCTGTGGATGATGGCCCCTTGGCATGCGCTGGAGAGTGAGAAAAGGATGGGATGTGCTGAGAAAGTGGGGAAGGTGCATTTGAACGCTCCTTGGGCGGAGAAGGTGGGGGCTCGGTTTTGACGTGGTGTGGGGGCGGACCCGGGTAGTCCACAGGAGGAGCTCCAGACAAAGATGGCGAGGACCGAGGGGGAGCCGAGGCACCAGCGGCCGCCAGAGAAGATGCTGGCAAGCAGGAGGAGGACGAGGGGGGGAGCGGTGCCAGGGGAGACAAGCCCCTGGGCGCCCCCAGTGACGGACTAGCAGCCAACGGAGTGGACTCTGGAAGAGGGGCGCTGCTGGGCCCTCGAAGGGGTCCCTCCATGAGGAGTGTGGGTGGCCCACTCATCTCCTCCTTGATGCGCACCAGGTGGCTTTTGACCGTGGTAGGCATCATGCCTGATGGAAGCAGAGGCTCCACCGGAGGGGGAGGCATGGCCGAGAGAGCTGCCAGAGATGGGTTGATGCCGCCTGACATGGGCAGTGGAGGAGTTGGGCGGCCACGTGACGATGGTGATGACACCAATCGAAGGGGCTTGGACTCTTCCACTTCCATCTTAATCAAGGACAATGGCATGGCATCGACTGGCGCAACTGCTGCAGGTGACTTGTCCCTCTGAATTGGCAGAGACAGGGAAGGTGGTGCCTGGGGCAGCAGCTGGTCAAACTTGTCCTCGGTCATCATCAGTTTGGGTGATGGCGCCAAGGCCTGTGCTGGTGGTGTTGCCACGCCTCTGCTGGTCAGCTGGTGGGCTGGTGGTGGCACAGGTGGTGGCACAGGTGGTGACATATGTGGTGGAATAAGGAGCTGTGGAGAGCGCTCCAGATGTGGCACCTGGCTGGGCACACCTGGCACCACAAGAGGTACAGGTGAAGCGCATGGTGGTCGCGACACCGGAAAGGACACAGGTGTATCTTCATTGACTGCTGGGCTACATCGAGCTTCCTTTGGTGTCCTGCAAGAGAAGAGAATGCAGAGAATGCAGAATGCAGGACCACTCTTTAAAAAATTTTAGCAAATTGAAGGCTCCATGCAAAGCTTTCAAATTTGACTCGAGTACTCACAAAGACCACCTCTATGAACTTGCATTAGAGTATTACCACATGTAGCATTTCAGGGGCTCTTTCACCTTTCATCTATTCAAACTTTCCAAACATTAGGAAGCTACGCAAATTCGTGTTCATCTAAGCTGGCAGCAAAAGCCCCAACATTTTGAGAAAACCTTGCACTTTACACATCAATTAACTTAATGTTTCCCCACATGACTGACTGCCTGTAAGTGGCAAAGTGTGTACAATAAATCTAGGCTTCACATAAGACTAGCGCGCTGATGGCCATCCATACCCACCACTACACACTTTGCTGCCACAGAGCAGTTCTCTTTCTTAAAACCCTTACTCCAGAATCACTTCATGGTAAAAAAAAATGACGCACCCATCACTGCCCACAGGGCTGGGCTCAGGCTGATGAGTGCTGGGCAGTTCCTCTTCCAGAGATGGCGGCTGCGGAG
Source organism: Amblyomma maculatum (assembly GCF_055883805.1). Lineage (NCBI taxonomy): Eukaryota > Metazoa > Arthropoda > Arachnida > Ixodida > Ixodidae > Amblyomma > Amblyomma maculatum. The sequence continues at coordinate 152,964,197 of NC_139346.1, forward strand.
GCATGGCCGCAGCCTGCAGGGGTTCCTCCGCTACAGCTGTGATTGGCGGCACTGCTGCTGGAGTGGGTGCCACTGCTGGTGAGGGCGATTCACTGGGAGGGCTGACCGACGTCGCCTCAGGTTCCTCCGGGGCATTCTCTGCCAAGGTGGCAACAATAGCACAGTTCACCAATGTTTCCGCACTCAAAATAGCAGATAGCAAAAATGTTCCCCGGAGTTACACTATCTTCCTCCTGGCTATAACACATTCCTGGATAACACCATTTCCTTGCTGCTATGTTGATAATTTTGGCAAAACATGGCCCTATAATACATTTTGTGACTAAGTGTGCCGAAGCTGAGGACACGGAACACGAAGAGCTAAAAAGCAGCGGCGCGCACCTATCGTGGCGGCTTCTCTGCAGCGGCTAGGTGCATCGCGACGAAGGATTGAAGAACGTGTCATATGAGAGGGCCATTCCCTTGGCAACTAGAGGTGCACAGAAAAAATTCCTCCAAAGAACTACAACTATTTGCTCACTTAGTGAACGCACAATGCTAACTGTCAACAAAACAATGGCTGATGAATAATTTTGCTGATGGATGGATGGATGGACAGACGAGTCATGTGAAATTCACTCTGCATGACACGGGACACCATTAAGCAACTGCCCCTGCTGCCACACCATCAACTTCAATCTGTCGTTCACGTGAAAACTGCTTAGGTACCACTTTCTCATCTGCACCATCAGGATTACGCTGCCCCATATGCGGCAAGAACCACCTTGAGGAAACTTCGACGATAGCAGATAACAAGATGCGGTGATGTCACATTTTCAGCACACCTATCTCTACCTTTCCCTTTCTTTAAGGCCAGCAACCACTCACAAATCTTTATTTACCATGTTACACGCCCTGGTTATCACAGGAATGATGCTAAACTGACTAGGGCTCACTGCACAATGTCTTCAAATTAGTGCCAGGCCCCCAGCTGTCGATGCCAGCAGCAGCCAAGAGTGATCATTTTGGTCACATGCTTTCAGGACCCAATAATGGCGCTCATTTTCTGTAACTCTGTCCTTTTGTTTTCTGCTTCGAAGGACTGCTCATGGCCGCCAACCAAAATCACGCTCTTTCGAACGAGACCTAAATGACGCCAATAAAGCACGTCTTTCTCAAGCTGCGGGCAATCAAAGCTCGGTACAACACGGCCTCAGTTTAAGTGCAGGATCTAAAAGTGGGGGGAACATAGCTTGAAAGACCTAGAATGCATCCTCGCACTAGGAGCAAAGGGTGAGGGGAAGTAGGCCATGTGTGCCCACCTTCGTTGGAAGCAGCACCGCCACCGCAACTGCTGCTCCGGCTCGACAGGCCCTCGGCTCCCCCAGGCGAGTCGACAGGACTCTCGGCAGCCTCGCCCTTCTTTTTCTTGGCAGCCGAGCTGGCCGCCTTATCGTCTTCTTCGTTGGCAGGAGACGCGGCCGCCGACGCCACCGCCGCAGCAGTGGCTGCCATTTCAGACGAGTCCTCCACTGGGGAGGCACTCGGCGGTGTTGGAGCTGCCGACAGTGTGTTCGAGGTAGCAGAGGTATCGTCACGACCCCGTTTCTTGCCTTTAGTCGGAGTATCTGGATTTGCTTTCTGCGAGACAGGCAGTGGCACAATAAGCGGTGGCTAGTGGCAAGGCTTAACCGTCACAGTTTAACCTGTTCATGTCTCGAGCCCTACATCGAAGGACTCTACATCAGGCTAGTGCAAAAGCATCCGTGCTTCAAGTTAACATCAAACGGAAGCTAACTTTGCCACGAGGCGGACTTTGTACACAGTCCTAATAGAGCTGCCACACAGAGCAAGGCTTGCTGGTGGATGCTTTGACTGAACGAGGTTGTGCGCATGGCCGCGCTTAATGGTCATGTCATGCCTACAAGTAACTCCAAAAAGAACATTAGAGAAACACTGCAACTACATGCAAGAACATAAGCATGCACTGAATTGCACTTTTTCTGTAACACTAGTAGAGGCACCAGAGTAAGTTTTCTCGCGACTGGTGATGCAACTACATAAAGCAGAGCCGCCGAAACTGGCTGGCTGGCTGTAAATGCAAAGACACCAAAAGGTGCAAGGAGTGTGGTCTCCCAGTCTCTGACCTACACATAAAAAATCGGCACCACACCCCTGTCTTGTAACGTCACACAACACACCACTAACCATTCAGTATATCTAAACACATGTCACCTGCCAAAGGCATGGCCCGCCTATCTCGCTCGTAAGAGCGATGCCAAATTTTCTGAAAAACATGATGGCCTAACTTGAGCAAGTGGGAATGGAAGCAGATGGGAGACAAGTGATGAATGACTGGTATGCTCCCTGCAATTCACGAACAATGACTACAAGAAGTGCACAAAGCTAAAGATGCATCTTCTGTCAGTGCTCACCCCTAGCCGCGTTTCCGAACTATCTGCATTACATGTGACACGGGAGACAGCAAAACAAAAAAAGCACGAAGTGACTGTTCTGCTAATAGCACAACTAGAAAAACCCAGCCGTATGCAATGGCTCTAGTGAGAGAAAAAACATCTGTAATGAACATGCGAGATATTCAAATGTTGTAGCTGGCCTATGCAAATTTTAGGGCGTGCTTATTGCGAAATTTTTGAGAATGAATCGAATACGCATATGAGGAAAAATGCCATCGACTATCTAATCATTAAGAAAAAACAAGTTAGAATGCAAACATTGTTGTCTTGTTTATTTCGGAATGCACGTGGTATTTACAAAAAAAAAAAAACAAAACTTAAAACTAGAATTTCACAGAGGTTTATGCTGTAATAAAAAATCCATCAAGAATTTTATACACGATTCCATATACCTGCTTACTGTACAGGATGGACCAGCATGAAACTAGCTGGAGCTGTCACATCGCTGTTGACTAAAGTAAATTCTCTTAATTCGGCTTTAAAAGGAACAAATTTAAAGCTTGAATGATCAAATGGGCCAGAAAAAACAAAAGAAAAAGAAAACTGCCAAAAACCGCTTGGATCATAGTCTTATCTGATAAAACACCTGCATGATGGTTTGGTTTGGTTTGTGGGGTTTAACGTCCCAAAGCGACTCAGGCTATGAGAGACGCCGTAGTGGAGGACTCCGGAAATTTCGACCACCTGGGGTTCTTTAACGTGCACTGACATCGTACAGCACACGGGCGCCTTGCTTTTCGCCACCATCGAAAAGCGGCCGCCGAGGCCGGGATTCGATCCCGCGTCCTTGGGAACAGTAGTCGAGCGCCGTAACCACTGCGCCACCCCAACGGATGTCTATATATGAGATGAAACCCAAGTAAGAATGACGTTTTTTTCCCCAGATCCCTCGATTTCGTCAATTGCTTCATTTTGCACACATGGTTGGGAAAGCCTCCGTTATAGTTTTCGCACTGCGATGGAGTAGCAGTGGTCTCGCCACAAAACGGCATCATCATGCTTTGAGGATGCTTCACAGCACAGTACAATGTGATGAAGCAAGCAGTGCGGTGAAACCGCAGCCCGAACACGCCATTTCAGCGTACTAGAAGCAGCATGCGGAAACACGCAAGGGATATATGCATCGAAGTTACAACAGCGTAACGCGATTTCAATATAAAGAAAAATGATGCGCCACACAGCACTTGAAAGAGTGCAATTTACAAATGCGCATCCAGTAGCAGTTGTGGGATGGCATGAAATCCATGAAAGTGAAACTGAAACTATGCGACTGGGCTGTACTGGCATATAAATTTCTCTTGAGGAAAGTTCTTAACATCTGAAAGAGGCAGCCAACTTTTATATACCTGATGAAAAAAAAAACAGTTGGCCGAGCCTGGCTTCCCGCTGAACCGGTTGTTTTGCATTTTTTCTGCAAGAGCTGCTGTAGACTTGCATTTTTAATTGATGCCCACAGGAACAATCTTTCCAGCAATTGCATAAGAACAGGTTGAACAAGTCTAGGAACGCATGTGTACCAATAAGTATAGGGCATAAATAATTCGTCCTAAACCATGTGCCCAGTTCAGATGTAACAGGTTAGCACAGCTGTTGTACAGCTTCGCATATATAAAACACCAGTAACGAAATGGGCGATGCAGCATGATTCTTTTCATATAAATGCAATTGCATGCGCCTGTCGAGGAGGCGTATCGATGGTGACACGTCGCTATCGACATTAAACCTGCCCATGGCATCATCATTGATATACAGTCGAACCTCGATATATCGAACAGCGCGGTGATTGCAAAATAGTTCGATATAGCCGGAATTCGATATACAAAATCACATAGAAAACGCGTCAAAAACTAGTACAAATCAATCAATGAACCAATCGTGGCACAGTGGCGCAATAAATACTCACTTGAAGTTTCAAACAAAGTATTTATTCCTTTGGCTTAACTGGGCCCTCGAAAAGTACTGTAGCAGCGTAGCTTGCTTCAAATTGGCAACCGCGTGCTTAACCACGGCGTCCTCAACATAGTCTAAACGGTCCACAAGCGATAGTCCAGCGCCTTCTATTGCGCCGCAGTAGCGGCGTACAAGGTCCAAAGCAGCTACAGCCTCAGTTGCAGTCGGGAGCGGGGCAGCGCTTACGGGATCAACCTCGGCAGCGTCTTCGTTTGGCCGCTCAGCAGTAACTTCCAACGCAATCTCTACATCTGTCAACTCCGCCACTGTTCCGGTGCTGTCATCACCGCCAACGAAGTCATCAATGCACATGCTGTGTGGCTCAGCACCGACAAAGCGCTCCAACTGGCTCCAGGTTTCTTCGAGCTGGCATTCTTCCTCTGTGCCGTCGTCCAACGCTGATTCTTCAGTTGCTTGCTCGGAAGCTTCTTCAATGCGGCTTACAAAACCCGCATGCCGAAAGCAGTGAACTACTGTCGACTGCTTGACGCTGTCCCACGAGGCTTTCAGCATTTGAATGGCACCCAAAAGGTCTATCTTTAGCTCTTGGCCCATCCGCAGCTTGAGAAGCAAAATGTCGATCAGCCGACGTTTATAAATGGATTTGAAAGCGCGAATAATGCCCTGGTCCAATGGTTGCAGCTTCGACGTCGTGTTCGGCGGCAAAAACTTAATTTCAATGTTGCTCAGCTGGACATCAGTGTGGTGTGCTGTGCAACTGTCAACGATGAGGCAAACCGTCCGGCCTTGAGGCGCCAGCTCCGAGTCCCATGCCTTCAACCATTTTTGGAATATCTCCCGAGTCATCCACAATTTCTTGTTCCATGCGTATGTCACCAGAACACTGGGGCAGTTGCGCATGCATCTCGGGGTTTGGAACTTGCCTATGACAAGTGGCCGCAGCTTCGTGCTGCCGTCCATATTCGCAGCCAACAGAACTGTAATACGAGCCTTGCCTTGCTTGCCGCCGTGGCACTTGTCTCCGCGCGCGTTGAGCGTTTGTCGCGGAAGCATTTGCCAGAACAGGCCCGTCTCGTCAGCACTTAATATCTGATTGGGCTCATACTTGACGAGAATCTTACGCCACTCTTCTTCAAGCCACTTCTTGATCTCGCCTTCATTGGCGTCCTCACTTTCCCCCGAGACTGTCTTCCCGACAATGTTAAAGCGGGCCTTAAAACATTGCAGCCAACCGCTGCTGGCATTGAAGTTCTCGGCACCGAGAATGAACGCAAAGTTCTTGGCCTTCTGTTGTATCATCGGTCCCGATACAGGAATATTCCGGGCCCTTGCGTCGATGAACCATTTGTGCAGCGCCTTCTCAACGTCTTCAAAGGCAGCTTTGCGCACCCGCCGCGTGCCTGAGTGCTGGTTTTGTTCCGCCTTGGCCTTTATGTCACTCTTGTTTTTCCTCCTCCTGCTCCTCGGTATGCTGAAAGCTTCAGCGACGCTTGACTTTTTTTCACCATTTTCAATGCGGCGGATCACTTCCAATTTCGCAGCAAATGTCAGGGTCGTCCGCTTCTTCGCGTTTGCAGCCATCACAACACCGACCACGCCGTGACAGGCCTAGGCCACCTAGGCTGCCTAGGCCACACACGATAACAACGACTGGCGCAGCACAAGTGGCAGCGCCGAGACGCGGTTAGTCGACAAACTAAATCAGGCTAGCCACCCTAGCCCGGCCAAGCCACCGCGTGCATACGCCGCTACGTTCAAATGGCGCCCCCAGCGCGACCGATGTATGCAGCGATCGTGCGCAGCAGTCGGGAACGCCCATCGCACCGCCGCTATCTTCGAGGACGTTGAGGGAAAGCTCGCCTCCTGTCAACAGAGTGCACATGGTTTGGGGTGGCGGAGTTCGATTTATCCATTTGGAAACCGACGCCATTCGAAATAAAAAATTAAAAATGCATGCGATTTTCCGCGTGTTCGATATAATCAATACTTCGATATATCTGTGTTCGATATATCGAGGTTCGACTGTACTGTGAAGCACATCCTGAAATTATCAACAGCCAAATGTACTGACACCCCAATCGAAGGTGTTTTTAAAGACATCCTTTCTGTTATCGATATAAGCAATAATACATCAAGGATAAACTGTGATATATAACTGCATCTTCATCCTACGCAGTTAGAGTTTCAAACATCGAACTACCGTATAAAGGCGTTTAAGGGCCGCACTTTTTTTCACCAATTCGAGAGCCAATTTTTAGGGTGCGGCCTATATACGTGACATACAAAAACTTTTTCTTTTTTTCCTAAGTAAAAACAGACCTTATCAGCGAATATGTGGCATTTATTTACCATTCAATCGTCACTAGCAGAGTCTTCTGACTCCAAGCTGGTGCTGTGCTCTGGTGCAAGTTCACTCCACAAATCATCTTCAGCCCCATTTCAACTGTTTGAAATCCCAGCTACCTTGAAACTATGGGATACAATTTCCATAGACAGTGTTTCACGCAGACAAAATTCAGCCAAACACAGTCGCAAGCGGTGCCCTCTTCAGCCACCCGGTCTGCGTCTAGTCGTGATTGCCGTTTGCCATCCATTCTTAGTACTGCCTTCGGAATTCAACCTTAAGAGGCCAATTGATGCTGACGTCCAGGGGTTGCAGCATGCCGGTGAGGCCGCCCGGAATAACGGCCACGCCTGTGCGGAAGTGACCGCGGAAGCTGTCCTAAACGAGCAGCGATCGTTTGGCCGACATGGTGCCTGCATGATTCGGCCAAATGCTTTTTATCCAGTCGAGCGCAAGCTCATCGTCCATGTCCGTTGCAGCATGTCTGCTGTCAACGCATCGCCATTGTTCCGCACTTCCATTGCATAGCGAAACAGCTCTTCTTCCAGTTCGGGATACTTGCACAGCTTATAACTGGCGTTCTTCAACGCATCCTTCTGGTTGCACCATCTTCGCATGCACTTCTCGTGCATGTCAAATTTTCTGCCCGCTGCACGCTTGCAGTGTTCGAGGGCTAACTCCACTACCTTCAGTTTAAAGCCTGCAGTATACCTACCAATATGCTTACCCATCGTACTACAATGGCAATGCTCAACGGCAATTCACGAAAAATAAAGCAGAGAGCCCACAAGAGCCAGAATTATGGCGTGCGACCACGCCAACCACACTACCACTACTTACGTGCCTTTGACAATCGGCAAAACAAAGCCGGAGTGACCGGAGCTGGCGATACCGATGCCGATATGAATTGTGAAAGTTCGCGGCAGAAGGAATATGATAATATGATGATGACGATGACCCGCAATTTCGTGCGCCATCCATGGGCGGCATCCGGAAGCTTCTGTGCGCGTGCATTTCGAAGGCTATTCCCGCGTGGGTCGTGGAAAGTTTAGGTGCGGCCCATACATGAATCTTTTTTTTTTTTCAATATTTGCTTCAGGAAATAGGGGGTGCGGCCCTTACACGTGTCTATACGGTATATGGCTGCGACATCACAGACGAGTTGAGGTCACATGTTTATGACTTCAGCTTTAAGACAGGCTTGCGTAAGAACAAAGAAACAAAATTAACAAAGTAGCTACCCTATTTTTGCATTAAGTTAAAAAAAAATCTTCAATTAAAAAAAAAGAAAAAAAAAAAACGTTATGTACCTTTTTCTTATCCTTGTCAGTGTTGCTGACAGCAGGTGACTTTCGGTCTCCAGCAGGCGTCCGGTTGTTGGCAGCGAGTGCTCCTCCATCCACATTCTCTGGACTTGTCCCATCTCCTCCGCTATTGCTACCATGTTTACTCCTGCCTTTCGTGTGGTTCTGGTTCTGCAAAAGAAAATAAGAGAGAAAATTAAAAGACAAAGGTGCCCGAGACAACTTGGGGCAACCGACAAGTGGCACTTATTAAAAGGACTCTGTCTTTTGTAGAACAGTGGAAAGCTTACCACCCAAAGTCCTGAAGCCTGCAGTTCGGTAAGGCTTACAAACATGACTAAACCATGTAAATCTGTTCATCTCAACAAACGAGTATTTAGAGACTATTAGTAAGCCTGTAATGACAAAAGCACAAATCAGGAGGAGTTCACATCAGAATGCCTCCCGAGCGTGCTGAAATATGCTTTCAGATGTATTGCATAACCAAGTAGTCAACCTCTACCACAACTGCTCCTCTGCTGCAACAGATCCTGGCAAAAATATTAATAATAAAAAAGAGAAATTTCATTTCAAAAGAGCACAATGCGTCAACTACACATTACATGCAAGACTAGACTGCCTTCATACACAAGCTTAAAACTGTTCTAGGCATTTTTTTTTTTTTTTTTTAAAGTGCCGCTACATTATTTTTTTCTTACAAAACGCAAAACTATAACAATCACCTATCGGTCACTTAATGCTGCAGAATGGTTACCGAGTAGCACTGAGAGTCTGCACCTACGAGGAGACAATCAATATTTGAGACAGAAATTCGATGCAAGCATCAGGTGTTTGGCATGCAACTAGAGAGTTATTTATTTATTTATTTATTTATACAATACTGCAGGCCTCGTTGCGGCCCAGGCGAGAGGGGCATACAAAGTACAGATTAATTACATTTGCAGATGTAAGAGCAAAAGGGCCAAATGAATAGTGTGCACAATAGCAATACAGCCTACCAGTTGCGATAACAAAATGGGTAAAAAGAACACTCGGTCTTGTAACCAAACAATTCCCGAAACAAAAAGTGAGGAGTAAATGTACAAATGAACCGTCAGTATAGTTTAAGGGGTGACGCGACCTTTGAAAACTGAAAAATCGCGGAAGAGTCGATTTTTGGAAGATTATATATTCCGGTAGTATGTCTTATAAACTACCATTTCTGTAATTATCAATGCCCAACTCGCCGTAGAAATACTCGAAATTAATTATTTAACAAGCAGCGGCAGCCGCGGAGCAGCGAGCAAGCGTCGAAAATTCCCAAACTTCGCGCACGTGCCATTCCTCTCCCGCCGAACTGAGCGCCGCCATCTTGGTATTGTTTTGTTTGTGAATTCTTGCGCTTTCTGCTGCCACCCTCGGCGGCTGCAATGGCAGCGCGGTCGAGGCGTGGCTTGCTTCCGATTGGGAGCCTCGTGGCGGCTTTCAAGTTTCCTGCGCTCGAATTCAAGGCTGCGATTGGGAAAAGCGCGCGCTCCGCGAGAACGCGGGGGATCGGGCGACTACTATTGGTGCTGCGGCCGCTGATGCGTCGGTCTCTGCTGGCTAACTCCCCGCGTCGTCTGCTACGGCTCTTTGCTTGCTGTCGTTGGCTGTCTTTGTACTTCGTGCGTTCTGTTCGCCTTACGCCATTTTTGCGATCGCCGGATTTACGATCTTTCGTCGTGCCCTCTGAACGGTTTCGTGCAACGTGTTAAACGTTGCGTGGTCGCTCATGATGCCTCGAGATGCTACACAGGTTCAGTGCAGACTTGGCTAGCTTTTTTTTTTTCTTTGTTCTTTTTTGTTCTTTGTTTTTTCCTTTCGGCGCTGATGCCGCGGGGGATAAACCGGGAATCCGCTTGCTGCGTCTGCGCCCATCATGCTAGGGCGAAATGCCACAGGGGAATCTGGAATGCCGATTGTCGCGGCTTGCAGAGCACAGGATCGACGGATCTCAGCATGTGGAAGCGGTCCACGGCACCAAGGCGTTCGCTGTAGCCGATAGGCTAGTCACACAGATGTTCGTTGTAGCCGAGACGAAGCGCCATAGCCCTAATGTATATTTTGACAGTCGCACCGGACTTGTTCGTGACAAGAGAGTGTTCATCTTACGTGGGGCCGGTTTAAGTGGGCTCGACTGTACCTGAATAAATTTTGAGGGCAAGGCAAGCCCATGTATTCAAAATATTATGTCTGGAATTTGTCATAATTAATATGATTAATCAACATAGGTCTAATTGATAACAAAAGCTCCAGTGCTGTGCTATTTTTCAGCAATAAAATTTAGAAAAAGGGCTTTGTCTTGCCCTGAGGAACTTATCTAGGAATCAGCATGACAAATTGCACAATGCCAGTGCCTTTCGCAATTTCTCCAGGCTTGACATAAAGGACCTATTCGAACCAATTTGATATTCTTCTGTAACTTGAGAACTAGCATGCACAATTCTATGAAACTTGGTGGTTTTTCATTTGTTAACGTCATGAGCCTGTCCTGAAAATTTCATCATAGTAACTTGAGAAACAAAAAAGTTATTGTTCTCTCAACCTTTGAGAGCCGTTTTCTCGGAATCAATTTTTTGCATGTTGTGGCTGCTAGGGAAAATCATAGCTCAAGAACCGCTTATTGGATTTTAATGAGGTTTTTTTTGCTACATACCTAAGTAAATTTCTGAGGGCAAGACAATTTCTTTTTTTCAGAATATTTCATGTGTAATTAGGGGCAGTCAATTAAAATATCGTTAAGTCAGGTGTAAATTTTAACACTAAATTTGGGGCTGTACTAAAATTTTTCAGAGAGGAAATTTGGAAAAAGGAAATTGTCTTGCCCTGGGGAAACTATCCAGGAATGGCCATGACAAATTTCACACTGCTAGCAGATTTTGTAAATTCTCCAGGCCCGCCCCTAGGGACCTATGTAAACTATCTTGATATACTCCTTTAACTTGAGAACCGATGAGCCCAGCTCCATGAAACTTGGTAGTTCTTCAAATGTGAGTACTATGAGCATACCCTGAAAATTTCATTCGAAATACCTCAAGAAATAAAAAAGTTGGTGTTCAAGGGTAGCCTCCCCCCTTAAGCAGTGAGAAGGAATATAGCACAAAGATCGATTTGAGTTACTAATTCACAAGAAAATGAAATCAGTAATTCAAACGGTCAATGGAATCAGTACTGTTTAGTAGCGACTGAGGTAAATTATTCCAATCAGTTATAGTGCGTTCAAAAAGAAAAAGATACAAATACATAAATCCTCGCACGTCTCCTCATAAATCCTCCTCATAAATACATAAATCCTCGCAGCATGTAAGCTACATGTGGGAACAGAATTTTTATTACTGTTTCGAAATAATGCTGTAGCCATTTTATCACGTTAGGAACAATTTGTACAGCCTTTATCAAAAGTTTACAGCCCAGAGGGTCTGCTTTTAAGCCATATAATATGACTTCTGTAATAATCGTGCAAGTCCTAGCCATTGGAGAGAGTAGGACGAAAAATCTTCTTGCCTTCAGCAAGTATGAAAACCTGGGAATGCATTACGAGCCGCATAGTATCGCTCTGAAGTAGACACCCTGGGCAGTAAACTTTTGATAAAGGCTGTACCTTGAGTTTAAATGTCTTTTAAAATCACTTATAAAAATATACAAAACCGTTTTCAACATTGCATTTCTTTTTCTTTCTAGCACGTAATCATGTGTCATTTGTGATCATTTATAGTGTTTTCTTTTTTTCCATTGTTCCTGGCTATGAAAGGATGCTAATTAATATACCTTGAGGACCAATCAACCTATCATAAATCAAAAGCCTATCACTGAAGAAGCTGAATAAGCATACATGGGACCGTCCGGTCTCATCACCAAGCCTCACTGGGCAAGAGATACTTGACACCAATCCAAGATCACCAAGCACGTGAGGAAGAAAAGGGAGCAAACCTCCTTGTTTCGTCGAGTGCGCATGACATGCTTTCCATTGAGCGCATCCCCTTCGACAGGCTTAAAGAGGAACGGCGGGGCCCCGTCTCCCTCACTGGCTGCGAGGGGTCGCACTGCCTCGGTGCCCTTCTTCTGTTGGCAGCAGTCCCAGCAAAGCACAGAGCCTTCCTTCCCCGTCTGGAACCACTCCTTCGAGCCTGACGACAAACAAACAGAGGGGCAAGTCAGCTGGTACTTTAAAAGGCGACAAAAAAAAAAAAAAAAACAATGCAGATTTCACAAAGTGAGGCCTCGGTCCCAACAAGGGCATTAAAAAAGCTCGTCAGTGGGAAGGTTGGCATGACATGCCCTATAAAACAACTCGAGACACTGAAGTGGCAATGCTTGCAGCATGCACTTCTGTGGCCTGCAACAAATCAGAATGGCACTAACTTGTGAAGGGCTTGCAAAGAAGAGTATCTGCACTCACTGGTCGCAAGGCAACTGTGGCACATGTAGGCGGGCACTTCCCGGGAATCAGAATCATCAGCAGACTCCTCTTCTTCGCTCGCTGAACTCGCGTCCGCTGCAACAACACAAGAGAGATCCCAGCGCCAATCTATCCACATACATTGCGTGTTGAACAGGGAAACTTTGTGCACCTTCACCTGCCAGTCTGCGGACAAGCAGCAAATATCTGGTAGACACACATTGTAGCTCACATTGCTCACGCCTCGCGTAATGCTAAACTAGTGCCGCAGGAGTTGGTGCTCAGATCAAGGTTGAAGCAAGCAGTGCTTTGGGCACCGCCAATCGTAGAAGGTCTGAATTTGTTACCGCTACACTGTAAACACAATAACTCACTCTAACTCTCTCTATAACTAAATTAAAATTAGGCTCTAGCTGATTTCTGAGTAACCTCCAGCAGCAAAGCAGGCTACACGACAGCTGCTACAAACCTTTTGTAGGGAATTTTTAAGGGGAAATTTTGAGAGTTCGATATAAGCAATAGTTCAATATATCCAGGATCGACTGTACCATAGTGCAAAATAACCTAACATATGATGCAAATGAACTCACCCTGGCAACCAGCCAACTCCACAGTCCCAAGCTGGGACCAAGAAATGGCTGCAAAGGCCACCGATAAACATATTCAATGTGTAGAATGAATGCTTTTGAACGCTTGCCCAAAGCATAATTCCTTGAAACGGAGCCAGTGATTTAATATTAAATTTAGAGAATTGTTTTTGATAACTCGCAAGAAGGTTTAGTGGTGTGTAGTGGTGATTTTTAGAACTCTTCTCTTTAATGCATATGCCAAGAGTAAGGCAATTTCATGACAGGACACTAGAGGATGCTATTCGCTGCAACCACAACGGCCACAACAATCACGGTTGAAAAACAATGCATAAAGTAGGTGGCGTCTATAGCGCTGTCCGAAGCCGCTTTTGTACAACCTTCAAATTTCGATCAAAAGCGCAGCAGCAGTGTAGTCCCGCCCCGTCCTTGCAGCATTGATTGATTGTGTAGCCACAGCGTGTTAATTAAATGGAATGTAATACAAAAAAAAGAAAAAGAAATGAAAGGTCTGCACTGAGCCACATAACGAAAGTACAAAAGTTTGCAATGCTCATAGCACATAGCAGTGCCACCTGCTAGCGCGCTGTGGCCAACGACACTCTGCCCGTGCATTACTCCCTGGTCATCACTAGACCTAGTTTGTTTTGCATCAAAGTCAAGGCAGACGGCACTTTGGAACTGGCCGGCGTAACAGCAGGCAAGTCTATGAATAGCACTGCCTTACTATGAACTCTATTACTTCACACTAAAATAAAGATATTATTGAGTTCTGCGACTCAGCAGCAGCGGAGCTAGCATACAGGCTGACCAAGTGAGCCTGCTATGTGACTGGTTGTGGGTAGAAACTTGCTTGTATTACAGCTACCACTTCTACCAGCAACTTGGTATGGGTCAGCAATCCTCGACAGGGATTCATTATTGACGTTATTTTATCCCAGGGGTTATTATTTGCAGAACAACAAATCCTAGCATGCTTCTCTGGTGGCCCCTGTAGAGAGGCTGTTGGCACATAAGGTTTGAGGGAGGTTCGCTAGGAGAGGCAGTGCAGCTGTTGGACCATACCGGTTGCGCCCATATTGCCGCACCTTCAGATGGCATCTTAAACGCTGCGTTGCAAAAAATTATGATATAGTTTCAAATGCAACTTGCTCTGCCAATGATTACGTCAGTTCTTTTACTGCAACAGCTGGTTGCTGTGTGACAATGCAGACGAGAAGGTAGAAAAAGGCAATGACTAGTGAATGCGTGGGAGGGAAAAGATCCAATAGCTGCAAGTATGCAAACCGAACGTCAGCCAATGACACACTCATGGGCGAGGTGTCGTCCGAAGTTTCCTTTATCTTTTTTTTTTTTTTTCTTCTTTTTCTGGTGTCTCGGAGCATCGAGTTGAGGAGAGACAGGAAGAGTACCATGTTAATCGCCAATATCTCCGGTGTTAATGAAGCTAGTTGAAAAATTCCTGTGATGGAGTGACTAGTGAGGAAATGCCTATTTCTCATCCACTTCATTTAACCTTATTTTAGGCTTTTCATAATCCCTTTAGAGTCCCTTTTTCTTTTTTCCCCTGATAACAATGGCTCAAAACATTCTTTCCTCCTCTTGGAAAGGAGGGCTGTGCTGATTACTCCATCTTTGTGGCAATAAAAAAAAAAAATCACAAGGTATGGTGAAGGTTGACAAAAACAGATAAAAAAAAAAAAGAACATGCAAAGTTTGGTTGGGGATCGCATAAATTCCAGCGTGCTTTCTTTCAGTGTTTTAGACGCACCGAATTCATTCTGCGCCACTTTGGTCAGTCGGGATGATGGTCTGCTTCGCCGAAGCACGTTCTGCCGGCGGTGTCTCCGGTGAGGCCGGGAAGTCGCCGCGCCTGGGGTCTTCTTCCACAGGTAGTAGAACTCCACCAAGTCAGCCTGTGTGGTGGGCAATGAAGACACCGAGAAGTGCTTCTGCTTTTCAAGAAGTGAGTATGGGAAGCCATTAGCAGAACAGTACACACAGCCTATTTGTGCAGCATTTGACAAAAGGCTATTGAATAACTCGAGTACCGCGGCCAAAAGCAGGGACCACTTGTAATCGATGACATGGAAAAGGTAGCTGCTCATTTCGAACAAGAAATTAATAAATAATAAAGTGGCACTGACCGTCTCCTTGTGCGAAAGGAGCTCCTTGCGTATCTTGAAGAAGTTTTTGCCATATTGCCTCAGGCCCTTGACAAAGCGTTTCTGCAGAAAACAACGGCAAATGGACCAACGTGTCAAAAAAAAAAAAAAAAAATTCACGGGACGACCCCACCATCTGATGCGACAATTCTGCAAAAGCAGTTGGATTTCACTCTCACTGATTACAGTTATGCTTTTACTTCAATCCAGGGTTCCACACCCTGTGAGACCTAGGCCAATGCGAGAGCAAGTTGAGAGGGATGGTGGGAAGACCTGCTGTTCAACCTAACTCTGTACCGAACAACACTGACATATTTAACAGTACTGCTGTCTCCCAAGACTCAACTGCCACCTTTCACAAATTCTTACCACGAGACTAGGCTGTGGCCCAGTAACAAGTCCAAAACTCACACATTTCCACACCTTAACCTCCTATTTAAGCAGCACCGGACATAATATACCTACACATACTACTACTGCAACACCTATTCATCCTTAGACTCCACGAATAGAGAATACCACAACACTAGGGCCAATCCCTCTTATTTCAAACTCAACTCTTGCTCGGTAAAAATATTTGCTGACTGTCTTGAACCTAGATGACCAGGCCTAAAGAAGGGCACAGGCTGCTGGAACCTCTGCCTATGGAAAGTGAAGGTTTGTTTGTACATATTGGTAGCTGTCGGGGTAGAGTTGAGGCAAAAAGCGGCAAAGTTTAAAGTGGTTAAACCTAGCACAACACATAAAGGCTCTAGTTTGGCACAGTTTCTTGGTGGATTTGGCAGATGTAGTCGTATTTACCACTGTTTTTTCACACCACTTTAATTTGGGGGCACTCTAACTCCTCTCGCAAGGGTATGGCATGACAGTGTTAACAGCACCCCTTTTGCCAACTCCTTTTACAGATCCCTGCTCACTTACATGCACTCGCTACTAACCTTGCAATCTGTGCCTCTATTATCCCACATGTACTAATTAGGGTGCAGTAGTACGCCACTAGATTACAGAGACCGCCCGCTGCAGATATGATGCCCCACTTATGTCAAGCCGTAAAAATAAGCCTGCGTGGCCCGAGGCAGCACGTCTATCTGAGGATCCTAGGGTCGCGCGAAAGCTGCATCCTAATGTCACCCTCCCATCTCAATGGCAAAGCATAAGGCGCAATGCTTGCCAAATATGCAGGCGTTTAAAGGCCGAGGCTTCACAAATAGCTCCCTTTTCTTTTTTATTTGCCCCATGAAGTAATCCTTTTGCCCTAAAGATATTGAGAACCCCTGAACTAGGGTAACTAGGAATGTTGCCTACCCATTTATTACCATTCTGTGCCATCACCCACCCACCTCCACCAAAAGAGATAGACCTTGAACTGCCAACTCGGACCAAGAATGTACAAAGCATCAGCACTCAAGCAAGACTTGTGACCAATGATGGTACCTTTTTTCTCTCACTACCTCTACTTGCGACCACACATTGTTTTTTTCGTAGACCCCTAGTGGGTGAAGGTAGGTGGGCAGACGCTGGGTGGAGGGTAGAGGTGGGTGGAGGTAGGATGGGGAGGTGGCTGGTTTTTCCGGAAGGCAGGAGCTTTACTCTCCAAGGCTATAGTCAGCAACACATTACACATGACACTGGTACTGCCTTCACAGTAGAAAGTAGGGATATGTGAATACCGAACAGTGACTCTCGAATCAAATATCAAGTTGAATCAAAAAAACAAAAAACAAGTATCGAATCAAACATCCAGTAGTTCGCACACTGAATTTCGTTCAGCAGAGCCGAAAGAATGCAGCGCCTTCAAGGGACCAGTTCGAATTACCGAACGTCACTAGTTGCCGAGATCTGAGATGAAAACTAAGTGACAATGACAATACTATTTACTTGATTTCGTCATGTGCTTTGCTTTCCACACACTACTGAGAATGTCGACCACCACTGCCAGTGCCTACATGACCCTTTCGCAGTGCGACACAGTAGCTGCGGTGCCTCTTCGCAAGCAGCCCCGCCACGGGTTGAGGAGCATACTTAATGTGCAGAGGAAGCACGCAGATATAAGAGAGGGGAATGTGCGTAGGCGTTAGAACGGCGCGACACCACGACACCAATAGAACTGAAAGACCAGTGACGTCCAAAGCAAAATCTGAAACTGCATGACTAGTCAATGCATGCACCTAATGACAGTGGCATGATGGTGTCATTTGGACGATCACTGGCAAGTCTCGATGCGACCCCCCATCCAAATTAGCCAGCTTCCAATGTCACAGATTTACATGGCGTCAGCCCCTATTGCGTTCCCATGTTTGAATTATACAAATTTGCTAATTAACAGGACTTTACTGTACCTTTTCTTCCCTGCACCAGTGCCAAGCCTCTCGCAAAATATAAAGAATATTCGGTCATCCAAATAATAGGTATTATACAAGGTATCCTATTCACAAATCAAATTATTTGAGAACTTGTCACTCAATATGTATGGTTATTTGCACACCCCTACTAAAAACAGCATCGGATCAAAACTCGGGAGACTCTCGAATTATCCAGCAGAAGGAAGCAATGCAAGGCACACAACAAAACTCTCTCTCGTAACAGCTGTGATCCTCTAGTAATCCCAGCGACATCGAATGACATCCCATCATGGTGCCCTTGCCTGGTCCTCGTCGGTCCACTTCTTATCGAGGCCCCGGGGAACTGGGTTCTTGACCAGGGCCTGCAGGGCCCGGCCCGTGTCGTACTGGCTGTCGTGCAGCAGGTCCAACGCGTTGATGGTCGTGTCATCCCGCGAGGCTGCCAGGCATCCATCTTCCGCCGAGCCCCCATCACACATGCCCGCAAATGCCGCCATGCTCCTGAAATCATCACCAACAATTACATCATAGAAAAGTGGTGTGCAGTATAAATACCGAAAAATATAGCCAGCGGTTGTCTAAGCCCTAGAAGCAGCAAGTTAGAATGTGTGTCCAAAACACCCCCTTTGGCGGCTCAGTGACTAAGGCTAAGAGTTGGATGCTCCAGTTTCCATATTTTTCTTTTTAATTTGGCAGACTTCTTTTCGCGTTTGTTGAAGAATGCAAGTTTCATTCTTATTTATGGCCGATATTATTTCCTGATGACTAATTCACTTTATTTTTGGTGATTTATAGTGGCAATCCTATGCAGTCAAAATTCAATTACAAACTTCCATCTCGGCATTTTTTTTGGCATGAACAGTTTTACCAGTGCTCAACATGTAAATGGTTATACTTAAAGCTATGATTATATAAAAAAAAACTGCTACTGCCATTTAAATATTAATGAGCTAAATGTGATAGATGGCATACAGAAAAACCCAAATTGAGAATTACCTTACAAGAACTATGTCAACATAAGATTACTGGGTTGTCACGATGGGAGAGTGAGAGGGCATCATGCCCTGCCCTCTTTTTTGACTACGCCACTGATCTGATCTATTACGTAGATAGAGTGCAATCTTTTCTGCCGAGGGCCGAAGTCTAACAAATACTTCATTGTGATGTTTACACCTTCGAGGAGGATCATCGAACCATCCGGGATGGTTTGAACTTCCTTTGCCGGAAGTCCAGCTATGCACTACAGGGTAGCCACCACAAGTATAGAGAAAACAGGAGTCCCAGAGGGCTGCAAGTGGTGGTACCGCTGTCTACATCGAATGCAGAGGAGGAGGTGAAGCAAGAAAGAGCAAAGAGGCCAACCTGGCAGCCCTCAGGTACATCATGAGGTCGCAGTCGGGCACTCCGGGCGTCCAGCGCAGCTCCTCGCGGGGCATGCCGGGGGGCTCGTGGGCGGGCCGCAGTTCGGGCAGCCGTGCCTGGTGCCCGGGCCCCACCCGGATCTCGCCCCCGGCTGGCCGCTCGGGGCCTTCCCCCGCCACGCTGCCTCCTTCCGACGGGGGGGATCAGCCACCCCACGACTGCCACCACCCACCACTGCTGCTGGACACCCCCCGCCCTGCAGAGCATACGGAACAGCTCACACCATGGTCTATGAGGGAGGGAGGGAGGAAAAAAAAGAGCAGGCACTGCAGAGGAGAGCTGTGAATGAATTCTAAACGCCTGGATTTCTTTTAATGTGCCCCAACATTTCATAGCACAGGGGCATATTGTATTTTGGCTCCCCCGAAACATGGCCACCACAGCCAGTATTCATATACAAGCCATGGACCTAACCTACTAAATGGGTGGCAATATCCACAAAGACCACGAAATCTATGCTTTTTGTTTTGTAGGGCTTCTATAAGCTCATCTACAATGCAGAAAACAAGTGGTATATGTGAACACTGCAGAATACACAAATAGAGTAATCAATTTTGGACAGCAAGCTCACATTATGCCAAGCACTCAAAACTGCACATGCTATATTCATGCAAGCATCTGCCTTTCACAATGATTATGGTTTCATCGAATGAGAAATGAGATGCACATGTGCATCAGGAATGGAGTGCACAGTAACTTGAACAGGCAGAACTGCCAACATGGCATTTTGCATACATCATGTCTGTTTCCCCAAAACAGAGTGAGTTACTACTACTATTATTTTGAAGAGCTTGTCTTGTCCTTCAATTACAAAATATTTTCACATTTATGATGCCTCTATAGTGCTTTTAACTGACACCATTCAACCGACAACCAAACTGTTGTGAATTACCTCCCTTCCCTTTCGTGAACCTTACGACAGTAACGCCACTACCAACTCACCAACCTTGCCTCGGGCAGAGTAGTTTGGGCAGGTCAGCCCAGCCACAAAAACATGAACAGGCGCAACCAAGTTGCAATCTGTTCAGGGCTGCTTACAGCTAGCACCCTGTCAAACAGCTGTTGCAGCACGATGAGGACTGCTCGGCACACACACACACTCCCTCTCCTTCCTCCCGCTGCCACAATTCTCCGGTGCTTCATGATTGATGGGCATAGAGCATCACAATGCAACAGTAACTGCCAGCAGCACAGATACTAGCATCGATGCGCGTCATGCATGCACTGCAAGACAATGGCCGATTCATCCCACACTATGTGTGGCACACGGGCAGACACTGATGTGTGGCTTAAGCGGCCTTTCGACGTGCGTACACCTTACCGCTTCAGCAGAGCTCCCAAATGTGTGCCTTACTACAATGTGAGCAATTGTATACGAAATGTTACCTCCAGCTATTGGTGTAAATATTCCAGTTTCTTAAGTCCCGCTAAACACACAAAAGGAGGGTTGAAACCAAGTCGCTTTGGAAACTGAACCGACCACACAATAATCAGCCATCACAACCCTACTTCAGAAAGGCTTCCTCAGATGACTGCTAGTCACTGCAAACATCATTTCGCCATCTTGTCATTCATGCCAGCTCCTTGCATATGCATTCACCAAAATTTCTTTGAGGGGATACTGCACTAAGCACGATCATACAAATGCTCCTTTAACACTGTAGTGCACACAAGCGTCTTTGCAGCTACAGATGTAAATGCCTGGAGATGCATTGGAGACAAAATTTAATATAAGCAAGCTGCAAAGAGCAAATAAAAAATGAGCACTTCCTTGATCCGAAACCTACCTTCTATTACCAGTTCATGAAAATGCAGCGTTCTATATACTTTGAAAAATAAGTTCTCGTGGTTTAATCTCTTCCAGAAGTAAAAATTGCCACAAAGGCCCAATCTTTCTGCCAAATTTAAGAAATTAAGAAAAGGATGAAATCGAAATGCTGTGACAAAGGTCCATGCAAGCAATGGAGCCCATAAATTATTTCTGACCACCAACGTCCAGAAACAACCTGAAATTCCGTGACCTAGAGGTGCAATGAGACCCCTCCATGCTTAGACTGCCGAGCAGTTATAGGCTTTTTTTCTCAATCTGCAGCCCAAAAACTTTTGTGGCCTCCTGTATGTTCAAACAAACCTAAGTCTGCACACATACAGAAGTGCTCGCAACTAGCTGTTCCCTTCTACACGTGTTTTCGAAATGGCTCTTTTAATGCCACGTCACAATGCAACACCTGCTCAGCATGAACGAGAAGCCAAGGCAGGGCATGACTTTTAGCCAACCACCGTTTACACTAATGGAGCCCTTGGCATCATATGTCCCTCGCATGCATTTCAGACAGCTCGCAACAGGAGAAGCAACATGCTCTTTGTCCCACTCTGCCAACACAAAGCCCCACTGCGAGCAGCTCTTGTTTAAACATCCTGATAAAGGCTCCCACAGCATGAAAAATGGCACAAGTGACGAGAATGCTTGCTCAGCTTTTCTGTCAAGCTGAATTACCATTCCCCTGGCCACCTGCTGTCGTGGGTGTATTCTTTGTTCATCCTTCAGGTATTTTTGCAGCTGACATCTTTTTTTTTTACTATTATTATTGGGGACTAAATAGTAGCAAGGCACTCATTTTGCAATAAAAGCTGGTATCAAACACTTATTCACATTAAACTGAATCAGCATGGTGAACAACTGTATGCATACTAAACTTCTGATTAACGGATCATTATGCGACAGCTGCATGTAACAGAAAAGAAAATACACAAAATTCACAGCTCCTATTACAAAGCCAATTTCCCTTTATGCATTATATTCACTATCGTTTTGCACTTTTATGATTCATTCTCAAGAGGTCTGGTATGTTTGTCTCCGCCAAATAATATTTAAAGAAAAAGCTGCTCTTCATATGAAATAGCCTGCAATACTCTTTGATGAAAGAATGGAGACTTTTTCATTCCTAACAGTGCCAACCAACAGAACAAAATATTGCTTGCAGAGAGCAGTGGCAGTTAGGTTTCAAGAAGGCAGCTTTGTGGCTTTCCCTACAGTACACATTTTAAGAGGGGGGGGGGGGCAAGATATTCAAAATGTGAACCTTCACTTGGCATTGTAAAATTGTCACCGCAGAAGGAGGGTGGCAAACGACACACACACATGCATGCAGCAGACCCATTTACCACACCCCAAAATGAGGCGACTCTGTGAGGAACAACTTTACATGAACAGCTTTGAGAGCCCATACTAAAGTTGTTTTGCTTTTTTTTTTATCCTTCCATAATGGTACAAGGCTGTCAGGAAGGTTTACAAATCTACTCTTCAACCTACTCTGAACAGATACCTTATCTTTATGCCTGAGTGATGTTGCATGCTTGACATTTCCAAGGAGTGCCACTCAGCCAACCCAACTGCCAGTGTTTACTTGATGCTCCAGGCACACTTGTAGCACACTTGTAACTCACAAGGTCCTCTTATACCTGGAGCCATGTGCTCTAACAATCGCGCTCAGCGACATTCTCGCTCTTGTGGGACACGAGGTGCGATGCAATGCAACAGTGAAGTGAAGGACATTTGTACACACACATCATTTAAAACATTACTCATTTTCAAATGAGCATATATGATTTACTGTTTCAAAATTAGGTGCCAGGGGAAAATTTCATTGTTCAATCGCCCGAATGAGGGGCTCTACAGAGACCGTACTGGTCACCTTTGCAAGCTCCCACGTCTCACATACGCTCTACTTCAGATGCGTGGCCTATAGATGCTCCCCCCACTATCCCAAGACACCACAATGCACCCGCTGCCTTGAATACGGCCACCGCGTGTTCCAGTGCCCTGCGCCACATCCTCGCTGCCCCACGTCCCCAAGTGTACCACGGTGCTCGCGCAGCCAGACTTCCCACACCGCTGCCTGAAACCGCAGCACCAAACAAACAGAAAGCAGCAAACCCACCAGTCTTGGTGACACTTGTTCTGCTGCTTCAATCAGTTCACTGCAAGATTTACTTCTCAGGTGTGGCGCTGTTACTCTGCTAGAGCTTAAAGGAGTATAGATACCTAATTTTTGGGTTCATCTTTTATCCTCTGTAATGATGTGTCGTAGGACATTACTGCACACGAATCGCCACATGATATTCTCCTACGAGAGAGTAGTAGTCAGAAATACTGGTGCAGCGGAAACCGGCAACCCGCAATAAAGGGTGGGCCACCATCATCATCTAAGCATTGGCCTGAACTGTGGAGCACAATTCCTGTCAAAAATGCAAAGCTGGCATAAACACCACAAAGGCTCCCACCCATTATGCTAGGACGCTTACAAAAGAATCCATAAGGGCTACCAGTTACGCCTCATAATCAAGCTAAAAAATCCAACACAAGAAAAAAATTTTTTTTTTTTCTTTGGGTTAAGAGAATGGAAAGACAAAACACAGTAAATTGGGAAAGTGATAACTTGGAATCTAAATGAAGGTGATACAAGAAAGGAACATGCCTGCCAATGGGAACTGCGCACACATTTTGTGAACAGTTTAGGATGAGCATGGTACAGAAAGCACTAAAGAATATTTCCTGGTGCTCAAAATCATGTGTAATATTTTTTCACAGCAGCATTCCTTTCGAAATTTGTGACATTTCTCCTCTTATATGCCAGGACAAAAGCAGTCAGTCAGTGCTATCACCATTCATTGTGGAATGTTGCAATGCAGTGTACCAGCAAAGATGCAAGAAATAAATTCCCTGCAAACTTCTTTTCATATGAACTACAAGTGTATATAAATGGCAAGACTGAGATAGTGTCAGAAGTTAAAGCCACACACGAAAAGTGTGTGGCTTTAAAGTAAAGAAACCCAAAACAAAGTGAGGAATGGTTGCATGAAATGATATATGGTAAAAAATGTTAGCATCATCCTAACATTAAGATTTTAGGTTACCTGATATTTGAATTGGCCTAACAAGCCAATGTCCTAGAAAAGATGGTGTCACAACTCAACAGCAGTTATCAGCAGCTGATACATGCCTGATGCATATGTGCCTTAGAATAAAAAAAAAAGTGAAACAAGCAACAAATAAAAAAGGTGCAGGCATTGTTTACCACTCTACCATAGAGGCTTGCCAAGATGTTTTTATACATATTTTTTGGCAATACAGATCGCACGTGCAATCTGCCTAGTACATACCAATATATCAACTGCCGTTTACAAGCAATGGCAGCTTTAATGAAATGCGATGCCATTACGGCCCACTTGCACACGTTAAACACCACCTGCCCTAGCTGGTTTTATCACTATGTAGAGAACAAATACAACCACCTGCAGCCTCGATCGCCCTCTGCATATCCTCTGACCTTTTAAAAGAAATAATGAGCACAGAGTCTCTCCTTCGTAGAATCACCATGTTCCAAGTGAGGCAAATCAACAAAATTGCACAAATGTGATAAAATTGGGGAGAGCCTCCATGATAGTTGTGACCATAAAAATGATGCATTAGCTCATGCAAAAACAGACTGCAATAAACACGCAACCACAGCACATAACCTTTCGTTATGTGCACAGACAGCCTGCGCCAACAGACTGCAAAATTAACTTCACTGGAAAAGAGAAGTTAACACCTGGACGCCTTGCAAGAGGCTTTCATTTAGGAATTTTCAAATGAAGTAACTCCTGTTTGCGCGCACCAATTTCTGTAGTCTTTGCATCTGCATGACAACTTCAGGCAGCATTCAGGCAAGGCATAACTGGCCTTGTTTCAAGACATGTTACAGGGCCTGTTCAAATGCACAGACGAACCTGTTCGTTTGTTTTCCCTCGTTTTTTTTTTTTCTGTTGTGTTACAAGCATACCCAATGGCATAACTTTGTCTAGCATGCTTTGTTTCCCATGAAATAGTGCACAGATCACTACATAAAATCAGGGTGCACTGGTCAGGTAATTTTACAGCGTAATCTTTTCTTATATGTTACTTGGGTTTTAACAGCCAAACAGCGGCTATGATGCCACAAGCGTGGCCTTGTGAAGGGAAGTATACACAGGGCTACTATTAGGGCTACTATCCAATTATCCATGCTTAACGTCCTGTACACCACTGTGAAGTAAGCTCACACCAGTCATGGGCAGTATCGATACATGCATCTTCGATACCATATTTCGACACATATTGTGCATCGTTATTAGGTTTCGCGTGCTAAAAGTGAAAATATTGGGGTATCGGTATCGTGTATTTCAGCGGTACTCGACACTAAAAAAAAAAAAACCTCGAAATATTAAAGCCACTGGCAGTCAGACTTTGGGGTGACGCCGCCTGCTGAGGCGGTAGCTATAGTTCCCTCATTCTCGTAGTCCCCTCCAAATGCCCCGTCTCCTTCGCCTCACCGATCTATTTAGATTTCTTTTCACTAAGACTGAAGGAGCGGTGCTCACGAGGCTGTTCACTTGTTAGCATCGATTGCGCACGAAGCCGTTAAGCCACGAAGCTGTTAACAAACACACTGAAAAGAAACAAACACGACAACGAAAAAGCAAGGAAGGCGAACACGTGGTAGGGACCACAAACACTGCTGTATCCCTAGCTGCTCTTCCACCCTTTTTCCATCCGCCCTCTTTTTCCATCTCTGAGGCACCTGACATATTCAGTGTGCCAAATGCAATTGTTGTAATTTGTTACAAAAATTATCACAATTTTGTTTTGAAATATGCAAATTGGCATCATTACTCATTTCTAACAAAAAGAACAGTTCTATGACCATCCGTAGTTCCCAGGCAACGTTAGTGAAACTCGAGTTTCTTAACTTCTCCAAGATCCACGAGTTCATGCGGCTACGCTTTAATCTTATCCATTAACAAAAGGCACCTTCACATATACAACACTGCAGCATGCTCTGTCCTTAAGTAGAGATGCTTTTCTCATTTGCCTTGCTTAGAATATGCCCACATCACAGGGCATTTTTGGAACAAATGAAAACGTTCAGCCATTTCATTTTTGTTGTTTTCCTTCTAGTTTTCAAAAACACGGCATGCACACCTTCAAAAGTCTGTTATCGCACTTACTATTTCAAAATAACTGCTCAGTTTCCCAAGCGCACGCAGGTTGCACAAAGAAAACATAGCAGCCACCAAGTAAGTAGCGTATAGTATGAAATGAAAAGAAAGTTTCAGATTTTTCTTTGTAGCCAATTAATTGCTGACAGTTCTGTTTGTATGATAAACATAATTTTAGAGAAATGTTTTTGCTAGGCTACTTGTGGCAGCAGCAATCGCTTCATTGTAATCATGGCTTGCATCCAATACGAACTTCTAACAAGGCCAGCTCTCCAGACAGCGGAGCTTCAATAAATATGTGCTGCCGGACTCGTTTCAAGAAGTAAATGTGCTCTATAGAAATGCATTTAGCGTGCCAGAAAGCACAGTAATATTTGCTAATTTCGCTAATCATATTATCAATTTTATTATATTACGATTTTAGTGATGTAAAAATTGCTACTCATAATACTACTTTCATTATATTCAGTATTTAAGTCGTGTATCAAAGTATCGACGATACAATATCGGGTATCTGTATCGAAAACCAATTTCGGTTCTGCATTTTGTATCGGTATCGAAGATACTTTTTTTAATCTCAGCAAGTCCTTGCTCACACACAAAATATTGCTGCCTCCGCCTCTCTGGCGTCATTCAAGCCACTGAGGCGGGCGACAAGAAGGGAAGACAAATGAGTAGAAGATCGCAGTCGGTCGTTTACAGGAGGTCGCTCGGGGGGCTCGCCCCACATGCGGAGGCGTTGCAGCGCTGCCTCTCTCGGACAAGAGGAGTGAGCGCGGCGGCGCGAGAGATAAGGATTGCGACGGGCCCCCGCGCAAAAAAGACGAGGGACGGAAAAACAAACAGCGCATGAGCAAATAAAAAAAAACGCCGTGTCCGCTAGAACCGTGCGCGCGCGCGCGCCAATAACAATGGGCAAGAACACACAGCTGCGCGTGCTGCAGCCCTCCAGCTTTGGCCGACAAGTCGAGTGGCGAGGTGAATACAAAAGGCCATTTCGACGAGCGTTGTAATGTTCTTTTTGTTATTTTTGGCTCACTCGTTCCTCCTCATCGTCTCGCAGCTCTCTACCACATATATGCAGTCTTTTGAAGACGCGCTGCGAGGAAGCAGGCGTATAAAAGATAAAAAAAGCGCGCGAGGTTCGCAAGGCATTCCTTTCACGTAGTGGTGGTAGTAACAAGACTCGCTTTTTTTGTGAAAAAGAAAATAAGGTGGCAAAAGAACGCTCTGGGTAATGAAATGCCGCGGCAGCAGTCACCGGCACAGGTCAAACACATCCGGAACACGACTGCGCCAAAGGTAAAAAAAAAATAAATGTGCGGGCGAGGGGAGGGTCGGAGTGTAGGGAGGTGGCGAGAAACGTCTCGCTTCAACGCGATCGGCGACGTCGGCGGCGCAAGAGCTGCTGCGGCGGCTCCCCTTTTAGCGGCTCGTCGTTTTTCTTCACGAAGTCAGCGCGTTTCAGAACAAACAACCAACCGTTTTGACGCCGGCTCAGCGCCGATAAGCGCGGCTTGTTGCGACACCGCCTGCTCGGTTCTCGCGCGCGCGTGCTCCACATCGTATGCAAAGAAAAAAAAAAAAAAGGGGGGGGGGGGGGGAGTGCAGAGCAATTTTCGAGCTAATCACTGAGTTGTAGCGACGGCCGGAGGTCGCAAAAACGCTCGCCACGTGCTGACGGTGGAATAGTAGTAACATACAAATAACGGCGCGATGCTGAACTACGCTGAACCCGTAGACGACGTCGAGGCGGAAACGCGTGCCAACGCGAACCACTCGTCGCCCATATTACCACTGCTCTCCGTCGTATTCGCCGACGTGAAAGCACGAAGGCGGTATTTTATTTTTTTTTTTTTCTCCCACCACCCTCCTCAACGCATGTTCGGCGCAACTTCCTCCAACGTCCAGTAAAACTGGCACGCTGCTCCCCCGTCGGCCCGCAAAATAAAGGTCAAGGCTCGCCACAACGTTAGCTACTGGTCGACTCATTCTTCAACCCATTCTTTCTCAGCCCTGCCAAGGATTTTCATCTTCTTTTGACTGCAATCAGTGCACAAACCTATGCACACGGCCAATCCGATGCTCTCCCAGAGTGCAGGCGAAACCCAGCAGAAGGAAGCGGCACTGACGAATTTCACCTCCCGCAGAGTTTTAATCGCCAGCCCTCCCCACAAGCCCACTTCGATTCGTTGCAACATTACAACACGCAGGCGAATCGGAACGCAGATACTAATCGTGCCAATAAAAACATCGACCGCACGCGCGTGCCAAGTTGGCAAGAAGGTGCGAAAGATGCTGCTTTTTCGCGCGCGGTATTTTGTAGCGCCCATAAAACTGTTCCTGAGATGCATTACCGATCGCCTCAAGGCTGCAGGTCGCCCACATTGGAGCGTCGAAGCTCAGCCTAATGATCTTTTGCCCGGACATGGCTTCGTGCAAAAAGCTCGCCGCAAACGCCCATAGCGAGACGGTGCTTGTTCCCTGCATGTGTGAGAGCCGTTCTGGCCAGAGTTCTCGCGTTTCGCCAGAGAATTCCGAAATGATCGAGCCTAGCCCGTGAGCAGCAACATTCGACGTGACGCTAGCATGCAAGCAATGCACGTTTGCACAGCGGCGTAAACACCAATAAAAGCAAACACACTTACCCCAGATGAAAACCGGGCAAGGCTCCTCAAATGCTCAAGGTATTGAATGTATACGTGCGCAAGTGTGTCGCCAGGATGCGAATTTTTACGAGCTTATCGTTAATTACTTCCAGCCATTGCTGCTACTGCTATCACGATCGCGTGAAACTGCGCCGGCTTGTGCGGAGCCATTCGCGCGCTTCGATCGCACGACACTTCGCACGCGTCGTGCACGGTCGGGTTAAATGCACATCGCCGATGCGCTGGTGCATCACTATTTCACGCAAATACGAAAACGCAGTGCACCTTAAAATATGTTAGGCCTAGCGAACAACGCTCGCGGGACACGGTCAATTAGTCAGCACGGCTAACGCGGACGACAGACTTTTCGCTGTCGATACGTAAGAGAGGCATTTACCTTTGTATTGCGAAAAGTTACTTCCTCGATGCGGGGTCATGCCTTCGTCGCCGAATCGATGATTCGGCTACAAAGAGGAGGCCAATCCATTTCTATTTACTTCCAACACCTCCGCCATGTTGAAAAACGGAGTGACAACTACACACGTCACGGCGACGTCACGCCCTACGAAAGCGATAACGATCGCCGCGAGGAACCCACTCAACCCTGTGGTCTTAATCGGTGTTAATCGGGGGTCGCCTGCGGTCGCCACCTAATTGTCGTCGCCCGTGAAGTGATCTGACCCGCTCGCGCGTCGCGAAGGCTCGGCCAATTCCTAGCGCTTTATTTCCCGCCCGCGCGCGCTGGTGGCGACGCACTCGCCGGAACACGGACGGCTTGCGGCTCGCGCACCGAAACTGAAACCTCTGAAACCGCAATTTCGCGCCCGTCACGCCGCTGCGGTTCCCCTTGCTCCCTGTTTCAGCACTACATTGCTGCTTTTTCTGCTGTTGCGCTAGCGTCGCTTTCAGGCCGTCCAAACGCGCCGCCTACGAAGCATACATACTTTGTTAAGCATCGTGAATTAGTCATTTAGCAGCGAAACACAGCAGCTTTTACGGCAACTACAGCAATATCCACGAGGAAGCGCGACTGCAATTTCTAAATGAGCGGGTATAGGGGCTTCAAATCACCTATCTGCTTATTTCCAATTTCGCATCGCACGCGATGCGTGAGTAGCGGGCAACAAGTGATCCTGAAAGGAGCTGTTTTCAGCAAACAAATTAGTAGGGTGGAAATTTTGGCGATGTTTGGGGTCCACAAATGATAGGAAGACAAACACGCAGGAGGATGACGATAAGAAATAAGTGCAAATGAAGTAACTAAATTTTGTTAGAAGCATACAATATATAACGCCTGTTGAGCAGTTACATATATTGTGTGCGCCATAGCGGTTTAGCGTTTAGCTGAGATAGTATATATTCTTCTCATCCCAGCTGCTAAACCTCGAATCCTTGTAGCTCAAATTTCGCGCAGAAATGGCATCTAGTCGTCATTATTTATTATGCCAATTTTGTTTGGGGTACTTCCATCATTCGATCAGAAGTCGGATGTTTACATTGTCTGAAGCGGCAGCGAACCAAAACAAATGTCAATGCCTGTAGCGCCATCTCGTATTGTTTAAAGCAACACGTCCTTAGATATTCGGCGTAGGAAAGTAGGCGGGCTGAGTTGTTTTGCGGAAGGTTTGGAGTGCTGATTTATCAGTAATATTGAGCAAATCTTAATTTGTCCGAAACTGCGCCAAATTTGAGCAACTTTGTTTACGCATCGCCATACATATATTTGAGCTCGCATCGAAACAAGGTGGCGCCACCGGTGTCATTGCTAAAGCCAAGGCGTTTTTTTTTTTTTTTTTTTTTTTTCGCCGCCGCTACACGACTCAAACATCTGACCTCCCCTGATTGAATGAGGCAAGTACCCCAAACCAGATTGTATAAAAAATACTGACGACTAAATGCCATATCTGCGCGAAATTTGAACTATGATTCAGCAGTGCAGCTTCGAGACGCAGATTAATTGCGCAAGGCACTGCACTTCGCCCTATTATATAATTCCTTGTGTTTCCTCTTGTGGTGCGACAACCTGCAACAATGTGCAAACGTTAAGTACATTCTAATTAATTTTTGATACGACCAGCATGAAGGCGTAGTAGGAGCCATAATACAACATTTTTTTTATCACTATTTGCCAATGAGAATTATATGCTATATCCAGCAGCAGCGCGACTCGCGAAACAAATTGCAAATACTTCTTTCAAAAACAATGTCAGTTCAACAGCTATTATCCATACCAATTTGCTAAAGCAGTCGAAACAATTGTTCTGCACCTGAACGCGCATTTTCCAACTGAAATTGGCCGACAGTCGACTGGGCAGAGCTCGGCAGCCGGTATTCTCAGCCAGCCAATGCAGGCCCATGGTTGGCTGTCAATTACGCTGGTTATAACAGTTGGGCCGACGGCGGACCGTCGTGGTTAGAGTTCGGCCAGCCGGTATTATTGGCCAGCCAATGCCGCCAATGGCAATTGGCCCTGGTTGGCTGGCAATTACGCTGGTTAATAGTTGGCTAAAGGATTTAGCCAGCTATCAGCAAATGGTTGGGAATAAGTCGGCATCCAATGATCGGTAGCCGAGCATATGGCCCAATTAAAGTAGGGCCGTGGTTGACTGCCCACGAGGTTGGCCATGCATGTATGTTTTCTGGCGAATACATCTGCATGCTGCGGTGGTCTGACTACTGTTCTGGAGTACCCGGGTTCAAACTCGACCGCCGGCGGCTGTGTTCCGATGGAGGCGAAACGGATAGGCGTCCGTGTGCTGTGCGATGTCAGCATGCACGTTAAAAATATCCAGGTCATATCTTTCTATATATATGATATATATGATTGCCCTCTACTACAGTAACTTTCCCTCTGCTTTCACTTTCCCCTTCCCTTAGGGCGCGGTTCGGGCAGTTCAGGTGCCCACAGAACAAGTATATGACAGATACTGCTCCTGTCCTTTCCTGTGAACCAATTATTTTTGTTTAATATTCACAAAAAGACGCGGGAGCGAAGTTTTTAAATAATGATAATCGGCAAAGTTTATGACCACAACCTTTTATATTTCATTTTTGCTATTGCAAAATTAAGAATTATTGAAAGAATTTGTCTAAACTTGGGAGGGTCACTGGCTCTGAAATGAGTGCATGTGGGGAATATACACCCTTGCTGGAAGTTGCTGTTAGGCATGTGTGCACAGCGTAGTGGTGTAAATTGTAGTTTATTTGGTGCATTGTTTCTTTTACAATTGACATATATGATGGACCTGGTCGTCATGGAAATCCATGTGATAATTGCGTTCACTGCCAGACATCTGCTCCTTGCAATCTGTTGTCTTAAAAAACTGCTATTTCTTTCAGCTTTGAAATATATATTGTGAAGGTCACCATTTTTTTTTTTTCACGAAGAATGTGCATGTTTTGTTGGCAACATGACATTGGAAACTATTCATGCAACATTTTGAATTGCTAGGGTGGACATTGTCTGCCAGGTCGGCCTTCGACTTAGGCCCAACCTTGGTTCAACGTCCTAGGTCGGCCGGCTGCTTGTCGACGCCAGAGCCTACACAACTAGGTCGTCCAGTCTATGGCCAGTAACTAATGAGTCCAGCCCGACCTAGCTTGGCCACTTATGTCGATGTTGGACCAATGTAGCTTTTTTTTCCTGTGCCACATCAGCCGATTTGTGATGCCATACTTATGTGACGATCAATTGATGGGCATGCAAAATATTTGTCTGCTAACCAGTAAATCAAATATTGACCGACTGAATGCGCGCCCTTTCATAGAGCATATATCAGGTTAAGCTATATATACGATTTGACGAAGGGTGCACTTCTAAACGCGTCCAACGATGTCATTTATGCAGCCAGTTTACGAGATGGACTCACCCTTGTATATCCAATAATTTTGTCTCCTTCAGCTTAATGTCCAAGGCACTGTTTCAGTTTCATCTTGAATGTCCTTTGTAGTTAGCTAGAAGGTACCTTTCTGGAGACGCACCTCATGTGGTTAATGAAAGGCTTTTTTTTTTCTGTAGCAGAAGGCAGATTGTTTATGGGCTTTGATGTTCAGAAGTGACTCCGAGGGATGTTGTATTAGAGGGCTCTGCATATTTTTTACCACTTCGGTTTCTCTGACGTGCACTGATATCACACATACATCTTGCATTGCACCTCCATCAAAGGCTGCCACAGCAGATGGAACCCAGGTCTCCTGGCTCAGTAGTAGGGGTCGTAGACATTAAACTATGCATGCTGCACAAGAACTGCTAAGCTAATTTTTATTGTTTTTTTTTTTTTTTTTGCAGTTGTCTGAAACTGGCAATCCTTTACTGGACTCCAAACTCAGAAACATGATGATATTTGGAACAAATCCCAGAGTGCACAATTGGACAGTAAGAACTTTATGGCTTTGCATGTGGCAAACCGAGTCCACAATTATGTCAAAGGCAGCCACTGCAGGCATAGACACTGGTTTTAGGTGACCACCTTACAGTGGCTGGGCTTTAGGATTAGCTCTCCAGCAGCACCAAAAAGCCACCTATAGACTGTTCCTATATGTCGTTCAAGAATTTACGCAGAATTCTGCAGATGGTAAATATATAACAGCAGAAACTAATAGACGGTAACAGTAAAAGCATGCTGTTGAAGAGCTAGAAGTTGAATCTGCCAAAAGGTGTTGCATATAGAAGGAATGAATGGGCACGAAAGTGAGATTTTTTTCTCTTATTATATTGATTACGTCAAGTAGAAGCAATATCCTAAGGTGCAACTTCCAGGTTCATACAAGGCGTCCCCACTTCCGTACACTGCAAAGACAATATTTCAGCACCTCACCTCGGCCGCCATTCTAACTGCTCAAGTGCCTTGGAGAGGGGAATCATGAGCATGAATAGCACTTGATATGGCGATGCCAATGAGATACTATGTGGTTAGTATCCATGTTTTGGCCAATCTTCTCAAACATACTCCCTGAACAAAAAAATCAGCACGTGTTGAAACTTTCAATATCATTACACCCCTAAATAAGCTCTTTATATCAACAAATTTCTGTGCAGTGTATTCAGATTTGTTAGGTTATTAAATGGGGTTTAATAGCGCTAAAGCAACTGCGGCTATGATGCGCCAAACACAAGGTTAGTTGAGTTGTTACGTGAGATGCTTAGAGTTATGATACTCTTATTTGATTTAAAACCTTTGCCTTTTTAAGAAATGCACAAACGAGAAAAATCGACGAATGCTTGTTTGCCTAAAAGCAACGCAGGGCGAAATGGAATGTGTTCATTATAAAATACTGTAAAATATATTTTTCTAAGATGTTCAAGTTGAGGGCATGATATTAAAATGGGATTGATTGTGAGCTCATCACCACACATTTCATACACTGGCTTGTAAAGAGGAAATATGTGTGATGTGTGTGTCCTATGCATAGACGGCATAAAATAACTTCGATAAAACGTTCTTGATGTCGGCATGATTTCCATTCCCCTAAGCCCTAATACAGCGTATTCTTCAGATTTGTGCACTGGAAACGCGTTTTCTAAAAGGTGCATTTTAAGTCAAAATTTGTGTTGAACTCACACAAAGAAACGTGTTCAGAGTACAAGAATGAGTCAAAATCCAGTTTTAGCCACGACCTATGGGCTCCAGACATACACAGTGAACTAATATGGGGCATTCTTGTAATTTTTCTAAGGTGGAAGAGAAGGCTGAAAGGCTAAAGTTGCAGACTATGCATCCTGAAGACAGCACTTCAATCTGCTTTCATTTGCCATGGCCTTGTTTTCAGAAATGCTAACATTGTTTGCTAAATTTCACTGACATCTTTTTTTTACCCCTGACATAAGATTCAATGCTCAAATGAGAAATGTCATTTTCACAGGCAACCTTACCTCCCCTTAGTACAGCTTGATGTAGTGCTAACTCGACATTGGTAAAGAGAACAGGCTTGGTTTCCTTTGTGGTGTTCAACATCTCAAAGCAGTGATGTCTATGCGAGACATCATGGTGGAGTGTTCCAGAAATTTCAACCACTTAGGGTTCTTAAACAAGCACTGACATTGTACAGCACATGGGCACCTTGCATTTTGCCTTCATCGAAAAGCAGCCTCCGCAGCCAGGATCTTATCCTGCGTCCTTGGGTTCAGTAGTTCATCGCCCTAAACACTAAGCCATTGTGACGGGACCCTTCCATGAACAGTTCCTAAAAAAAGTACGAGCACTCAAGAGTCAAATAAATCAAAGGCACCCCATGCATGCACTATACAGTCAGGAAGTCGCAATAAAAGTTTAGAAATGAAACACAAGCGTGATATTTTTATTTACTCTCCAAATAAAAACAACTTTCGTGGCAGATATGTCCCATTCTCTAATATGTTGTCTTAAGACAATACTTTTTCTTCTACTTTTTTTTTTTTTTTTTTTTCACTGTTTGCCTGAAAAATGCCCTCGCTGCTAGAACAAGCTTAGCTGTTACAACTGTAGGAGGTACAAAGTCACTTATAAATATTTGCATTTAAAAGGAAAGTTACAAAGCAGCTTACTGCAGTATTTCAGAGACCTGCAGAGTTCCCTATTGTTTGTTTTACAATCATACAGACCCCTTTGACATTGTTGCAACAGGACATTTTGTAACTACCATGCAGCAAAGTGCCTGATCTCAAAATCTAAGTTGAAGGCCTCCTGCAAAAATCACATCTACAACCATTCGCACATTTTCTGGCAAGGCAATACTCTCATTGGAAGACCACAGATGCATGCAATATAGTAATTATGCCAAACCAGATTACAAGCGCAGTTGATAGCTGGTCTCCATTAAAAGCAAATCATTTATGCATTGCTTAAAGTTCAGTAAGCTCAGTTATTTGATTAAAAAGAAAGACAAATATATAGGTGCCAAGGGACGAAACTCTGTCCATTGTGTAAAAGGTAAATTTGAAAGCGGTAAAACCAGGAAGTCCCGGGTCTGTGTGGTAGAGGTAGTATAGCATGTAGCAAGAGTGGTTACTCCGCAAGAAACTTTACTGTGGCAGTCAGAAATGGCATTTTTGTTAAACTTGCACGGCACATCATAAAGCTTCCTGGAAAATTCTGAGGTGTTAACAGAGTAATTAATAGTAGAACAGAACACTTAAATTAGAAACAAAATAAGAAATTACTAAAACATGTCAAGGCTACACAACAAATGCCCTGAAAATATCAGCAGTGCATGTTTTGTAGATTTTGAAGTGTACAAATAATGTCGGAGAATGGTTTGCGAGCAAGATTCGCCTGCTTTTCCTCGTCAACAAATGATGTTCAGTATCAAGCGTGCTTACAGCTACGTTAAAGCAGCATTGACAGGTGCGTAAAGCTGAGCCAGCCAACGAGTTTTGGACGGAAATTTACATGGAGGTTTCTTGTTGATGTGTGGCGTAAGCCCAGCTTTATGCAGCAAAATAAGAAAGTAAGCTGGATTATGTCGGTAGCATAAAAAGCAGCTGAATGGTCCACAAACAAATGGCACTTTAAAGTGCACGGCCCTAGCGGCGAATCCCTGTGACAAATACACCGTGTTTAGCAAAGGCAGTAGAAAGTGACCCGACAAGGATTTTTCATGACGTAAAGGAACATGCAGCAAAACTTCAAAGCAGAATATGTCTGGAAACTTTCACCTCTTACATATAAAAGGAGACCTAACAGCTGACCTTTGATCAGAAAGCAGTTAGTTCTTTATGCAGAAGCTTACTACCAACTATCAGGTGCAAAACCAGCTATAAACGCTGACCTGCTGCATATCGGCTACAAGCAGTCTGTCACATGTCTGCATTCCTATACTCAGGGACACTTTTTCTTGGCAATGGAGCCAAAGCTACGGAGCCAAAATGCATCATCTTCCTACACAGCTGAATATAGACCCTAGTTACATGAGCAGTTTCTGCAAACACAAATTGAAACCGTAGCGCGTGGTATATTTTTTTATAACGAAACCGGTTTTCCGAAATAAAGCTGTTATGCCTAAGACACTTTTATTGGTTCCAATGAGTTTTCTCGTCTGATATGTCTGTAGTGGGTTTTCAAGATGCCCAGACTTTGCAGACAAGATGGCGACAGCCGCCTGTTCGGGTCGTTCCGGTTCATCCCCTTCGCAAGGGTTGGAAGCGTTTTCACCAGACAAGATTCGAGTCAAAGTTCAAGAGACGCTGGCTGTCAAAGCAAATGATGAAAACAATCTGCAACGTCTATGCTGACTGAAAGCCGCGCGGTGCCCCGCCTCACTACCTTTGCGCCCACTGCTAAGAAAAAGTATTCCAGAGTATAGGTTTCTGGGTGCAAGAAGGCCTGAAATACACCACGTATCCATTCAATCAATGCTATACAGTCAATCAATATATATACACACAAACCAAACTCAAATGTACACACACAGTTAGACAGACCAAGCTCAATACAGATTGTGTAGAAACACACTGCAACAAACCTTAGTTTGGGCATGTTGCCGAAATATACTCCAGTGGCACAACCAAGATATTTCATGTGCTTTAGTCTCTTTCACAATGCACGGCTGAACAGCTAAAAAAGCAGCGGGGACTAGCACACGTCAGCCTCTAAGTACAGAACGCAATTGCATTGCCTAACTGAGGTAAAAAAAGCATGAGGGCATTAGTTGTGCAGCCAAAATGCCGCAATAAATAGTCAAAAACGAGCCTGAAGACAAAACTTCATGCATGCTTCTAGTTTTGCAAAAATAGACCTTAACGTAAATCCATCAACAACATTTGGCAACTAGGAAGCTTGCCAGCACACGTAAGCAGTGTGCAAGGTAAGCCCTATGCAGTTAAAAGAAGGCAAAGCAGTTTATTTCTAAAATCGAATTGCATAAATAACACTGCCGTATAAATAGGACGATTTCTGAAGTTGTTTCATGACTCTGCCTACTCACGTATTTTAGGAGAATGCATAACTAAAAGACAATATTTCATTAGAATGTACACAAATTTGCCACTTTCCCAGCGCATGCTGGTGAAACAGAAAACAGATTTTTGGGCTCCACTGTCCACAACCCACTTCCTAAAACGTCGCTGCTTGTATCAATGAGACTCGATTCTATTGTAACAAACAATCCTGATGACAAGAAACTCAACGTGAACTTCTCACCTCGCACTATTCTTGCAGTCCATCAAAACCTCATCGATACAACAACCTGCAGACTAGAAGCCACTTGCAACCGCATACGGAAGATTAAGTGCTAAGCTCTGTTGATGCGGTGCAAAAGAATGAGGAGCAAGAAAAGCACTAGAAATAGGTAATGTCCAGAAATGATTCCTTTGTGTAAAGGTACAAAGACCAGAGTAAAATGCACAAGTGAATCTGCTTTATAAAGAGGGCTTATAGAAGGAATGTCGTAGAGGCAGCAACCACTTTTCGAAAAAGCGGACATTAAGTGGTAATGTTACTTCGATGCACTCGCGCAACATCCATGGAAGACGAATTTACCGCATTGTCATCTCTGCTGAAGCCCTTTGTGAAGTGACTGCACTGCAAGACATTCAAGACCAAGCAGGAAATGTGCAGCGGCGAGGAGTTCGACATTAGTATTAACATACGTACTCGAAGCCGGAGCCCGATAGGCTTCTCCTGTCGCACTCAGTTGGTTTTGAGTTTAACTGAGGTACAAAAAGAATAGCTATTAAAACTGAAGGCAGTGACTAGGGCACTGAAAGTAGTCTGTGGCCCTGCAGTTTGCTTGCAAAGCTCTGGCACAGTGGTATCACAAGCAGGAAACAGTTCGTTTCAATGTAATTGTGCAGAAACCGAGTAAACACTAACTGCAGAGGGCATGCAAATGGGCAGCTCTACATGAGTCAATTGCTTAGACAAGTCCCCACTCAATAAATTTTTCCAACCTGTTTGCCATCATATTGCTCTCCGGACTGCTTTTCTCACCTGCTGTCAACCATCGACCGCACCTGCAAATGACGTGTGCAGCAAAATTGTAAGCAACAATGTGACATGCATTTGTAGCCCTCCTATAAGCATGATTAATTAGTGGTACCAGGTGAAAAATGCAGTCTGGCGAGGCGCATGGGGGCAAACAAGTTGGAGACGTCTAGAAGAACAACGTCTTGGTCGACCTCTGCTGCCTGAAGTCGGCACCTCTTTTGTAAAATTTCACTCAATGGTTGCATTGTGTTTGCTTTACAAATATACAATGTTGTCACCTGCCCCTTTTCTGTATCTTTTTTGCGATCTTTGTTCTTAATAATATAACACCAACCGGCCTGCAACTATGCACTGCTGAGTTACAGGGTAACAATATTTTTTGTGGTGCAGACTATGAAACTAAGAAAGAATAGACTTCTCTAAAAGTAAGTAAATGTTTAAAAAATAACAAAATAGAAAGGTGCAATCTTTACATGAGGTTATGCCTGTGTGTCAAATGCCTGCAGTGTGTTGGCCTACGCTTTTTGGTGGGAGTTCAGCTGTATTACGCAGCATGAAAGTCAGTTGAAGAGATACGGTCAGGCAGACAGAATTTAAACGCCTAATGTGCACCTTGTAGTAGATCATGACCCCGCCATTAAGCCGATTCCACATGAACCATTTAAAAAAAGAACTGCGCTGCTTTTAGATCGTCACTCACAATCTTATCATGCGTGCATAATCTAGACTTACCAAAAGGACTGTGGGTGAGCATTAAACAAGAACTTTCAAGTTACCTACTAAAAGAGCTTTGTGATGAACGGAAATGAGCTAAACCAAGTCAATAGCAATCATCTTCAGTAGAAGCTCAGTGGGAAGCAACGAGGCCTGATATTCAAAAGGGTACATACAGTGAAGTCTGCACCATCACAGAGATTCCTTGAAGTAAATTTTGCATGATATTTCATACCTACCACTGCCAGGCTTTGTGGCACAAACAGCACAGCCGTAGTCAGATGGTACTTTTAGGAAAAGGCAGGCGTGCCACAAAAACAAAGAGCCTGGGACAGAATTCCACTTAAACCATTGCCCTGCAGTGTTTTTAAAGGCTTGACATCCCCATCAATGCAAGGCCGCACACAAATGGAGCCATGGCCGATGACTGGCCGAGGTTTTTGCCACAGCCCATACCAGATATGGGCACTGGAGCTTGCCATCGCTATGCTGCAATCACTGAAAACAGCCGACGGTGAATCCCAAAGGCCAGCGTCCGCAATCGCCCAGACAAGGAGCGAAAGAAACGAGAAGCACCGGGGGCTGTTCGTCACATGTGTGTGACGCAAGGTGGTGCTACGGTGCTGCAGTTGCCGTCCGGTCGATCTGCAATGCCGTCATTTCCAGACGCGTCAACGACGATTGCACTGTCAACGCTGGTGTCTTCCTGGGGTGATGCGAGCCGTAAGGCACTTGGTTGGAGACCGCAGTCGCGTGAACGGCGAGGCCCACTGCCACTTGTGATGGAGGATTCTCGTGATAGCGG
This sequence comes from Amblyomma maculatum, assembly GCF_055883805.1. Lineage (NCBI taxonomy): Eukaryota > Metazoa > Arthropoda > Arachnida > Ixodida > Ixodidae > Amblyomma > Amblyomma maculatum. Next base: position 153,004,237 of record NC_139346.1, read on the forward strand.
TGTCCATGGGGACTGGTCCTTGAGTTCTTCCTGAAGCTCCTTGTAGGGGGCTGTGCTGCTGAAGAACCGCAGCTGGAGCTGCTTGAATACGAAGCCTTGCACAAAGTAGTTCTGAAAAAAAAAAAAAAAAAAGTGTATTGCGCTTGAGATACCACTGCTACGGGAACTACTCAATGAACAGTTCTCAAATTCTTCACTACCATCATTGCAGTGCCACCTCGATCATCACTCCATAAGGACCACAAAAGAACCAGATTATGTGCATGCAGATAAGAGTGCTTGCCAGCCGTAGCATTGTCTGTTTAGCTGTTTTGCCAACGTGATGCAAGCCTTACTGCTTGTCTGCAAGAGTGCATTTCGCCTCTGCACTCCTTCAATGGATAGTGAGCAACCGCCTGGCCAATGCTGCCATGATATTATTGAATAATCAGAGTTGTAAACCCGTGGATGGAGGAGACAACATTTTTATGGAGCACTCATACGGAACTGATCAGTGACAATGATGTGCATAACTGACAAACCTCTCAATTTCCGACCAATACGGGCCCAGCGCAGTTTAAATACTGTAGCCTGTAGCAAAAGTTCGATTATTTTCTGAAAGTGGCCATGGGGGAAAAAAAAAAACCCCTGCTATTGAACACTGTGTACCAGCACAGACATATATATGTATGGCAGTATGAACCACTAGACTATTTCGCAGTTAATATTTTGCTATGCTGTCTACTCCTTCATTATGCATGGACTTACTTATTATGAACAAATGGAAATGCAAAAAACCTTCCCAAAAGGAGCTTTCCTTTAGAATACAGAGCTTTTACAAGCTACAAATGACTAAAAATGAAACCAGATGTTTTTACACCGGCAAACCGCAATGACACCAAGAGTTACTTTTAACGCAGATCTCTAAGGCTAGGTAGGCTACACAACCATTCACCTCCCGATGGGGACCACAGGGTCTTTTTTTTGGCCTTGATGCCAAGTGTGAACCGAGTGCCGAGAAAAAGAATTGCTCCATTAGTTAATCCAATTTCCTTGGAAATAAGTGAGTAAAAGAAACAAATATCATCATAGTTTCAAAAAGTCAAACAGTTCATTTTTACGAAGAATAAAAACTGCACGGAGTTGCCCTCAGTGTCCCATTAAAGCATTTGATCAAGTTCACTGATTAAGATGAGACTGAATGCAGGGGTCTACGGTCAGACCAATACGTGGGCTGCTTACCTCTAGGATGTAAGCGACAACAAAGTGACCCAGGGCAATGACGATGCACAGTGCTCGGAACCGCATATCTACGTTACTCATGTCGAACTGCAAAGGCAAGAAAGAAAAGTTTCTGATTATGCGAACTGAGGAACATGGAGGTCACTGTACGTCATTGTGCGGATTAACTGACAGAAGTAAAATAAATATGCATTATTATGGTTGAGAGCTATGAAATGTTGAGATGCTGTAAGTAAAGACGAACATTTATTTCTTTTTCCCCTCTATATACTAGTACCTACAAAATCATCTAAAGTGCATATGCATGTTACCCTAATTATGCTGTGTGGAGTGGCGATATGCATGAGGTTAGGTGAAACGAGTCTTTGCATTTCTACCTCTTTCTACTCCACGCCATGCGCGCCGCCGCGCCATGCAGCATAATCAGCTTAACAGTATACTAACAGAAATCAAATTTAAAGCAGGCTTCTTCGATGGATTCGTTTCAATTCTTCAAACTCTTAAATGTAGTGAAATAACGGCGGCCCCGACATCAACACTCAAACGTGCACAGCATTGTAAAGCATGAGATACTGAAGCTTGCTCAAGCACAAATACAAACATGAACGAATATGTCCCACAAGCACCATTTCCTCTGTTCCCATTACAATAATCTCGCAGTTCGTTCTGATGTCAGTTGCACTGCTCCTATATAGACCAAAAAAACCCGCTAAACTTCTGAACACTAAAAGAAACCTTTCTAGGGATATTAGGACAAGAAAGGAGGCAAGAACAGCACTGAGAACGGGGTGAGGTCTGCATTTGCATGCACAGGGCTGAGCAGCGTCACTTACTTCGAAAGCATGGATGAGGAATTCTGCGGGTTGCAGCACCAGGTACATTGTGAAAGCTGTCATCACCGCCAATGATGATATGAACATGTCTGAGCAAGACAGCAAGGAGAAAGAGAAGAAAAAAGAACAAGAAAGAGTATTCAATGTACGTGCCTTTATATTCACACCAAATTAGTTACGATGGTTGATGATGCAGCATGTATATATAGACCATTTCTCGACCCTTGGAGAAGCCAGCATGACTGGGCTGTTAAGGGGGGAAGTCGTAAACTCTTTCCTGTGCTATGAGAGCAGCCCAGCACCCAATATGGCAGTGCCTTTCACCGTTTTGTAAAATCGTGTATAGGGCCCTTCATTTTCGTGTAAATAGAGTAAAACCGGGCTTTACTTGATTTCGTTAACAAATTTTATTAAGGTAGTTAAACCTGACTGCTACCTGAAAGAGCACCTTCTAGAGAATGCACTTTATTCAGTGCACAGAGGTGAAGGAAACGCAAAAATCACCGGCTTATTCCAGAGAGCTTTTTGTTGAATGATGACCCTAAGCATCTTTTGGCAATAAAGTGAATTAAATAATTGAAATACATGAGAGAAAAAAAAGCCTATTCAGTAAACAGCCTTCAGGTCAACATGCCATTTAGCTGTCTTGAAAATAATTAGTAAAAGAAGAGTTATTTTAAGCTCACACACAAAAAAGGCACTTTTATATCATCCTTTCCTGGAAAAGAAATGCTCACAAAAAAATTTCAGAAAAGCCCGATTTATAAATGTGTCTGCTGAAAAACTTGATTTGCACCCAAATTTGAGCTAGAAAATGCATCACCCAATTTTTACCACAAATTATATATAAAAAGAAAAGAACGAACTTGGAAATGAAGGGTCCTATGTACGTTTCATGTTGCACTGGTTTAGTAAAATACACACCAGCTGTACAGCAGAGGCAATTCAACTGCAACAAAAAGTAGATGCATGCAGTACAGAGCAAGGGCAACATCAGCAAACACGGCTGCATCTTAACCGAGATGCAGCATAGCAGGCTTTAGTTAAGATTTACAATACCTACTTCACAAAAAATGAAGGGATTGCACTTAGCTTGTCTCCTTAATATTTTGAATTTTAAATTGTTAATTTTTTCTTTTTCTTAACTATTTTTCTTCATTGTAAAAAATGTTTCCTCTTTCATTATCTCGCACAACCTTGCAAACGGCTCTGCCTTTTGGCTATTGGTTACTCAATGTTTAGAACTTTAACCAATACAGCCAATTTTGGCTTGTTATGTGGCTACTGCTGGATTGGCTACGGATCTGTGACGTGTTCCTGCGGACATCACTTACATCCCAAGAAATGCTTTCACCTTAAAATAGTCATTACAACACCAAACGATCTCAAAATGATTAGAATATTCCACTGCGCTTCTTGAACGCCGATGTACCATGTTGGACAGGAAAGGTTTAGAGACAACCTATACAGGCATATTGGAGACTTATGCGTTGCTAGCTACACAAGGGGATGGATGAAACAACGCACGACAAGCGCAAAACACTTGTGTTGTATGCTGTGTTTCATCCGTCCCTTTTCGTAGCTAGTAGCGCATAAGTCTCCAAATATCATCAATCAACTGGTCCCTGTGTTAGCATTGTTATATAGGCATGCTGACAGGCTCTCACACCAGTGTTGCAATATTAAGTTTGTGTTAAGACCAGATGTGCAAGTACGATTCATTGCTAAGATCTCCAGGTTTACACACCCACTGCTGGAGTATGGTTGCATGCACATGTTGGCTAAACAGATTTGTGAATTTGTTCAAAGTTCTGAGTGACAGGCAGCGGTTGCTGCTTGACCGCACACTCACTGCGAATACAATTAGTGACTTTTATGTTTGGAAATTGAAACAGAAATTGCACCACTGAGGGATTGGTCAACGCCTTGAAATTACCCAAATTTAAAAATGTCTTTCTTTGGGCACACACAGAATGCTGCACTCACAGTTGGAGAAGATTGTCTTGCGGTACGGGTGTCCCCTGGAGAACACCACTGCCAGAGTGATGTACTGGAAGACAGACACAGCAAACACTACGTAGTTGTCGTGGCACTTCAACTCTTCTTCTTCCCCACTCCCGTCAAACTGTACATGTGGACGGTACCTGTGAGAACAAAACAGAGCCGACATGTTCTACTGCCTCTAACATTGGCATGTTACTGACACAATAAAAAGCAAATACAATGAGCTATTCACTCCACAAAAATTTTGCACTACAGCCACTTGTCAAGAACTTTGTGACAGTGTTAGCTACTCTTATGTTAGTGTTAGCTACTGAAACAGCTTACTCAAAGAAGCCTGCTGCTATCGTGCCTTCTAGCCTTATTGGTTGATTTGAACTTGCCAGAATTACAAATAAAATTTCTTTTTTTCAGGATCGAACAGCGTACAAATTTTTGTTCCCCTTAGAGCTGAAACGACCACAAGCCACCCACAGTATTATTAAAAAGTGAATAAATATCAGCAAACTGTTTATTCTTATTCAGATATGGGGCCAGAAGAACCAGGGTGCATAGCAAAAAAGCCTCGCATTTGAAAGCACATGGTGAGATGTCACTTCACTGTGGTGCAAACAAACCCACAAAGCAAGTTTAGCGGACAATACTAATCAGGGAAACAAAAATATGAAGCACCTACCAGTGCTGCTTCCAAAGTGCCATGATGCCAAACGTCTGCGCGAGAATGACTAGTGTGATCTGACTAAGGATGGATGTCAGTGGCGTCACCCCCATCAAGCTTGACGGGGGCGGCCGCTTGTCCAGCGTAGGACTTGGTTCCGTGCGGCCAACTGCAAAGAACACACATCGTCCCTTTAGATGCAGCCAGTATGTCTCTATTCCATCAAACTGATGTCAATTAAATCATACCACTTCACTACAAGTGAGAAACAAAATGCCTATTTTAGTAGTATATCTCTTTAAGTCCTGAATTCTCCATCCTCGTACAATGGAAAAGTGTGCATGCTACACAGGGCATTCGGTAATTACGCCTTCGTAATTCGGTAATTACGCCTTCGTAATATAATGCCTAAATATGATGCCTACAGGCCAATTCTTGGGAAGTGTGAAATTTGCGTCAGTTCCGCTCATAAAACACCTCACAGTTCAATCAGTATGTGTTGTAATGAAGTTGCCAAAGTATATATAAGAAAAAAGAGATCACAGTAGAATTACGCTGTTACCCCGCTGTAACACTGCGAAAAATGAAAAATGTAAACTGACACTGATGTCCCGACTATCCAACAGTGCAATAAAAACAACACAAGAGGTCGTAGCATTAATCGATGAAGTGATTGATGAATGTTTCAAGCATCTTCGTTTTAAAATCAAAGGCAGTTTTTGCATGTCAGCAGAAGGGCGAAAATAGAAAGCACGTAAAGACTGAGGGAACCATATACAAAGGCACCACAAAGTTGAGACTTGTTCACTCACATAGGGCGGCGAAGAGGGTGATGAGGAAGAGGTCAATGTACAAGAACTCGAGGTCGGTGAGGTTGGAGTAGAGGGAGTAGAGTATGAGCACCGAGACAAACTGTGTCATGCTGTAGCACGCCATGTACTTGAGGATACCAAAGGAGGTCACCAGCGCAGCACGTCCCTCTCTGAAAGAGCCCAGCCACAAAAATTAGAGGGTCTCTCAGATGTCGCTTATGAGGAGAATGGCAAAAGCCTGCCCTTCCTCTCCTATCACTTGCCTCTCATTGTTTGTCTCTTATCGGAGTTTGTTGCAGTGCTACATATAATTGTACTTAGTTTACAGGAAAGGAAAGGCGCAGTATCTCTCACACTTTCTCCAGAAAGTTGATACCATCACTCCTGTTGCATGGCGTTCCTTAGCGCGTGTTCAAGTGTGGGATTGCAAATGGCAGGAACGCTAGATAAGAACACATCTCGCGGAATCTTGCTGAATATGACAGATCTCGTGCAAAAGATTTCATTCCATGAGTCTTTTGCCTTAAAAATACAATTCTGGGTGAGGACACAATGTTCGCACTTCGCAGCTTTTTGTCTTTCACCCCGCTACGGCATCTACAGCATACATGCCCTACACCCTGAAATATGATCATGAACATGTTCATCTCCCTTTTTGCGCATTACAATATAAAAGGCAGGAGTGGCACAAATTCAAGATACTTTTGCACTACTGGTAACCAGAAACACATTGTGCGTTGAGAGGGAATGAGCATGGCAAATAAAAAGTGATAGCAAACAAGTGAATATTTTTCGTGACCCTGGCTTCCTCAAACAATATGCACATGATCACCGATTATGGACCGATATACAACACAATCTGGCGAAAACAACATAAACTGCTGACTGCACAAATTCAGGCTTGAAAAAGATTGAAAATCTGTTCAAATCGGAAGTTCAAACTAATGCGAGCCTTTTGTATACATTTGACGGTGATAGGAGTTTGAACAAACTGGCAGCTCACACTGAGCAAGCTTGGATTAAAAAGACTGTGCTACTACTGGTTTAATCAGTCTTCCTCAAAACTGTAGTAGTCCTGAATCTCAGATTGTTACAACAAGCACAGTCAACATCACTGAGAAATAAACTGAATGAGCAGATCAATTCCATGAAAAATGACAAAGAGCTTATAGACTGTGAATGGTTACTGCGCAGTTTGTGTCACCTACCACTGCAAGCTTTCGTTTTGCCCCAGCAAAAAAAAAAAAAAAAAAAAAAAAAAAAAAAAAAAAAAAAAAAAAAAAAAAAAAAATTGCAAACCTCTCTTTAACTGGAAAGAGAAGCCTCTGTGCAACTGAAGCCCCTCATGTTTACTTTGAAATAAAGAAAATTAAACCACTGATATAGCTTCAGCAAATAAAGTAAGGCCAGACATACAAGGTATGGAGAGACAGAAAAGAAAGATGAACACAGCCTATACAGGTAGACGGGCCAGTTGGTGACTCAGTTTAGAATACTTTGGGCAACTGCGACAAACGAACAGTGGCAAGGACGGGAAAGAAAAAAAAAATGAAAAAACAAGCTGAACATATACATTTCCCCCATCTGTTTCTTCTTGCTGCATTCTCGTTTGTTTGTGCGGTTGTGCAATGAACACACAGCACCGAGTTTTCCTTCACGGTCTGCCCACATCTTGGTTTACAGCAAGAACGTTATATGTGTATATAATATTATATTTATAGAAAAAGTAAGTATAATTTATGTGTACTCACTTGATGAGTGTTGGCACGCAGGAGATGTCAGCCACTTTTGACGTGAACGGAGATGCCACAGAGGCCTCTGTGTCCGACAGAGAGATGCCAGCATGCGCAGCCTTCAGGGCCTACACACGCAAAAAACACGAACATAAAAAACGAGTAAAGTAACGAGCGTGATACGGCACCTGAAATTCGGTGAAGGACGTCATGTACCACAACTTCTTCAGCAAGTCTGCCAACGGTAAATGCCAACAACAAATGACTTACAACTTGAGGTTGGACTTAGTTGTATTTTATTTTTAACAGCAGATTTTTTTTATTTATTTCAAAACACAAGTTTCGTTTTTTTCCTTCTTCAGTGAATATTATTTGTGGCAAATGATTTACCGGCTTTCTTCAGTGATTTATTTTGGCAATTCCGTGCAGTGAAAACTTGCTCAGAGTCGATCTCGACATCTTGTCAACGTGACAATTAACAAGTAGACGGTGGTAGTACTACATAGAGCTGTGCTTATGGAAGAGTTCGCTACTGTTATTTCAAAAAGTAAAGCAATTGAAAGGCACAGCTGGCAGGCAAAAATGCAAATGGAAGTTCAATTCTAAGAACTCATTTGGCATACCATCACTGGGTTTTACTGCAGAGTTGGGCGAGATGGCAGGGCATCACGTGGTCTGTGTATTGATGATAGCAATGGAACTATACCGCCCAATAAGTGCGGTAGCCAGAGCATGAAACCTTTTTGTGGTACCCATGCATTGCTCCATGGCAGTGTTATATGTGTAGTTGGTACCCCTACTTGATAGAATAACTGCTCTAAGCGAGTAATGCTAGTGAATGAACAGTGCATAGCTAGCAGGCGGTGAGGATATAGGGCTTTCCAGTTCACAGAGCTGTGTAGCTTCTGGAGTGATACCGCAAATCACACAACTACACCGCTTATGCATCAATGTTATTGTTGTGCCATAGCCGCGGCTTCGTTACTTAGTTATTTAATGTTGAGTGCAACACGTACTCAAGAGCTATACACTTTGTACGCCAGGATTTTTTGGTTAAAACTGAATCCTGAAAGTTTAGTTCAGTGAACTTTAAGCTGTCTTTCTTTCTCTTTGTTCCATTATTTTAAATCAAGAAGTCATACCCCTACTCACAGCCCACTGTAATATGATGCATGCAAAAAGTTTGCTTCCGTTGACACACAAGTGCTGCGAACAACAGACAGGAATACTGTAGTAGAGTTTTGCATAATATACCACATATGAAACTGCATACTGTGGATGCAGAATAAAACCATACGCAGCATCCACTTATGGCAGATTATCGTTGAAACATGGTTCTGTTTTATAGAAATATTGACCGCAATGCAGTCATCGGCACCGTGGCAACAAGATATAGCTGCAAACTTCATTACCAGACGCATAATGAGATGCCACGACAGCACCCAGCCAAAAATGCAAGTAGCATGGCTCAAAGGGCCGCAGGGAATGCACTGTGGAGTGCCGCTGCTCATTAGGACATTGTAGGCTACTTGATAAAAAATAACAAAAATGCACCTTGTTTACAAATTTATAACTGCGATCTGTAATTATTATACTTTCCAATAATATGTTGTCCCTACAATCAGAAAGTGTAAAATAAGACACTAAACTATGTCATCAGTATTGCTTAAGTGCACTGAATACTTTAAATGTCAGTAAAATCACCAAAGCTGCATTGAGAAGGGTTTCAGATGGCAATGTTGAACTGGAAGTTTGGAAAGTAAGAATGGCATTTGCGAGGTAGGCCTGGAAGAGACATGCCACAACAATATGCTGCAACGTTGGTGTAGCAACTGCATCAAACGACTAAAGTTGATCAAAATAGCACTAACAGTACAAAGATACTCATTTCAAGATTTTCTATCTTTCTTTCTGTTTGTTCAACATGTGAACTGATGCATCGACACTGCATAGCTTTTTGAAATGACTGCTCGTACGGACTGTGCATCATGTAACTTCTTGTTCAGCGACGAAAGTGTCAATCTAATGAGCAAGAAGAACAAGTGGTTGATGCAAGACATTGTGTTATGTTCAAACTTTCAATGCAGTATCGCAAAAAAAAAAAAAAAAAAAGCCAACGTAAAAAAATAAAGCATTCATTTCTTAATAAAAGACACCCAACCTAAACATACTGTAAGAACAGCATGAAACTCCCGCCTCTTTGTTAAATATATTCAAGAAAGAGACTTACCCCACAATCATTGGCACCATCTCCACACATTCCTACATAGTACCTGAAATAGGCACAAGGACAAAGTGATGTACGCTGGTATGGCCTGTTCTGGGCGAAGATGCCACTAAAGAAAATATGACTGATCTCGAAATATATGCGCTCGATGCAAACTGGTCAGGTAATGCCATTAACCACGTATTTAAATACTAACAATTCTCTCAAGTAAGATTTGAAACGAGTGACTTTCCAGACATATACTATCACCAACATTCTTAACAAATTACTCAATAATCCAAGCGCTGCGCTTTTTCTCAAGGGTGTTTGAATATTCAAGAATTTCCAAGTATTTAGGAGCAACCAAATACTGTCAGCTTTTACAAACATGACCGCAGCAATACCAGAATATATCCGGGCATATTATCTGAAGACAGAGTTTAAAGTATTAGCTAAAGAACAGCAGGAAGCTAAGTGTCCCCTTTTGCTTTCTCCTCAGTTGGATATTCTGGTGGCCTACTTTGTTCATAAATGCTTTAAATATAAGAAGTGTACAATGAAGACAGATTGAAGCAAGGCACAAACAGAAACTCACAACAGTGTAAGACTGAACTGATTTCATAAGAACATAAGATTCATACGCGATTCATAAAGCATACAAGGAAAAAAATTAAGCTCAGATTTATAAATCGCAGTGTATTTATGAGATAATGCCGGCTGGAAGTTCTATGCTGTTGCGAGTGTGTGCTTCGCTTTGTCCTGTCTTCATCGCGCAAGCTCTTCTATTTGAGGCAATGTTTCTCAGCCTTTTCCAAAACAGTTTGTTCTCAGGCACATAGGTGCCAATTTTATGCACAGGTATTCACAAAGATAAAGAAACATTTCAGAAAGATCTGTGTAGCTACGCACCCCATCTCCTGGAGCAGTTCCACCAGCTGCTGCTTTTGGTCGGGCGCCATGCGCGCAAACACCACACCACACACGGCAACCTGCACGCGTGCAAATCACATGTTGAGAGCTCAATGGTGATCGTAAACACGAAACCAGGAATTAAAGAAGAGAATCTCAGGCATGTAACAAAACAACAAATAGTTATGAGTGTTTGTGTGCAACTGCAGTTATCCAGTGTCCTATTATTCCAATTTTAAACGCACAGCAATTACCGGGGAAAATGCACACTTGTAACGCAAATACACAAGAATTGGAATTTTTCAGCGTGCATGGTAGGAAACATTAACGACAGGTGAGCCATTGTCCATTATTGCCATTTAAAAAAGTGCCTCACCCTCGTTAACATTTTCCAGGCGAAAATCGTAACTGGTCTGAATGGTTTAAGGAACAATTCCCAGTTGATAATTCCCAGTTGGATCCAACTGGAATTCAACTGGGATCTAACTGCCATCAACTGGGAATTGTTCCTCACACCATTTAGACCAGTTACGATTTTTGCCTGGGTTCATAGCTCACACTGAGCCTTGCAAGACGACCTGTACTCTTCAATATGAGGAGAATTGTAAACTTATAAGTAATAGGTACCACCAATTACTGCGTGCACGCACTGAACCGGAAGCTGACCAGCATTGGATGTGAGAATAAGAAGTGTGTTATTACCCGACGCAGGACATCCGGATAGTGTTCTCGTAGGACTGCGAATGTCTTGCCTGTGACAGCGACGAGTGGATGGCCCAGGTTGACAGATATGGATGTTAAGCCCTGAGAGACACCATGCGAAAAGAAAAAAAAAGAAGTTGGTTGGTTGGTTGGTTGGTTGGTTGGTTTGTGGGGTTTAACGAAGTGTGACGACTACGATTCACACAACGTGGTCTGCATCAACAATGTGCTTATGGCATGTTTACAGAGTGCGATGACTGAGCCCGTGGCGACAAAGTTGTTATGATGTCACGCCACGGCGCAGAACCGCCGGTTACGTGCCAACAGCTTTGCCTGTGCGTGCCGACTGCATTTCCCTCTTCTCCTGCTCAACTCCTTACACTTTCCTCTGTACTGTTCAGTCACCATTCTCCTACTCTTCCCTTCTCTTCTTTCTGGCTGCCGCGCTTCATGTTTTATCCCTCCCCACTTTTCTCAATCTCCTCTCCATATTCCATGACAAAGGCCTCAAACTGTCGCTTTTTCTGGGGCAGCATCTTTTATTGCTAATTCAATAAAAAAAAAAAGGAAGAGAGATGTGGAGCATCTCAATTTCTTCCAAGCTGGTCGACTGGGTACCAACAATACAGACGAAGAAAAAAAATGCAGGTCCATGGCATAAAAACAGCTCGTATTGCAGACATGCTATCATCAGTGGCACACTTAATTTCTCTCAAGCTGACAGCCTATAAGTCAGCTTGGTGGTTGTGTGGTTGTGCGGGTGTGTGGTTGTCCACATAATCCAGTATTTCTGGACCACTATTGATGCTTAGTGTGCAAATCTTTAGCCCAAAAAGTGTTGATTTCTCAAGAGCTCCTTGCAACATAACCACGAAACAAATAAGCTAACAAACTTGTACATGGAACCCACAACCTGACAGTTTTATAATTTGCTAATCAAAAGTGTCATCTGAGGCTCAATATTTACTGCACCTTCCAATCCTTAACTAGCACACAACGAGGCTGCATGTTAATGCCACCAACTAGCCTGAACTTGCAATATGAGGTTCATTTTTATGTATATGGTGTTTTTCCTAAGAAATGTATAGTCATTTCTACAATAACTGCCGGAATGAGAATTATGCCAGATTCTCTTCATTGGACAACTCAGTAAACTGTGCCTTTAATATTCCATTCAGTGCATAACCGGGAAGGAAAAAGTCTATTACATAACATACCAACAACATTCTTAGTAAGCGTCACTGCACAGAAACCGCCTCCTGAAAATTTCGATCGACCTTTCCAGCACAAATCTCCAAGCCCCCTTGCCTGAGTGCACCATGTATCCCACTGTCTCTGGTCTAAATAAATAAAAACAACAAAATGCATGCTTACGTTGGGGAGGTGGTTGCCAGACCCATAGTGAGGCTTGCTGGGGGGTGGCGCCTCTGAGGACTGCCAGCTGAGGACAGGCACCATGTCAGAAGAGTCTGTGCTTGACGACAGGATTTGCACCTCTTGGCCTCGCTCAATCATATCACAGTCCCGCGCCACGCTCACTGCCGTCAGCATGTTGTCGCCTGGTAGAGAAGCACAAGCGAGAAGGCGCATTAGCACAGAATGACAGGGCTTTCCATTAATTCTTCTCTCCCGAGTATATACTGCTTTACACATCTACTGTGTTATAGACAAAAAAATTAAAAAATGGGGGCACATCTAAAGGACAACTTCAGCATTCTTTAGATCTCCTCAGATTTAATAGGAACTCTCATGGTATGTTCTTCCGTTTGCTGGTCATTTGCGTTAAATTTTTCAGTTGTTCAATGTTTAGTTGAAATCCAAATTAGCTTTAAAATGTCCCATTTCGTGGCCTCAATCGGAGATTTCTGGAGTGAGTGACGTCACTGGATGCACAATCTGTCATAATAACTATGCGAAAGACCTAATGCTTGTCATACCCGCACGTGGCCGACCAAGCCCACGGTGTCGCACCCTGTGCCGCGCTCTGCCGTCACTTCCACCAATCGGAATTTTTAGCTTACAATGACAATGCCGAAGCCAGCTTTTCTGCGACATAGGGCCTTTATTCTCTCCATAATAAATAAAATCGAAGATTCAATGTTGACCACCCACTACAAAGTCTAGCCACAATGTCTGTCAGCTTGCACGCATTGTTAGCCCACTAATTCAGCAGTCCTGCTGTTGCATTTGATTGGGCAATGTTGGTTGGCTTCCTTGTACCATTTGCCACCCAAAGGGGTAAAACTGTGGTCATGTGACAGTGGACACTTGATGCTTACAGCCACATTTACACAAGGCCAGGTACTTCCATACTTTGAGCTAGCACTATACAACTACAGGACAACCCTGTTATAGCAACCACCTATAGTGAAATAACGGTTATAACCGAAGAGATTCCAATTTCCCACTCTGATTCTTGCATTTTCAATACAATTTGTGTATGGTTTTAACAAAGTAAGTAAAAGTGTCTCGGCGGATTTCACTGCATAGCTTGGCTCGCTGCCCCAGTTGATCCTTTGATTTCTCAGGCTATGTCGAGTTTCACGAGCTGACGAACTCAGCAGCGGCAAATGCTCTAGGGATGTTCCTCGGGGAGTTCAGAGCGCAAAACATCTTCGCATTTGGACGTGGAGGCTGCGATCCTGAAGTCGGCACTCGAGAAACGTGTTCAGGCAACACTGGACCACTTCTTCCAGCAACGAAGAATCAGTTTGCCCATAGCCGACCACTGATCTTTCGCACTCGTTAGGGACCAAGAAAACATCCTAAAAATTAATTTTATAAAGGAAATCACTTTATATAAACTCAATTCCGGTTGACACACAGTGAAAGAAGCAGTTTTGTTCTCATTCTGATGTTTACACAGACAGTGGGCAGCACAGTGGGCGTTTGACATGAAGATTGGTGTTGACATGTGGTGAGCAAACGCTCACCACATGTCAAGCACAGGCTTAGACAAAGTACAGACGTGAAAGCGAACCTGCCATGGCGAATTCACCTGAATCGTCGCATTTTGAAGAGAGGGCCATAGTTCTATGGAGCGTGTGGCGGTGCTGCAAATAATCAAGCATGCCCTAAATATCAAGGATCAGATTATCATCTTTTTCCGAGTCCAGATATAGCGAAGTCATTTTCTATTCCTGTCAACTTCGTTATGACCGAGCCAGACTGTACAAGGCACAGGCTTGAATGAAGAGGAATGAAACCTTGGGTACTGTATTGAATTAGACCATTAAATTACTCCCTTGAGTACTTCAATACAGTAAGCGTTCAAAAGACTAGAATAAATGTTCTAATTAACCGAAATTTCGAGTCTATTGCATGCTGAGAATGCTTCATTACCGAATCACCAAAGTGAAGCATTGAGGTGAAGCACCCAGTGCGGTGAAACTGTGCCTGAGGAGCACACAGTTTTGGCGTACTGGAAGCAGCATGTGGATGCACACGAAGGATATACGCATAGGTGTGGGAACAGCGCAATGCCATCTCAAAATAAAAACAGCGATGCACCACGCAGTGCACGAAACGGCATGGCTAGCTGAAGCGCATGACCGATCGCAGCTGCAGGGATGGCTTGAAGTTAAGAAACGCAAAACAGAAACTATGCCACTGAGCTATATGCCGGAAATGCAGGACTTCCCATAGTCGTTGTGGCTGCACACACAAAGGGAATTAGCACTGCTGCTTCATGCTATTCAAGTTTGGGGGCGCCTATTTCGGTAACTGCTGGCTAGACGGGTCGTACCTTGACATGATATCCCATCAGAATTAACCGGAGCGAGCATGTCCATGTCTGAATTAATGAGCGTACGATGCCATAAGCTTACATAGGCGTCAGCTGGGACTGCGCTCCTAGTGAGAGTTATCTGAATTTCCAAATTAACTGCGACTGAATTAGAGATGTTACTGTATTTTTAACTTGAATAACTGTATTTTCGAGATTCTAGGCAACCCCTACTAACTTTGAACCAATTTTCGAAAAAAATAGCTTGCATGCAAATATAAGCACCCCTCTTTCATGAGGAAAAGCATGCAGACAGGCTGCCAGCGCTCTTGCTCAACAGAATCCCGAGGTGCAGCAGTGACCGCGGCGCGATCTCCGGCTTCTTGTGTTGCTGCATTCCGACACTGCACGGAACCTGGCGGCTCAGAATGCCAAAAGCCGGCAGAAAGCGATCCCCATAGCTGTCAGCGCGTTTTCGTGTGGACCTGGCATCGGCGGCTATTTGGCGGAGCTCATTAGATTTCGCACGCATCACACGCATGCGTTGCTTTGCTTGGCATCAGTCATTTTACAGCTGTAACAGAAGTCGGAATGAGTTTGAAGAAGGCTGTCACGGCTTGAAGTTCAAGTGAACTGTAGCTGCGTTTGCCGAAGATATTTTGCAACTTTGCTTGCTAAATAAAATAAAATGTTATTTCTTACACCTGTCTCACCAAGATGTCATAAAAACAGGAGGAGCAGGGTTAGGTTTTTCAAATCTAAAGCAGCCCCCTCACTTTCAAAATCGTAGTGAAAAAAGGGGGTGCTCAGAATCCAGTAAATACGGTATGTGCAGTTATCGCTTTAACAAAATGACCACACCACGGTTCTTAAGTGGCACCATGGCACTACATAGCGTGCTTTTCCAGGCGAAAATCGTAACTGTTCTAAGTGGTTTAAGGAACAATTCCCAGTTGATACCAGTTAGATCCCAGTTGAATCCCAGTTGGATCCAACTGGTATCATCTGGGAATTGTTCCTTAAACCATTTAGACCAGTTACGATTTTTGCCTGGGTTGCGTTACAATAGCCAGCACATGTGGTACCCACCAGTGACCATGATGGTACGGATGTTGGCAGCTCGAAGCGTGCGGATAATGGAGGTGGTCTGTGGCTTGAGTCGGTTCTCCATGACCAGGAGGCCAACGAAAGTGAGGTTGTTTTCAAGGTCCTCCCGAGGAAGCCGATGCACCTTGGCAAAGCTGGATGTCAGGGGGCGATGTGCCAAAGCCAACACTCGGTGGCCCAGTTGGGTGTACGAAGTCAGTGTCTCCACAAACTCCGGTGGCACTGTAAGTACAGACAGTGGGTGCAATTTAACTCTTTTCGTTACCAAGCCTATTCATATGATCAATGCTTTAATTTGACTGAAGATGAAGCGCACGTCTTCCCGTGCGCTTCATCTTCAGTCAAATTACAATGCACCATCTAGCCCAACTTCAAGTTTTGTTAAACTAACTTTCAATGCTTTAAATTGCAGGTTTTGACATTTTGGAATCGTTTCTCGTGCACCTAGCACCACCCAGTGGTTAGTCTAGGCCCTGCATCTGTAGAACTAGTTTAAATTTTCCCACTCTGGTGACGTTCTGATTTTCGATGGACCTTTTTGAGAACTAATGTGCATGTGTTGTTGCGAAAGAGTGCATGGTGGCCGCGCTTGTAAAATAAAGAAAGAAAAAAAAAAACAAAAAAATACTGCCACTCGTGGTAATGCAGCATTAACGTTATTTTAGGCTTCGTCGTCTGACTGTGTTGAGTGGTGATAATTACCCGAAAATGGCGCCAGCTGATCACAGTGAGCTTCGACTCTGAGTATGGGTGGTTTAATTCCACAAAAACACATTCCTGCACCCACATACCCGGCCTTTACAGCCAGTTTGCAGCAGTTTTGGTTTGGTGCCTCAAGAAAAACCAGGAACTGCTTCACTGCATAGCACGAGAAATGAGGCTGCTTCCACCTGTAGTTTTTTTATGTGGCTGAAGAACAGCAGTGCATAGATAGTTTTTTTTTACACAGTGTTCCTGGGTCATTGATCTTCAAAATGTATATTCTAAATTTTCATGGTTAATAATGCGTTTGTAGATATCACGCCTTTCTATCTTATCTTTATCAACTCGCCCTAAAAATGACAATTTTCCTATGTTTTGTGGGTTCCCTAATGAATTTTTTTTTTTTTTGTAACTTACGTTTTTGGAAAGAGCATTCCATTATGTGCAATTCTGTATGCTGCAACGCATACAGAATACAAATAATGCATACAGCATTATTTGTACTAGCAAAAAAATATCTTCCGAGGCCAAGGAAAAATGGCCATTTTCTCACGGTAATGAAAGAGTAAGAGAACCACTCTAGGAGCATCTCTGGCCCACAGCATAGACAACATTTCATGCCCTGAAGGCACCTTCCCAAATGCTCCCAAAATGCTCTCATTAATAAGGATCCCCACTTAGCGCGGAGATCCTTAGATCCCAAATTCTCTGTTCACATGCAGCTAGGCATGGTGACGTTGTGCACCTGGCTGCATTGCCCGCACTATTATATATACCTCCCTTCAATCCACTGCCCTCATGAGTTGAGAGTGCTTACCCTTACTTCCAAGGGGACCCCTTTCTTTTCTTTACCAGGAATAAAATGCGATGCACTTTAGTGACCACATAGAGCTTCTCCTTGCTCTGCAGCCAGAGACTGCAATGATTGCATGGCTTGAATTTACCGAGGATTACTATCAGTGAACCTTCGCAGCTGGTCCCATGCCTGAACTTAATGTAGTATAGTATACATTAAACCAGTTTTAATCACCTGAAGCCTCCTGTGTGCCATGCCAGCGAGCCTCTGAACCCACTGTAGTTTTATTCGTACACCGTGCGTGGCCAAGTTATGCACATCCTTAGGCCTAAGCAGCAGCTGTGTGCAGGTATCGCATAGCCCAAACCCTCACAATTATTAGTACACTCCAATCGAACCCTGATTAAAGGTCTTTGAATGCATCTCCACAGTACATAGTCAGCCGGATTCTATGAGGTTAAGTATATCTCAAGTATATTGCAAGCATCCAATAATTTAGTGCAATACTGCAGCATTCAACTCGTAATAAAACTAGTCAGTTTAATATAACTAGCCCTTTAAATACAAAAATGATAGCTTGCACGTTTAGCATACATGAAAGTGGTGTTAAGTTATAGGAAGCCATACATAAGCCCACATGCCACCACACACTTGAAGGTATCAAGAGCAATAACATTTCCCACTAAGCTGTTGTAAGGCCACCATTCCTGAACATGCCCTTTCATTTGCAGTGCTTATATGTCACCACACCAACATTTGGCTCACATTATATGATGGAGGTAGGAGGAAGCATTTCATCTAAAATGATTATGAAAAACCAGAGACTAATTGATATGCCATTCGATCGAATCAAGCAGAGCTGTTTGAATAGCATTCAGATTTCACGCGTCTACCCTTCAGTCCAATCTGGGGGAACCAACCTGAATCAGCTTTGCAGAGAGAGGCGATGGTCTCGGGGGCGCCCTTGCAGAACACATCAAAGTGGGTGGAGCCCAGCACACGCGTGACCACACTCATGCGCTGCAGGGCTGAAGAGAACGGCAATTCGCGAACAATGCCGACCTCCAGGGATGAAGGCACCTGAAAGGAAAACACTGCCACTCAGTCATGCTGCTGACAGCAGCTACAAGTTTAAAATGTTTGAAACAGACAGCCAACTGCAATGTAGTACAACAAAAGAAAGCTCACTCGCACTTTACATTTTTTAAATAAGTACAGTTGAAGCTCCTTCTAAAGGACATGCACTGGACAGCAATTTTTGTCTCTTTTATGTGAATTACTAAAGATTTGGCAGAACTGCGCAAGTTTCATGACGATAAAACACTAATTGATGTGACAGGAAATGTCCACAATTGCAATGAGTGACTGCAGTAGACAGTACATGCTGTGTTTCTGCGTCGACGGCGCTTCTACGAACAATCGAGCAAGTGAATGCAGCTGCCTGCTGCTTTCAACTTGGGAACACGGCATCAAAGCAGTCCATGCTCAAAAGCAGCAAAAAATATAGCAGGATCCACTTTCCAGACGAAAGCCTGCTAGTAACGAAAAATTGCAAACTTTTTACACTTTCATCGTAATCAGATTTAACTACATCAAAGACACTAAAATGTGTTTGTGCCAAAGTATATAAACCTAAGGACTCTCTTTCATGAGCTTAACTACTGTTAAGTGTGAACATAGCTAGCCAGATTCAGACACAGTAAAGGCTGCCTGCTAAAAATGAGGTTGTATAAGCCGTTGTAACCATAGTTTGGCTACAGTTCAGTCTGGCGTGCATTTAAGCACAGCCACAATAAGTGGGTGCATTTACATTTTTAACTGTGTTCAAGGCTTTTCTGTAACAAGGGTAAAAGCTTGTCACTTGACACTAAAAACTGCCTGCTCAGTCAAGGCAGCGTGCAATCATACACTATGAAAATACACACAAAAAGGAAAGCTGAAGAGGTTTTAGAATTTGACGAGCTTGAAGGGGACGAAAGTGAAACTTGAAGGTAAACAATGTGAAGTCTCTTTGTGCTAGAATTTGAACTGCCATTGTAATCATGGAATAAAATGACGAAGGCGCTCAGCCTTCTCGCGGTGCACATCACTGGCCCGGATCCCCAACGACGACATCATGTATAGCGTCACTATGTTTCAAGCGAAGAAACAATAGCTTGAAAGCAGGAAACCAATGGCGCCGAATATAGAGCACGTAGACTTGCTTGGCATCATCAGTCGATGCGCAGCAGCATGAGAGCAAAGCCAGCAAAAATGTAAAGATTTGGCAAGAATGATATCATCATGTGTTTCTCTGCATCTCTCCAGTGCATTGAGAAAAAGCAGACACATTTAATCTAATTATGTTATCATTTTAAACGCTGGCGGGAAACTACTTTGCATGTTTCTCCTACAGACTTCGTACATTCGAATCGCTGAATCTCGTCCAAATGTAAAAAAACATGCCAGCTTCCCTTTAAAATTGTATGGCAATTTTCAGCCACACTTATGTCACTACAAATGCAGTAAGTCGCAGCATGTTTTTGGGGCAAGTAAGTCCTGCCAGTCATCTGTTGGTGTAGAAAAATACCCACAGAAAAAAGAGATGATTCCGTATATGCAGTGTGCTAAAAAAATTCGAGGACACTTTGGTGACTAAAGTGATGAAAGGAAAAAGCCCGAGTGCTGCATTCTGCTACACGACTGTTGCGCATGTAGCGATGAATGCTGCTACGAGTTAAGCGAGTGACTACTCTCACATTCTGCGAGTGCATTTATTCAGTGAGTTCTGCTTGGCAGCGAGTAGATCACGCTCCTTGTATCTTCGCAGTTTTACGTTTACTGTTGTCTGGTTGATTTTACCGGGTGTGTGAAATTATTGAGTAATTAGTTAATTACACAAATGTCACTAAGTAGAGGTTATTAATTAAGTAGTCATTAATTAGTGATTGATCATTGATTGGCATATGGCCATATAAGGCATGCATTCGCACATAATGTGGTGGTGCTCTGTGATTGGTCGATACCTCCATGACGTCATCCCACATCGACCAATTAGAACCGCTGCAAAAGCGTGACCCTTTAGCTGACAACAATGATGAGGCAATAAACGCTTTCGCCTTAAAAACCAAATCGAACCTCAGTCAAATCTCCGGCGGCATTCAAAGAAGGCACAGATGGTGTCTTGAGGCTGTTGGCAGGTCCAGGACGCACAACTGTAGGTGCGATGATATCATACTTTGAGTTGTCATCGATGTCTGGCTCCTCCAAAACCTGCATTTGAAGGCAGGAAGCAGTACAATCAGGTCCCCAATGCACTAAGGCCAAATAATCTGCCAAACAGCACTGTTCCATGTTGCCAAGGCTTACAGTTGCTGCAAAAGTTTGCCGTAACCGAAATGCACGCAAAACAATTTGTCTTAAGCGTATTTATTTGCTTTGTTTTTATATTGAGCCCTATGGGAAAGCAATCAAGGGTACACACTGTTCTTTTCCGACAATTAGTCTTAACGAGAGATTATTGTACTTGCTTCAACAAATTTGGATCACTCTTTAAACAATAGTCATTCTGAAAAAAGAAAAAAAGAAGAATAAAACTGGACTATTTTTGTTAGAAGACATATGTAACATCTTTCTTTTAACTCGCAACCTACTTTAAAGGTGTGGTTCAAAATAGAACAAATTCAAACAATACGCAAAACAAAGACAAAGGACACGGGATAGAAATACATACACCACAAGCACTTTCAACGGAAAGAAACCCAAAACGGCTACGGCGAACAAGTCTTGAGCGGATTAACAGGCGCATGCACAAATATGAGAGAGAATTTGTTAGTCCGGTCTGCACTATGCTACATCTGCACTACATTATAATATTCTACAAGTATAACCACATAAAAACAGTTATTATAGTGCTCGATGCAATGTGCGCCATCTTAAATTCACACATTTCGAAGATTATAGAGTTTGCAGTAGCTATTGTGAATAGCTGTGCTAAACAGCAGCTGTTATAAAAAGCATTAAAAGTGCCATAAGTACTCATCGTTCCGCTCACTAAAAGCCTGGCAGAGTAATGAGTGATTAAGTACCCAGTTGGTGGCTTCAAACATCTTCAGATCCAGTGGGTCACCGGACAGCTGCTGGTCAATGACTGTGATGGAGTGGCAGGTGGCCATGCCTTGGAGCAGCAAGGAGTCCAGGGGAAGCTTGCTTGGCTCAGGTAGCTGTTCCTGGAATCTGTACAGCAAAGGAAATTTACTACACTGCCCACAAATCCATAGATGACAATACGCTGAGGGGAGAGGAGGCCATTACAACAAAAGGGGACAAAAAATACCGGTGGTTTTTCATGCGAAAAAAAAAAAAATCGCAAAAAAGAATTGTAAGAATAAAGATCAGTAGCTGTATTACAAATGCACCTCTCAGGGTCTAGAGATTACAGGAGAACCTGCCAGAACTCCAAAAACATTCATTTTCGCTTAACTACATTCTGCAGTATATGTGCATCACTAGAGCAGCAATGAGAAGTTACTTCCAGTAGTAGTGATAACACGTCAGAGTAAGTGATTCCAATCCAAAAATTGTTCTGGGAAAAAAAATGGCACTTAACGTGCCATTTTTTCCCAGAACAATTTTTGGATAACAGTTTTGCACCTTAGTTCTCATTTTGTTGAGATGACCTCTCAGTAAAGAAACGCAACTGAAAGGAATTAAGTAATGAACATGCCATATACCTGTTTGAGAAGGAAAAATATTGCTGGTTTGGTTTTGGCTTATGAGGTTAACATCCCAAAGCGACTCAGGCTATGAGAGATGATGTAGTGGAGGGCTCTGGAAATTGTGAACAGCACGGTTCTTTAACGTTCACTGATATCGCACAGCACTCGGGTGCCTTGCTTTTCGCCCCCATCAAAAAGCAGCAGCCGTTGCCGGAATTCTATCCTGCATCCTTGGACAAAAAAGTCGAGAACCCTAACCACTGCACCATAGAGGCGGGGCTCGTTACATGCAGGAGTGATAATCGGTTATGCAGAAGTATGAGCATGCACAAAGGGCCAGACAACGCCCAAGCAATCACCAGCATCACATGTAGCACAAAATGTCCCTGTGGCACTTTCCTAATGCAGTGGCAGCAGAACAGGCCAGTTATAATTATAAGAATATTGCAAGCTTCCTAAGTTATAGTTAGTGGCTAAAGAGACTTTCTATGCTCCCACCCTTTTTATGGTGTCAACTATGCGATGACTTATTTCATGAGCATTTTTGACCAAAAAACTTGGTTCACGATGTGTTTCTCTTAAAGCACCACTTTGCACTTACAACCTCAACAAAAACACAAACAAAGCACCAATGGCATGACATGCAACAAGTTTTAACAAAATTTTCACCGTATCGCAGCACTCACTTGCCACCACTGGCCGGAACGACACCCCACAGGTCGAGCCCCTGTGGCACTTTCCTAATGCAGTGGCAGCAGAACAGGCCAGTTATAATTATAAGAATATTGCAAGCTTCCTAAGTTACAGTTAGTGGCTAAAGAGACTTTCTATGCTCCCACCCTTTTTATTCTATGCTCCCACCGTATCGCAGCACTCACTTGCCACCACTGGCCGGAACGACACCCCACAGGTCGAGCCCCTCTTCAGTGAGTGTGCCAGTCTTGTCAAAGCAGAAGCAGTTGATGCAGCCAGAGATGTTGATGGAGCGCGGCGAGATGCAGTAGATGAGTGCCCGTCGCAGCCGTGACTGGGCAAATACTATGCCTATGGTCATGGCCGCTGGAAGTGCAGGTGGGATGACGATGGTGACGACGTCAAGGCTTCGCACTATGATGTCTGATGCAGGCACTCCCCGGGTGGTCTGCAAAGACCGGCAATTGAAACAAGCAATTTGCATCGAAATAAGAATAAAGAAAGCAAAGCCAGGCTCAGTTTCCCTTTGTTACTTTCGCAAAAAGAAATAAAGGCAAAGTCATATGTGCCAAGAATGGTGGAAAAGCTAAGCACAGACTACGAAGCAGGAAGCTATGAACAGCTATTTCATATAATGTCTCCACATCTGCAGTGACCTTCGCGTGACCTTCGTGTGACACAATTATGGACGTTTGTAGCTAAACTAGCCTTTAAGCCATGTCAAGAGAAAGCTGCATTAACAACAGCTTTCTTTTTCAGAATAGTGCCACGGAAATTAAATTTTGCAGATCAGTTACATTCTCCTGCATGCTGAATTTATTTGAAACTATCTCCCAACAGAATGTTTATTATGGGTAATCATCCTGGGCTGCATTGCATTAAACTTGCCATTTCAGAGAGTAGTCAGCAATGAGAGCATCACCAGGTTGGATAGCATACTTTGTATGCAATTGCTGTGATATGAGTCAAACAGAAAATTTACCCGATTTGCACTCCCCCTGAAACATGCAATTCTTATTACTTTGAATAAACACACACACACAGTTCATCCATGCTTGGCCAAGCGTTGAATGCTGAAGCACTTAAAATTTTCATTTACGGCATTTTGGAAGTAAAACAATGTAACTAGAGCAAATAAACAAAGATACAAGCTATTATAACGAGAAGATCTGCTACACGATGCTATTTTGCTCACCAGCATCCACCAGCCACAAAGAGCAAGCTCACCTTGAGCACAATGGTGTAGATGACGCCGATGCTAGCCAGGGAGGCAAGGAAGAGAAGGAAGTTCTTGATGTGTCGATTGAACTTGAAGTCAACTGGCTTGGGGAACATGATTGAGCGCACCAGATCTCCCTTGGCCGTGAGGAAGCCTTAGAATGAGAAAGACGACAAGGGACAGAAAGAAAGGCACAGCTTTAGATTGCATCAGAAAATGGTAATCACGCCAACATATGCCTGCCCTCAGATCTGACGACGTAGCTGACCACACGAGGACTACTATCATAGGCCCGATCATCCTTCCGCCCATCAAGAGGCATATTTCAAAGTGGCATCGTTAAGGCTCTGTTGTGAGTGAAAATCACGAGCATCCCTTTAACAGGCGACATGGCAGGCCATTGATTGGTGAGCGAGTTGCGTGAGGTAGAGCTGCCAACAATTAGGCAGCCCTGTGAGAAGGGAGGGTGAGATAGGAATCAAACCCTGGACACTTGCATCCCTAGTCGGACACGCTATCCATAGGCCACGGAGGCAAGTATGTATGGCTTGGTTACAGCGGGCCTTGACATCTATGTCGGGTGGTCATGCATATCATGTGGTCACACACAACTGTATGCTAATCAACATGTTGTGATAAGTGTTCTTCAAATTTTTTTCCGATAACATGCTAACTTCTTGAAACAAAGTGCATGCAAGACACAAAAGATGAATGAACACAGATGAGGCAAATGAGTGTTTTACAGAATGTGCCTTGGCAGATGAACAGGACAAAGAGCAAGAGGGAAAAGAAAGCAAGCAATGAGAAAACTAAAGCTATTTGTTGACTGCCAATATTACTTCGGATTTTCAAATAAGAAAAAAAAGGAACATTTGCAATTGCGCAAACATGGTGCATCATGTCTTCTCTTATTTATTTATTTATTTATTTATTACAAGTTCCTGCAGCGCCCGAAGGCATTATTGCAGGGGGAGAGATGACAAGTAATCTTGCTGGGAACGCCAGTGATAAAATACATAAAAATGAAGAAAATAACAGGGCACAAGTGATAATGCAGAATGAAAAACATGCATCTAAAAGGGGGCAACTGCGCAACGAACAAAGTGATGAAAACACTCAAAAAACAAAGTAATGAAGGAAACACACGCAAGAGAACTGGGCGCCACGTCACACATCTGATAAAAAAGCCCGAAATAAATTTTCAGTGCAACACTCAGTGATGCCAGCTGGCAGCCGGTTCCACTCATTGATCGTCAGTGGAAAAAACGAGGTTTTATACACATCTGTCCGGCATTTTATTTCGCGGATCTTCCACTGATGATCAAGTCGTCTAGACAAAAAGTGAGGTTGAAGCAGGTACCGGTCTTTGTCAATGCTGAACTTTCCAAAATAAATGCGATACATGATCTGCAGTCTGAAATGTTTTCTGCGGTGAGCTAAAGATTCCCAACCAAGATGATGTTTAATAAACGTGACACTAGATGAAAAATTATAATTATTAGACACAAATCTGGCAGCATTATTTTGGACGCGTTCGAGCATGTCTGATAAGTAAATAAGCTGGGGATCCCATACAGGGCATGCATATTCAAGAATTGGCCTTATGTAAGTGAAATACAGGAGCTGCTTGACATTTGACTGCGCTTTGCTGAAATTACGCTTTAAAAAATTAAACATTCTGCAGGCTTTCGATGTAATATGCTCAACTTGTCTCGTCCACGTAAGGTTAGAGGTGAAATATACGCCGAGATACTTATATTCAGAAACTTTTTGCAGGGGAACATTATTTATTGAGTAGCAGGTCGGTAGAGGGGAACGCTTACGAGTGAACGAGAAAAGCTTGCATTTTGAAATGTTCGAAGACATTTGCCATTTTGAGCACCAGTGCTGGATAAAATTTAAGTCTCGCTGAAGTTTTAATGCGTCAGAAGAACTTTCCACAACATGGTAAAGCACACAGTCGTCAGCATATAGCCGAACTTGGCAGGTGAGGTCAAGAACAATATCATTAATAAAAATGAGAAAAAGAAGGGGTCCAAGGACAGACCCCTGGGGCACACCTGAGGAGACGTTTACGGAATCGGAGTTACAACCGTTAATTACAACACGCTGCATGCGGTCCTGGAGATATGAATGAAGCCAGTCGAGGATATTGGGATGCAGACCAAGGCAACGTAACTTATGTAATAATAGCACATGAGGTACAGAATCAAAGGCTTTTTTAAAATCCAGAAATACACAATTTGATATCCGTGGTCAAAAGAGGAAAACAGATCATTACTGAACTCAAGTAACTGGGTGGTACAGAAAAAACCCATTCTAAAGCCATGCTGAATTGGCGTAAAGAAGTCATGAGAGTCAAGGTGTTTCATGACTGCACTGTAAATTATATGTTCCAATGTTTTACAACACACGCTAGTCAGAGAAATGGGTCGGTAATTGACAACAGACATTTTCGAACCGCTTTTATGCACTGGGACAACATTAGCATTTTTCCAGTCATTTGGCAAACATGCCGAGTTAAGCGATGTTTGGAACAAGGTGACTAAATAATGAGCAATTTCGTTCGCACATGATTTTAAAACAAAGGTAGGTACACCATCAGGGCCGCTGGCGGAGGCGGCCCTGATGTTATTAAGCAGTTTTGAAACACCCTGATAAGTAAAAACAATTTCAGGCATGGTTTCTGTAATAGATTCACGAGTGTTCGGAAGTTCACCGATGTAAGCTGGCGCAAAGGCAGACTGAAAATATGCATTAAAGCGGCAGGCTTTATCACCATTAGTACTAACAAGGTCACCATCAACGTCTAAGTTTGGGATTCCGACTGGTTCGCGTCCGTTGTGTTTCAGAAACGTCCACAATTCCTTGGGATTACTACGCAGTTTAGAACCCAGATTATTAAAGAAGTTATCCTTATGAGCTTTAACTTCAGTTTTTAGCGTACTGCCAAGGGCCCGAATTGACTGCAATACAGCAGGGCAACGATTCTTTTTATACGATTGAAGAAGGCGATGTTTTTTCCTGACAAGCCGTCTGATTTGTCGCGTGATCCATGGTTTGTCACACCTATGGCCTTCTTAAACAATTTTCACTGCTTTGCGCGCACTGTATTGTTAACCTTCCTGGTTGCGTTATCCTTGTGCTATTCCTTGTAACCAATGCTAAGCAAGAGGCTAAAGTGTGGATATGCTGACTTACCAGTGCGCACAACAACGGCCTCCACATTTTCTGTGCCATAGTAACGTGTCTGGATGACCCTGGTGCCACAGAACAGCGTGTGACGGCCATGCTCCTTTGGGTGGTACATGACATCCAGTGCTGGTTGCGAGGCTCCAGGGTTTGGCAGTGGTGTCTTCACAACCGGAACACTCTCGCCTGAAATGTAGAGCGGGGTCCAAGGAATTTTCAAGGGTAGCCACCAGCAGAGTACAATACAGGTTTCCGACCAACCACAGACTGGCGCCAATCAAACTCGCGGCATATGCGTGCAATTTTTGAGGGGATGCGGAGAATACAGTAGTGTCAAACACTGTAATGATGAACAATGCACTACGATAATAGGTTATCGCAGAACTAAGCAACTGTACAGACATTAGAGAGATTGCAGCGTGTCCTACAGATGCTCTAGAGTTAAGAATAATGGATTACCAACACACTTCAAGAAAAATGCACATCACTGATGCGACCTTCCAGTAGTAGCCTTTGAGATCAAAACTTTCATGTTCCTTCTTTTTCCATGTTTTCACACCCTGTCTATGCTTCAAATAAGCTGGGCTATTATATTCTACCCAGCCAGAGCAGCGCGGCTTTAAAAGGAAAAGAATTATGATGATGCCATGACACACAAATTCCATTAGATAAGTCTAAAAACCTTGGGGAATTTGTAGCTTGTTGCTTTCAGGTTCACTCATATGCAAATATGCTTCAATTATGCTTCCACTTCAAGCAAAGTGGTCATCTATGCAGTGTCTCCAAGGTAAAAAAGAAATTGGAAGAACCCCGAGCAACACATTATTCACCAAGCGAAACACGACTGCTTTCACTGGCACAGTTTAATTGTGCTTGTAAATATCTAGCAGGAAGTGAAAGTGGAATTCTGCTCGAAATTAAAAGAAAAAGATCAATTTAGTGCCCAATGCTTCCCTAAGAAAAATTAGATGGTCTCTTAGATGTCTCTTAAGAGGAGAATGGCGAAAGCTTACCCTTCATCTCCCATCATTTGCCTCTCATCACTACAGCTCCTATTTCTCTCTTCCCACTTTCACTCCCACCTTCCTCCCTTCCCTTATGGTGCAGTTCAGGTGTCCACAGAAACAAATGTGACAGGTACTGTGTCTTTTCGTTTCTGTGCACCAATTATTATTATTATTATTATTATTATTATTATTATTATTATTATTATTATTATTATTATTATTGTTATTATTATTATTATTATTATTATTATTATTATTATTATTGCCTCTTGTTGGCATTCGTTGCATTACTATGTTATAATTATAATTGGTTACAGGAAAGGGAAGGCAAAACCCGATTCCAGCGCACAAATGGACACGACCGGGAGCATAAGCCATTAAAGGTTTTCGCCTTAATATGAACACCTAAATGTTTTTGCGTCTGACATTAGCTGCAGATGAAACAGTTTCAATGTGCGAGAAAAAAAAAAAAAAGAGGCTGAAGGTCAGTGAGCACCTGTAAGCATGCTCTCGTTGACAATGCAGTTGCCAGCCGTCAGGACAGCATCACACTGCATCACACATCCACTGCGGGGCACGATGAGAACATCTCCCGGCACCAACTGCTCCGAGGGGATGTTTTCAAAGACTGGACCAAGGCAGGAGAAGTAATAAGAGGAAAAAGAATGCATTCAAAACTGAACCTCACGTCTCGTGCAATGTAATTACGCAAAATTACATGGATGTTTATTCAACCTAGAAAATTTTACAATTCAACCAAGCATATCAGTTCTGGAAAGTAGCTTGCCATGGCATCCATTACGGCACGAACTACGGACCAATATTGGTATGGTGTTGACAATGACCGGTCTGACATATGGCCAGTGTGCTGCCAATATTGGACCGATGAACAGTGCTGTCTGAACAATATACTACCACCACACAGCTACTACTGAGCCACTACACCATTACGCATGTGCTTTGACGTTGTGAAGAGCAAGGGCTGTCCAGGCACGGCAGCAATTGTAGTTGTGAAGTCATGATCATATGCTATAATCTTAAAATACAGAATGCGTTATATGGAAAGGAACAATTAGAATGTGTGCCATACAGTCAGGGTGAGCAACAAATTTCTGTACCGAGATTCATAAAAGCATCAGAAGCAGCAGCAGTTTTCTTGGATGCCATTAGCCTGTATCAGTTCATTACCTGTTTTACATCTTGCGAGACTGCTCCACACAGTCAGTACCAGCCCTGAAACTTATTCGGTTATTGCGCGTATCATAAAAAAATGAGCAAACGTCACCAAAGCTCTTTTCCGTTCACTTTCCTGCCTTGGAAACTCCATCTACGCATTTTAAAGCACACCATATTCCAGGTAAGTAAACCTTATATCCACAGCATAAGAAGTCAAAACAGTGACACGCAATGAAGAGCAAATGAAGAAAACAAAGCCTTGCAATGAAAAAAGCAGCCACTGACCTCCTTTGCTTCGCTTGACTGTGACAACATCCATAGCATGTACAGTATTGCTGAGAGCTTTCTGACTCTGTAAAAGGTGCAAGGAGGAGCCTATGAACAATTCTGTGCATTAACTAGCCCATCATTCTTTGAACATTAATGTTAAAAGCCGGGTTACTTGGTAAGGCATTAGTACCAACTTAAAAGCTGCTGAAGAATATCTATGAGCAATTCTGTGCGTTAACCAGCCCATCATTATTTGAACATTAATGTTAAAAGCAGGGTTCTTTGGTAAGGCATTAGTACCAACTTAAAAGCTGCTGAAGAATTAATTACAAAGAGGAGGACAACAAAAAATTCCCTGTTGTTGTGAGGCACTGGGCAATGTGTTGTTTCTAATTCATTCTTTGTGCCACCACACTGGTCACTATTTACCACTTTATAAAATTAAACACCACAGTATTAAAAGTCCAAGAATATATATATTTTAAGAATACACTATAAAATATGAACTGTCTAAATTCATTAAAAGCTGCAATCTTGATTCTGAATAGGAGACAAAATTTTCAGAGAAAAATAAAACAAGCTGTTTTTTCCAGAAAAATTTCAAGGGCGTTACTGTATTAAATTTTATTGCAAAAGATGGCAAAGCAGAATCTTCCACATTTATAGCTGTTAATAGTAGCCTAACAAATTTTCACAGCAACAACATTTAGTCGTTTTATCACAGGAGTCCATGGAATCTAGCTAAGACCCCGATTTCCATCCTTTCCGTTTCGCCTTTAAAATAATACACAATGAAGTGCACATTTCCTTTGTTTGTGTTTCCTTTGAAGTGTTTTTTCCTTTTCTTTTAGTTCTGAAAAGAAGTTTTATAACAGTCTGGTTAAGTTATGGACTGTGTGCAAAAAGTGCATTTTTTCTTGTTAATATTTTAATATTTTCCAGCTAACTCGGTAGATTAATGTTTTGAAGTGCTCCAGCTACATATCAAAAGATCTGCAGTCACATTTCGATAAAATCACTGTGAAAGATGGACAGTGCAATGTACTTACCAGCCTAATCTGATAGACGCCAGTGACTAGAGACATTGCCGACATGATGATGATGCATGAGGCATAATAATAGTAGTCATCACAGAACCAGATGATCATGCTGAACACTTGAAACACATAAAATGGCTCAAGAACCTGTATGGGAGGGAACAAAAGGAAGCACACAATGAAACATCGCAACTTCATTTTGATGGGACACACACACACGAACACAAGACAGGAAATATTCAGTTACTGAGCAGGATCAGTTACCTTCCCTGTTCCTCAAGTTAAAACATTAATAATGCTTATCTTTTAAATGCAAAAGCTTGCTTCCTTCAAAACACAAAATGTTAAATTGCAATTAATAAAAAATTCTCGTGCAAGCTAAAATCAGGTTTGAAGCCTTTGGTATCATGATCTCTTCAACAGCCCTGGCACAGTGCTGAATATGAAAGCAGAACAAGTGAACTCTATGATGGTTTGTTCATGGCAAATACTATCTGTGCTTACGTCTCACACAGTGCAATTACACCAATCAAGACTGACGATACAAAAGCATTAAATACATCCAAGTGCTATGGGAAGCACTACTATTTGCATATTTTAGCAACTACTGCAAATATTATTTTAGTAATTCATCTATGCTACGTAAAAAAGAGTAGTCCATAGAGAAAGTACACAATGTGGCATGCATCACTACTCTTCCAGATAGCTTACTGCATATTACACAGCTAATCATACTGCTCAAAGGTTATACCAGATGCTATAACCAAAGAGAAGTGAGGTATTCAAGACTAACCTCTTGAAAGAGGATACGAAAGACTGACTGTATTTGGACACTAATTACATTATCCCCAAAAAGAACTCGTCTGAAAAAGTCAAGGAGCATCGTTTCAATGAGAGGCAGAAGCACATGAACAAGGCAAAAACACTTCCATTTGTTTACAGGCAAGCATCTCTACAAAAGGAAAAAAAAGAGAAAAGGAAGGCAATAGTATGAAGAAAGGGGAGGACACAGAGTATGGGACAGCAAGATGCACTGACAGAGTTCACCGTGGAAAGCAAAAGCCCAAGCCATGCAAGACAAACCAAGTAACCTGTGCCAGCTGAAGAAGAAAGCTAAAGGAGGAATAAACAAACTTATGTACTCTTTAAAAAAAAAACTGAAAACCAGGAAAAAAATGAAAAACAGAAAGGGCAACAAAACCTCAGCAGTAGGCAAGGTAGCGAAATTAAGCTTAAAGGAAACACTTGCAGAGACCACAAGAAATGAAAACGTCAAAGTTTTACAACAATGTAAGTAATTGTATCAAGCAACCCGGACACTAACTTTACATCATGTATTTTTTTTTATTCGAAAAAACTTCTGCATCAAATTTGGTATCCACACTCAGCACGGTATGAAGGGAAGCAAAGCACCTCCTTAGCACTGCCTCGTTTCAGCTGTCTAGTTCTTATTTCGTTCTATTCAACAGAGCACAAAAGTACAAGAAGACGTCTCCAGCGACTGTTATTACTAAAAAAAAAGTATTTATGAATGCACTGTATCATTTAACATAATGAAGAAACATGGGCCACAAGAGATGCTATAGTGGCGGCGCTCAATTCTGGCCATGCAAAAGTACAATCTGAGTGAAAAATGTCTGAGCACATTGGAAGGGGTAGTGGGTGTTTATTGAAAGCAAGGTGAAAGTGCAGTGTAGTAGAGTCTCTATGTTTTGAAGTGTAATCAGCTGTAAAAAAAAAAAAAAAAACAAGGATGCTGTTGACTGCATAAGAAAAAGCTAAGAGCAGGAGTTGTCAGTGTAGAGGACAAACAGGAAATGCGAAAATGTTTAAGGGAAGCATGCCCCAATATCAGCTGTATTATCATCTATTAATGCACTTGCAATCTGGCATCCTTCATGGCATTCAAAGAGGCAGCTCTCAGCTAATTAAAGGCACGGCTAATATTCATCCTTGCAGCGTAACCAAACAAGCCAGACAATGTAAGCCCTGTTTTATACATGACATCATCCAAAGAAGTGAAATGGGTGCAAAGTGCACTATGATAATATTGGCATGCAACACGTTTGTGCCTCCAGCAACAGGTTGTATGATCTTGAAACTCACTATCGTATCACTTATATGTATCAAGGCCTAATCAAAAGCCTTAAAAGGATGTAAAAAATTAAATTGCATTATCTACTTTCTTGCTATGCTCTATGCTGGAATAACAAAGTGTCCATCCTCGTATGCTTTGAATGCCAAGGCATTTTTAACATCAGTGGACAATGTACAAGGAGCATGACAAATGGCAAGGTAAAGAGGGAAAGATAAGTTATAGGCTGACATGTAATTAAAAAGTAATCAGCAGTTTAACAGCTACTAAAAACAATAAGCACAAAACTAAAGAACTCTAGAGTCTTGTCAGCACAAAACACAAGTCTTGAACGGCTTGATCACTAGCGCTACACTTTCATGAAATGATATATATATATATGCCAAAGAAAGAACGACAAAGTGGCTGACAACATGATTGTGACCGAAATGAATTCGCGAGTGCTAGGCGCTTAGGAAATTATGCTACACAGAGAAGTATTTTCAAAGTCACAGATGCTTTCAAGTGCTATTCTGTTTCGTAAAGAGAGCAGCACTGGCACTTCTCAGAGAGTATATTCTGGAAGCTAGCATAGTCTCAATTTCAAGCACAGTCTTCCATTACTTCCAATTAACAAAGGGTGCGCAACAAGTTCAAATTATTTCATTACTGTGTCTGTGCAATATGACATTAATTTTCTACAGTCAGACAGGAAAAAAAAAAGCACTTCAGTTCATCTCTGCTCGCTCTTTATATTTGCACAACTCTTGCCTCTGCCTATATTACCATCGCTGCAAGACAGGCATGCTGTGCCAACCCTGGTACGTTTGGCCACGAGACAACTTTACAAGTGGCATGGTCAATAGATTTAAAATACAATGCACTGATAAGAACAAAAACAGGAGGAGAGATTGTTGTACACTACCTAACCACTTGCTCCTGGAGCGAAATGCCCTTCTGCTGGTGAAAGTAAGAACATGGTACATTTCTATCGAAACCCCTCAACCTGGCAAACGCTTTGATGTCGGCGTCCCAGATGTAGCGGATCTTCTTATTCTCGAAGTACACTAATCTGTCCGTGGGCTGCAGCAAACCCTGAAAAATGGTAGAGAAAGACGATGGGAACTCCACATGCTCTCCTGATGGCTCTGCCACCCGTGCAAAGTGCTGCTCGACCACGGGTGACCCACAGCGGAAAACACTATACACCCTGGAATCAAGGTAGGCTCACAGGTTAGGTTACATAAGTACACTCACGCACGCATCACAAAAGATTGGCATAAGCGTAAGTGTAAAGAATACACCATTATGGCAAATATGTAAAGAAACAACACAAAAATTATGCTCTCATCACTATGCTCCCCAAATCCAGCCTTGGGACATGCTTGAAACAAAGGACGGGCTGACAGTCAAAAACTGCACATTTTGGTACTCAGGCTGAAGTTAGCATATAGGCAAAATAGCTGATTCAAATTTCAAAGGAAACGCTCTCCCAAGAAACAAAGAAAGGGGGAACGAAAGAAACTGCTTGAAATGCTGTGTCTATCATCCATAGCCTTTCACTCCTCACTATTTCCCGTTTGTTACATTTTAGTCATTACAAACATGCACTGCTCTTTTGAGCACTAAAGCAGCACATCAACAGAGATGGTGTGAACAATATCTCAGGACATATGCCAGAACGCAAGGCTGCATTTGTTTGTCAACTCCAAGTTATAGAGGAGGACAAATGTAGAAAGCTAAGCACTGAAATCTGTGAAAATATCAATTTTGGCAACTGCAGAAATAAAAATACAAATCAGATATTTTCATGGCAACTAGCTGGCTCGAGACCTGGTTCACATCAGGCACTTAGTTTCCAATTTCACAACCATAAATAAATATATATGAAACAATTGGGAGGTTTTGGACCGGTGTATTTGGCAAATTATTTAATTGTATTCAATACCAACCAAGGATTTTGGGATAGGTGGCTATGGAGGGAACAAAACAGTCTGCCTTAATGCCAACGTGCACTAATCTAGACCAGAAATGATGAATGCATGCAATACTTACTCCTGGCCTGAGCATAGCAAGTTCTTCAAGTTTTTTTGACTCTTCGAGAAGAGAACCTGCTTGACCTGTTACTGATAACATAAGTGGCACGCTGCAAAGCAAAAATACATATATACCTCTCACAGACTGAACAACTTACAATATCTTATCATATTAAATGAAAGAAAAAAAAATAGTTGACAAACAACTGAATGAAATAAGGATGCTACTGAAAGCCACTTACTTCACATTAGAAGGCAAGACAGTCCGAATTCGTTCTACAAAGAGCTGTTTGTACTGATCCTGAAAATATACAAAGTGCGATAAGATAAGAGGCAACATTTATTTCAGGAAATGCAGCCACTCCTACTAAACACAAAATAGTAAGTCATACATGTGGCATCATAATGCATTGACTAAAACTGTAGACGTAGGCTACAGTTTAAATCAAAGTCTGTTCCAACAGAACCTGTTCACATAGATCTGGAAAAGATAGTAACACTTTTGAATAGATTAAACTAATTATAACAAAACATGTATTTCCAAAGCATGTTGGTAGGCCAGTCGTTGCACACATGATAATAACACGGACATAATAAATAAATACAAATGGAGGTCCTTTAGTGAAAATAGTGCACTGGGCAGCAGGCAGCAGTGGTAACAGCAACTGTATAAAGTAAATATATATGTTGCAACAAATATAATGTGAGAGGCAAGGGACGAAAAAACTATGCTGAAATTATCGAATAACCTACATATAAGTAACCTTAAGCAGAACAACAGGTAGTATCACAGCGAAAAAATAAATAAAAACAAGAGCAAGAGCAATGTGTAAAGCAATACAACAACAGATCACTCCCACTGGCTGAAATTTTCGAAATTTACTTCCAAGTGGAGTTTGCTTTCCCATTTGGAGTTTCAGCTCCAAATAGACAATCTTTCATATTCCATTTTACTTTTCCATTGTAATGCGTATTCCCAATTGGAGTCTCAAAATCCAGTTGGTCAGTCTCGCAGATCCCAATTGGTCTTTATGCCACACTCCAAGGGAGTTTCACTTGTAATTTGTATTCCCCTTTCCTAAAGCCAGTGCTATGTTAGTTCATATGCAGCAAAATAGTGCACCCACCACGAGCAGCACCCTGGTGGCCTGGTGAAGCGGACATCGCCGATGGGTGCAATAGAGCCACCAGGCGGGGTGCCAGTGAAACAGGAGCCGCAAGAAGCCAGCCGTCAGTAGTACGCCGCACCAGGTGGCCAGTGTGCGGCAGCTATCTGGCCGATACCCAAACACCTCCTGCATGCCGGAGAAGAAATTAAATAAGGTCAAAGATATTCATGTGAACAAGGACGGCGGCACCAGGTTCAAAAGAAGTGAAGCTTCTGTGGCATTTTAATATCAGTGCTCGCACACATCCGAAAACAAGTCAATCGTGCCAGTGCCCACTCCAGTCACTACACTTTGAGTCTGACTATATTGTCACATGTTGGTGACCAGGGTCGATGACACAAATGAAGACACAGGCTTGATGGTACGGAAATTAACTCTTTATTGGGCTGACTTGCGCCCGCAAAAGAACTAAGCAACTCGGCGGCGGCGATAGCAGCAAACGTGTTGGTCGATCGTCGAACAAAGAATGCTCGTCACACTCGTCAATGCTCAATTTAAAGGCTGCACAGAACAATCTAGATAACGTCGCAAACAGCTACCAGCACGGGCTGGAACATTGTGGAAAGACACACGAGTGGTCGGAATCTTCGAGATAGACCTCGATGCATCTTGCGCTACAACGAAACTGATAAAGGTGCGACTCGCGACATCGAGCATTAACAAACGAAGATTACGGAACTGATACGCGATCCAGAATCAGAATGATAAGCCTGTATGCCGGTGGCTGTTGAAAAACAACAAATACAGTTTTGAAGGTTTCGCGGCAATATACAGTCGAATTCGCAAAACAGTCGATATATCGATAATTCGATATACAAAACACGGCAAAAGATAAGCTTTCCTTATAACCTAGAGGCAAGAATACATTGCTTTAATGAGAGTGCCGCACCTCAATCTGCTACTCGATGAGCTATCGGCAACTTGTCGAACACAAGGCCGCCTTACTTTTTAGCATCGGACGGTGCTCCCGAACCAGCCACAGCTAGACTATCTAAAAGCTCTTCCCGTTATCAGTGCACTACAAACAGAATAATAGCTCATTGCAAAAAACTTCTTATATCTTGGAGAGAACCTAATTGCCATTAATTGTGAACAGCATGAGAACACAGGATCAACACTATAGCGCAAATAAAGACGAACACGGAAAGAACCTCAATCTTCCACTCGCAGTTGGCAGGTGGAAAAGTGTGACCCCGCTCGCGGCTCTTTGTCCCCCCAGTGGGGCTCTTTATGCTACGGCATAACATTTACACATGCAGTTGGTTTCTGCAGTGTCTTGCTCAGCGAATCCTGCCCAGCTCGCCCCGGCAAGGGCCTCGGCCGTGCTTTGATCACGATGGCTTTATATGCTGCCGGGCCCACATCGACAGCATGTGTATAGTGTGTCGCGGGCACAATCAGTCAGCAACAGGACAATATGTGTGCGCGGCTATGTATATACAACCTTTTTCCTTTTTTTTTTTTTTTTTTTTTTACTATATTGCGTAAATAATTGCATTTGCCGTTCACGCGCAGTCGTTTTTGGACAGTGCTTGCGCGCGAGAGACTCGAATTTGTTCACGTATGTTTGCATTTTGTGAACAATATGTACATGGATGGAAAAACTTTATTTTCGTCAGAGAGCATGTATGGATGGTTCCGTGTTAGATGGCCACCAACCCATGGCTGACGGCGACCTGGGTGGCCCACTCCACGGCCCTGGTCTGGACGACCGGGTCTGAGC
This sequence comes from Amblyomma maculatum, assembly GCF_055883805.1. NCBI lineage: Eukaryota > Metazoa > Arthropoda > Arachnida > Ixodida > Ixodidae > Amblyomma > Amblyomma maculatum. Next base: position 153,041,934 of record NC_139346.1, read on the forward strand.
TGGCCAACACGGCCTCCCACTGCTCGAGGGAAGGATCACGCATAATATCCGCCGGTGGCGGTGCTATGCTACAGCTCCATAATATGTGGTCATAGGTTGCCAATTCCTGACACCATTTGCACTCCGGCTGAATGTCCGGGTAGATTTTGCTCAACACGTCCCCTCTCTCCCCCGGCCGCCGCTGATGGCAACTGCGGTGGCCGGCAACATTCTTTACTTCCTTCTTTGTTATAACGTTTTAATAAACCACTACTGCCACCAGCAGGATGGCTCCACTGTATGCATGACGGGATGCGGAGCAGAAATTGAGTGCAGGAGACCGATGGCAGCCCCAAGGAAGCCCTAAAGCACACAGCTCATGCTCACCTCGCTACGCATGTCTGATTGCGCTAGCGCAGTCAGCAGCTGACCCGTCGCCACGCGTGGAAATGGATCGAAGAGCGCCGTTAGAAGTGCCACTTGTAGGAACGCGGTGTGCACCGAACGACTAGCGAAACTGGAGTTCGATATACATGTGCGACATTACTTTCCTTGTAGTCTGTGCGCGGTATGTCCAAAAATGCGAAATATCCGGCTTCGATATGCCTTTGTTCGACCATAATAGCCGCATCGAATTACAAGAAACGCAATTACCCGCGGCGGTAAGACTCAATAAAATTTAGCCGGCAAGAGCTAAGTTCCAGTTCAGGATAACTTCATTGCCGTCGACGTAGAGGGCAAGAGGCCGTTTCGAAACGCGCAAGTCCGCGCTTACTAGGCGCGGCACTACTACTACTACTACTTACTAGGCACCACTTTCATAGCGCTGCTTCAGTCTGGGAAGTCACATGACACGCGCGCGCCAAATACGCGAGCGCTTTTCGGAAAAGGCGCGAGCCAATAATAGCTAGATAGACCAATAATAAATAGATAGATAAACAGATAGATAAATAGATAGGTGGATAAATAAATAGATAAATAAATGGATGCAGGGAGAGCTCACCGAAAATTGCACGAGTTCGGGGCAAGAGGTGTGAGTGGAGCCAATAGCAGCCTGTAGGTCCGGAGGAGGCGGCTATTGTCTTAGCGGAGTGAGTACCAAAGCCAAGACTATCTTGTCTGACAATAAGGCAGCTGTTCACAACTTTTGTAAGGGGATGGTCTCCGGTCAAGACACCAAATTACTAAGATACCCCTCGTGCAGAAAGGTCCCCGTCATATGGGTTCCTGCTCATGAGGTCATTCACGGTGACGAGGCTGCTCATAGCACCGTGCGAGAATTATACATCCGAGCAGCTCTGTAAGTGCCGCCCCAGAGTGGGAATAAAGACCCTCTCATATAGTACAAATTAATAACTGAATCAAATAGACTGGACAGTAGAGGAATCTCACTTCCAGAATGATCACTCACGCCAAAGGAGAATAGGGCCTGGAGGACAAGAGGTTCTTTCCGTACTCTACACTACACGACGAAGACACTTTGGAGCTTGAGCTCTGCATGTAGCTGCCACAAAATGACTTCGCAAAACCATGTAATTTGGGAGTGTGGATTTTACTGGGGCTAAATCACATGTGCATCCCAAACCTTGCCACTTGGGAAGAGCTGATCCGGAGCCACGACTCGGATCAGGAAAGACTCATCATCCGTCAGGCACAGGCAGCTTACTATAAGACTTTCTCCGCGGTCTCTGGTGCTGAGAGCCGGCTATGAGGTACCCCCGTCCAGATTGTGAGGCCCCTTGATGACGAGAACAAATTTCGCTCGTTCGTTCGTTCGTTCGTTCGTTCGTTCGTGAGTGAGTGAGTGAGTGAGTGAGTGAGTGAGTGAGTGAGTGAGTGAGTGAGTGAGTGAGTGAGTGAGTGAGTGAGTGAGTGAGTGAGTGAGTGAGTGCATGGAGGTGCGGCAGGATTAAGTGCGACCCACTTCGGAGGTTTGGAACGCGGCGATTTCAGCGTCTCGCAGGACGTCGCCATTAAGAAGGCAGTGTTTGTAGCGCTGTGTCTTCACTGCCATACGGTCGAAAACTTCAGCTTCCATGCACGCGGTGGCATAGGAAGGTGTGCCCGACGCTGCGCGCATCTGCAGAGAGCTAGCTACCCGTGGATGCTGCATGTAACGGGAACCTTTCACACCCTTGACAAACCTCGGGAGCCGATCGTGATGTTTCTAACCTCGGAGTAATGACGCAAGCATTTCGCTTAGTCAAAGCTGCAGTTATACCCGAGCTAGCCTGAAAGCTTGACTAACTGCAACTTGCCTGTCCTGCGCATTCGTCATCACGGTGAAAAAAAAAAAAAAAAAAAAAAAAAAAAAATCGACAAATAACTCCGCTACGCGACTGCATGGCTACTTCCTTCTAACCGCTTCAAAAACGCTGCGTGGTCATGACCATGTACCCGAGTAAGTGTACCAGAAATGTTAGTTTGTCTACCAGCAAAAATAGACTACAGAACAAAAGTAACCCTTTACAACGTCAGCTCAATATACGGTCGCGTCTTGTGCCGTCGCAGTAACGCCGCTGCAACTAAAACGGATCTGCGCCAAGCGTGCATATATCGCGAGATATGGTACCATCTACGTTGGATGGTACACCTTTCTCGACGATAGCGTTGGGGAGAATGCTGCGCGACGCACTCCATGCGACGAAAGCATTCCTCGATAAACCCCGTCACATATATAGTAGCCCAATGGTGCCACTATATTCGGCACTGGGCTAATGATGATAGTGTTAGCTAGTCCCTTTGTAACGAGTGGACACCAGATTGGTGTCCCAGCTAATAAAAAAAAAAGACCCCCCCCCCCCCCCCCCCACACACACACACACACACACACGGGAGCCGCCCTACGCCACCTGCTCGTATATAAGTGCAGTAAACAGTAATGGTGCCAAGCTCCCGTAGGCGACGATGATGGTGATGGTGATGGTGGCCCACCCTTTATATCGGGTCGCCGGTTTAACTTCAAGAAGCTAAAGGCCGACCCCCCTTCCCTCCCGGTTGCCATACTTTCATTATTCACAGCTTGATTGGGCACATGTGCGTACTGGAGATGGGCAGTGCATTCGCAAATAGCTTAGACCTGCGTGAAATACGCCAGCTGGAACGCCGCTGCCGCATTCACAACTGCTTGATGACGCAAGCGTACGGTTCCGCCCAGAAAAATAAATTTGAAAAAATGTCGGAGAAATTGTTAGGAATGCCAGCAGTTAGTCGAAAAGAAAACGCAGCAGCTCATTCGCCCGCTGCTTTGGACAGAGTGGATCGCCTAAAGCGCGGTTTTCACTGCGAGATGCGTACGCGGATAAGCGACAGAGCAGAACAGGGAAGTCCAGGCCCGTTATCACTGCAGACACTCAAAAAACCTGCTACGCGCTCACGTTCCGGCTTATGCGAACTCTGTACATCCCCGTATACGAAATCACGGCGGCGATTTCATGCCATTGCCCGGAACGGCTCCTCCCGGAGTATCGACAGAATGCACAATTAGAAACAAACGTCCCGAGCATCAGCCTGCAGATACAGAAGGGGACCGATAAACGCAACAGAGAGGGGCGTCCCTGCAGACTGACAAATGATAAGGCATATCTATATGGGGGAAAAAAAAAAGGGGGGGGGGGAATCTACAGTGCCGTCGAGTATCAGGATTTCAAGGAGCGCGTGCTTTCCCCTTCGCCAGAAGCTTGCCTTTTCGGCGATGAAATGCACGTTCGGGAAGAGGGGCCTCGGGCTAATAGCCCTTTCATGGCCTTAGGATATGACCGAGAGAGATAAGACCTAAATGCATGATGACCACGCAACACGAGGGTAGAGCCGTGGTATAGAGCAGCCGTGACCTCGCAAGTAAGAGCACCCGCCTCGGCTTCAGGAGGTGGCAGGTTCGACTCCTGGTGGAAGTCGGGTACCCCCGCCAGTTCTCAAAATGGGTACAAGCCACAGGCCGGCCTGGTGTTGCCTGGTGCCCGGGGTTAGGGAAAGGAAGCACACGACTTTAAATCTCGTCACTGCCACACCGAAAAAAGGACCACATATGTGGAGTTAAGATTGTCTGACGGAGGAAGAATCACTGGCCAGTCTGATATGCTCCCCGCACCACTATAATGCTTCCTCGCTTATTTCGGGACCCTTCCGCGTTTCGCAAATGGGGCGGTTATGTAAGTTCTGCGAACGGTCGTGCGTTTCGATGGATTTGGCAAAGAGCGAACCTACCCGTATATTTATATGCATGAACGATAAGGAAGAGGCGCTTAACAATTCACCACTGCGATCTCACGAACACTGTATGTGAACACCCCTACGGCAAAACGCGCGCTATATCACCTGCCCACAACGCCACCACCCTCAAACGAGAGAAGCGAACTATGTACACATAGCATGTATACGGATGTCGGAACAGGAGCGGGTTGCCATACATAGCAATACATAGCCACCAAATTTTAGCGCTCATCTCCTCCCATTTCATTCCCTTAAGGAATAATAATAATAATAACAAAAACAACAACAACAACAACAACATAATAATAATAATAATAATAATAATAATAATAATAATAATAATAATAATAATAATAATAATAATAATAATAATAATAATAATAATAACAAAAACAACAACAACATAATAATGATAATAATAATAATAATAATAAGAAAAATAATAATAATTGGTTCACAGGAAAGGAAAGGCGCAGTATCTGCCACACGTTCTGCGGACACTCGAACCACGCCGTAAGGGAAGGGAGGGAGGTGGGAGTGAAAGCGGAAAAAGAGAAAAAGGTGCCGTAGTGGAGGGCTCCGGAGTAATTTCGACCACTTGGGTATCTTTACCGTGTACTGAAATGGCACAGCACACGGACGCCCCTTCGTCCCCCCCCCCCCCCCCTTTTAAACTAGAGAAAGACATTAGTTCATCCACGGAGCGTCACTAGGAGGTGGCAACCGCGCGAACTGCAATTGAGCAAGCAGTGCAGGGCAAGCTGCAGGGCAAGCCTTTCCGACCAGAGATGCAACTGCTTGCTCAGGCGAGCAGGAATAACTCGCGAAGCGGCAACAGCTGCAGCCATGCGCTCAAAGACGCGATGGCGAAGAGCGCATGACATTCCTGGGCGCGGTCACGTGAACACGCTCGGCAGCGCACAGCCTTGGTAAAGCAGCTATACGTAATACGCCGCCCGACGTTCCAACGTTGTACAGTGTTCATCGCAACGCCGCGCTAGCGGAGGGTGAAATCGTGGTCTAGCTCAACGCTTTCAGGCGCCCCGGCAGATATATATATACTACAAGGCTTAATAGTCGACGAGCTCCCTTATTTCCTGCGATACTACATGGCTCGGAATCCTGCAAAAGTGCACACGATAAACGCATATCGCAAGTTACAGCAAAAGAGGGTTTTCGTTGTCTTGTTTCCAACAAACTGCGGTCACAGCGGTGCTAGGACCGGTTGAAATTACAGAATTTTTTAAGGCGAAAGCCTTTATTGCCTGATCGTTGTCAGCAAAAGTGTCACGCTTTTGCGGCGGCCCTGATTGGTCGAGACGGGATGACGTCATGGAGGTCTCGACCAATCACAGAGCACCACCAGAGTATGCGCGAATGCGTTCCTTATATGGTCATATGGCAATCAATAATCAATTACTAATGACTGATTAACAAATTAATTATTTACCAATGATTAATTCTTGATTACTAATTACTAGTTAATGACTAAATAGTCATTACTGAATAGTGACAGATGCGTAATCAATTGATTACTAGCTACTTAATGTGTACTACTTACTAATTATTAAGTAATAATTACTCATTTATAGACGAGTTAATAATTACCAATAAGTGGCAGTTGCGTAATTAAGTAATTACCAATTAATTCCGCGCACCCGGTAAAATCGACCACACAACAGTAAACTTAGACAACTGCGAAGATATAAGGAACGCAATCTCGTCGCTGCCAAGCAGAATTCATTGAATAAAAGCACTCGCAGAATGTGAGAATAGTCGCTCGCTTTACTGGCAGCAGCATTCATCGCTACGTGCGCAACAGTCGCGTATCAGAATGCAGCTCTAAGGCTTTCGCCTTTGATCACTTTAGTCGCCAAAGTGCCCTCGAATTATTTACTGTATTCATTACTTCACCAGCGCCGTTAATATACCGTACATCCTGGCAGAGTATACGCTTCCTTTTGGATTAACGGTAACGGAACAACCAGCTGAACCCTTCCGCACAGCGGCTGCACTAGCACGGTCTTGTACTGGAGCCACGTGTGTGAAAAGCTGCAAAATGTACTTTTCTTCAATCATCAAAGAATTAGCTTTGCTTCATATACAAAGAAACAACCTTCGTATTGAATTTGGCGTGCAAAATTAAGTTGGACGAGCGTTTTCGTACAAGGTGCAACGTCATTTTCATAAAGGAACAGATGGTACAGAGAAAGATCAATTTCCCGAGATTCTACTATCTGGTTTAATGTGATTTCCACATGGCCCGTATGTCATATGGCTTTGTTCCCGAAAAGGTTTGATTTGGTTTGGTTTGTGGGGTTTAACGTCCCAAAGTCACTCAGGTTATGAGAGACGCCGTAGCGGAGGACTCCGGAAATTTCGACCACCTGGGGGTCTTTAACGTGCGCTGACATTGCACAGCACACGTTGTTCCCGAAAAGCGTGATCATATTGTTACGTGGCGACAGGCAAGAAGACGACACAATATGGCGACAGAATTAACGATGATTTAATGGGTGACCAAACGCGAGGGATCCTCTCGCGCCACTGTCGATCTTCTTATTCGCAACAATACGTTTATCTTCGAAGACAGATTTGCATGGGGGTCCGGTAATGAAAACATCTTTTGTGCAGTGCCTGCGGAGTTAGGGAGCCTGCCTGTAAGTTATAGGTTTCGACAGCCAGCACATCAATTATACGGTGTTTGTGTCTTTACGGATGTCGTGAAGACGGTGTCTTGGGAGTGATCGGCAGCTGTCACCGTGTATCTTCGCGTCTCGCTGCCACATGCACGTGGAGTGTGCGTCGGTACTTCTATAGTTGGGTACGAATTAAGCCAGGAGACATGGGCCTTCCTCCGTGTAACTCGTAGTACATGTGTTTCCGCATAGGCCTATACTGATGAGATTTCTCAAGTGTTGGGGGAGCGTTTGGTGGGTGAAAGCGTGAAGTTCCTCTACCGCACCAGCCCGGCGCAGGCTGGCTTAGAGGTGTGCACGGGCCGAAAATTTGAGTCCGAGCTCGGCCCGGGCCCTATGCTACGGACCCGAGCCTGGCCCGACACTGAAAGGGCCAAAGGCCGTCCAGACTTGCTATAATTGCAGTTGAAGCGACGATACAGAAAAAAAAAAAAATCTTTCAGAACGATGAATTTATTTAAGATCATGAAATGTTAACTTTTCACGTCTAAGATGATAAATCTGTACATACAAACAATTATCATTTTATCACATTATGAAAAAAAAAAAAGGAACTAACATGTATTGATGAAAGCTTGAGACATTTGCGGCACTCCTGGATGATTAATTTGTCCGGCAGCGCTGAAGTTTATTTCGGCGCTGTTACTTGTGGCTGTATAATGACTAGCTACGGTCTTTATAGCAAGGAAAACAAGTTAGTTTTCGTAAAGCAGATTCTTTGCTATGCTAAAGTGCGCTAGCTTTAATTCTAAATATGCGGCTGATTTCTGTGGCCACGTGCTCTGTGAGGTCATCTCGCTCACCGTGTATACGTTTCACGCGTGCTTTTCACGAGGTTGGCAAGGCGACGCCACTGCATTGCCTGCGGCGAGAGCTATACGCGTCGCGCATCAACCGAGACCAGGAGCAAGTCGCAACAGAGAAGCGTGAGAGACCGAAGCATTTGTGTTAGAAGGCATCTAGGTGAATAAGGGCAAGACGTGCAGGAGAGAGGACCTGTAAATGGCGCCACGTATTCTGTTCGACCTTAGGGAGCTGTGAGGGGGAGGGAGGGATAAGCGGGAGTTGCGGTTATGCAGCTCTCCCCGAGCAGGCTATGCTCACATTCTGTACTCCTGTCCGGCGCAATTTCCCCTCCGTCTCCTGGCAATTAAACAGCCCGCGGTTGTGGGAGGCTGCTTTGACCGGCTCGGAGCTGCATATTCAACAGCGGCTTACGACCTGTGCAGCGGAAGTCGCCGCCAGGCGTGACCTGGAGGCCGCGACCAGCAGCCGGTAGGCCACCCACGGAACGGCGTCAACATAATTTTATTTTGGCCTTCACTAAATAAAGTTTTCGCCACCACCTTGTTACCGAAGCGGAGACGCTAAACCCAATAGCCCACAAGCGCCCCTCTGCTCGGTCATACGGCTTGCAAACATCCGTTCATGGTGGGGAGGCGTGGAGTGGACAAAAGTAGTGTCGACTCTGTAGGAAGCAACTCGGAAGCTCTCACATGGGGAGGCTGCAGAAAAATGCTATGCGTTCTAGGCGTCTATTGCACCATGACCATATTCGCGCTTTCACAAAGTTGCACGTGCTCGAGATCGGGGTGCCCGGTCCACCAGATACATATATAACCTGTCCCGGACCTGGTCCGAGTCCGTGGGCTTCCAAGCGGCCCGACCAGCGTGCAGGGCCGCGTACTGGCTTTCGGGCCGGCCCGAGCCGCGCACATAAGCTGGCTCTTCCTGCCTCAGTAGTCCGTAGCCTGGCTACTTGCGAGGGCAGTCAGCCAGCTCGTCGTAGGTGTTGTGTCGTCCTACAGCAGCTAACCTCTCGTTTGAAGCGGTGGTGCAGAGGCCAGAGTGTCTGCCTTGTGTGCGTCTTGGTGAGGACGTGACAGGGGAGACAGTATAGGCCCCTCCGAGGGCGTGTACTAGCTCGTGCAATGGTGATGCTTAGTGAGGATCATTCTCGAGATATGTCAAGTGGCTGCCTACTTAAAAATTTTCCTCTCTGAAGCTGCACGCATGAATCTGGCCCGACTGATCCGCACTGAAGGACTGGGAAGGACAGGCGTACAAATCTGACGCGCTCTTTCATAAACTTAGTGCACGTTCGTCCCTCTCTGCATACGCCAACAATTTCGGACGATTCGAATTCTTCGCTTTCTTTTGCCCCATTTTCCCCTCACATATACAGCACTCGCATCCCTGCACGCAGAAGGTGCGTTATCAAGCGCGACTCAGCCGCACAGAGAGTGTGCGCGCGCGACACGACCTCGAATTCATATGCTGGAACAGTTGTCGAAGTCAACAAGCACTATAGCGAAATGCAGCAGCGGCCGTCCGGATGCACTGCACTGCAACAACGCCAAAACCGCTGCGATAGTGAGGCCAGGATGGTCCCTAATATCCCTCGCACGAAAGCGAGAATAACCTAATATCCCTCGCACGAAAGCGAGAATAACCTAATATCCCTCGCACGAAAGCGAGAATAACGACTGCGCTGCGTCGCTTGTACGGTGCTCCAAACACGACGTTTCTTTTTTTGTTTTTGTTTTTTTTTCTTCCGCCCATCCACGCTCGCAGATGTCAATGCACAAGCGCAACCTTTTTGCTGACCTTGGCGGGACACAGTGGTACACAGATGACGCGCTGCAGCCGGCAGCTAAATTAATTACGTGACCGACGGGGTTCACTGACGGAAGCGCATCTGCGAAAGAGACGCACAGTATTTGTGACATCAACAGGACGTGCTGATAAATGAAGGGGAAATAAGGAAAGAAGCCAACAGTCGGCGAGGCCAAGAAACGCATTGAGGATTGTATTTTGTCTTTTTTTTTTTAATTTTTACTTTGGTATTCACCTGAAGTAGTAATGTAATCTGTTTAGGGGGAAAGATAATTAAATACAAAGTAGAAGGAAAAACAACGTGCCGATGGTGGAAAACTTTGCTAAATGGTGCGCGAACGAACTGGATGAAATTTTTTAGAAAGCAGCCAAGGAGGCAGCAAGAAGATTGAAAAAAAGAAAAAAAGGTCGTGCGCTTAGAAGATGGTAGAAAAAAAAAATGGGTTAAGAGAATCAGCGAATCAAGTGCCAATAAATACACTTCTTGATCCATTTCGCGGAAACATGCTCGTCGGTCGCCGTCATGTCCACCGTACTTAACGAAAGCACTAAACAACATTCACGGTCGTCTAACCCATGTTTATCAAATACAGGGCGATGATAAAGCACCTGCTGCCACCTACCGCGCAATATATAAAGCGCCCTATAAAATTGAAACGAAAGGTTTAGGGCGGAGGGCGGGGCTAAAGTAAGTGAAAAAAAAAATGGAAGAATGTGCAAGAGAAAAGGAATCAGGTTCATCGCTGTGCTCTTAATCACATTCGCCAAGCGCATTCTTTGACATGCTCGCTTGATCAAAATGCTACTGATTAATGCAGGGGACATGTGATAAAAGTACGTTCGTCAACCGATTGAATGCGGGGTGGAGATCGTATTTTCGCCGCACCGTCGTGACAAGAGCGCTTTACCAACACAGTCGAAGAATTTTAGCCTCTGCGTTCGATCAAAAACTGCGAAGCTTTCTCACGCCACACCCTGGAGCAAAATACCGATGACGACAGCTGTGCTTCCCTTTCAATTTCCTCCGCGCTCGCACAGAACGGCTCCGCGCTGCGTACCTACTTCCCGCTCCCGTCTCGTGCAAATGCCGTTTTCACATGTAGGCCCACGTGGGCCCATCTGGACAGCGCAATCGGAGGTGACAACACTAGAGAGATTTAGCACACCGTGATCCGCGCTCCGCTACCGTGATCCGCCACCGTGCGTTCCATTGCGCATGCCCAGATCACTTTGATGCCGATAGGTGGCGCCACATACTTGACGTCGGCGCATTGACCTGCCGCATCGGAACCAATCAGCTTGTGCGCCCCGCCCACGAGCGGTAGAGGGTCACGGTGGCGGATCGCGGATCACGGTGTGCTAAATCTCTCTACTGTCGGTAGGAGTTCGGGACAGTCGGAGCAATGTGGAATTCGGCGTATGCAGGCGAACGGGTGAGTCTTCAGCGCTAGCACATGCGACGAGGCTGTTTAGATACAAACTCCATTAACCTGTATATGCCGCGGCGAAACACATGGCGCACGTGTAGCTAACAACGTCCGGTAAAGCATTATTGAATGCGGCTGGAGACAATACCATACGATTATCTTTGCGGCTAGCGCACGTCGGCGAGAGTCGATCGACACAGCGACGGTGGCAGAAGGGCAAGGTTCCGAATCTGGGGACCGTCGAAAAGTGCGCTCGCAGGAAAAAAAGAAAGAGGAAAAAGCCCGCAGGTCGGCTACCCCGTGTAATGCGAGGCTCGGAGACAGCTGTTGAGGTATGTTCATTTCACCCTATACAGAGGTAAAATGATTTGAGAACGATTTCATAGTATCTGCAGTTATATATAGAGCGCTCTGTTCAGTTTTTCCATGCACGTACCCGTTCTTCGACTATCCATTCCGTCGCTCTCCGTCCTGTTTGCAGCACTGCGAAAAACAAAGGCGACCTGGTCCAATCGGAATCAAGTGCCATACAATAGGTATTTGTGCTCCTGCGCCTCTGGCCCCCGAATTGGCGGGGGCGACAACAGGAGCACAATTATCTATTGCAGTGCGGAGGGACGAGAGGGGTGTAGGAGCCTGATTGGGTCAGGCGCCTCTTCCCAATTAACAGATGTCGCTGTAGAAAAAAAAAATGGCCGTGGCTTCTACCTACTACTCCTCTCCAATCCAGTCTAATCCCATCAAATCCAGTGTAATCCAATCTAACCTAATCCAATCCAATCCAGTCTAATATAATCCAATCCTAACCAATCCAGTCTAATCAAGTACAGTCCAATTAGTCCAATCAAGTACAGTTCAGTCCAGTGAAATACAATTCTGTCCAATCAAATCCAAACCTGTCCAATCCAAACCTGTCCAATCCAAACCTGTCCAATCCAAACCAGCCGAATCCAATCTAATCCTATCCAATCCTGCCCAATGCTGAGTACACGCTCGCCCGAAATAATGCGCCGCTGACTAGCCTATCGTCATCACTACTATCATCCTCACGCTCGAGAAGGCGAATTAAGTTGCACTACTCACTATGTCTATGTTGTTGCATTAAAGACAAGACAGTTTCTCCTGGTAGCTTCTCGATTGCTAGATGGTGCGGCGAGCGCACGGCGTCCGCCAGCTTCTGCGGTTGCTAGGCAACGGCTCTGTGCCTCCTGCCACGTGAAACTCCTTGTTCGTGGCTAATGTAGCTTTCGCTACAAAAGGTACCACGAAATGTTCACAGTAGCGCAAAGCCTTCGGCTGACCCGAGGAAATAAATCACGCGATGATTCTGCGAAAGCAGTTGTATTTATCATTGACGTCTATGCCGACGCGTTTGCCCCGCTTAATAATTTTACTCTAACACGAAGCTTCATATACGCGAAAGACTGGAGGGTGAAAGTGGGCGGAGGTGGCCAGAGGGTGGCGGTGTGTGTGTGTGGACAAGGCGTGTTTTTGGAGGGCTTAGACGTGGAGGCTCTCATCTCAGTGAAACGAAACTGCAGCTCACCATCTGGTCTTCCTCCCGGGGGTTGACATAGTCGACGCCGTCCTTCATGGGTGGTGGTCCCTGCTTTCGGCATTTTCCTGAAACGAAAACATGCAGGGACGGGCGTTAGGTGATTGAGCCAACTAGACAAAACCACGCGACACCTTCTTCCGGCAGAGGAGAGCGACGCCTCTCAACACCAGCTCGCACGAGTATACCCACTACACATATAGCCACCGCAACCCCCCTCGATTTGATGGCCGCAAGCGAACCACGCATTCTGCGGTCAAGTCAAACGGGGTCCTCACTAGTTCCTCATGGCGGTCCACCCGGAGCAAACATCCTCGCAGGCAGGAGAGGCTTCCGCTTACGACATATAGTACAGAACGCACCACAAGAAGCACTGAGAGATCGTCGAAAACAACCTCTCTGAAGAACGATACGCTACTGCCATATTGCAATCAACTAACACCTCATTGTCAGTAGTGCGGGTCACGAACTCGGACAAGAGGCCCATCAGATCGGGTGATATCACTGCAGGCCAGCATGGGAAAAAGCGCACGATCAAGGCGACGTTGCTTAGAAAAACTGCAGACAGACGCACTCGCGACGGGCATCACGCATTACTCCCAAGGAACAGAAAGTATAGCGAATATATGAACGGCCGCGCCGCACTCCAGCGGTCACACACGGCAGCCAGCACTCGACAGGTGACCACACGTGACCGCAGCACGTGACCGAACACACAAACACGAGATAAAGGCAGTGCACAATCGTGATCCTCACGGCTTTTACGCTGCGCCATAGCTCCGACCCAATTCCTGGACAGATGGGAAAACAGGCGTCGGCGGCAGTGCACCACGACTCAACAAGTGCAGAAGAGCAGCAACAACCTGGTCGTCAGGCTCGCGACAGCCGAAAGGCCTCGACCTCCGGTTAAAAAAAAAAAAAAGAAAAAAAATTCACCCTCAGGTCAAAGCACGGCAGTAGCCGAACACACAGGGATGCAATTTAGAACGGCACGTGCAGAGATCAGGTTAGGGGACGACCTGCTGAGCGGCTTCAGTTGCGTCAAGTTCTTTTGCAGGGATGCTGCAAAGCGCACACAACGCGAACCGCGCACAGGCGGAAGCGAGAGGTGCCGGTGAACGAACACACTGCAGTAGCTCACTGCAGGATACGGCGCAGCCTCGCGACAGCAGGAGTCGCGCGCGCTTTCGCGCAGAGGCGAAAGACACCCCACTCTCCTATCCTCGACGAGGATGGCAAGCCACCGATCGCCTGTGCTTCCCACAGCTGCTCTCACGTGTCAGACGCGCGTGTCTGAAATCCGTGCACGATTAAATAACGTCCCATCTACGTGCAACACCGGCTTTACAGTGAAAGCAGGTAGTCGTAGCTTAACTGAAGCGGCAGAAGCACTAGTATTCGGAGTGGGGACTGCGACGGAGGTGCTGTACGGAGGTACTACCGAAATACTACGAGGCATATGACATAGGAAGCGTCTGGGTGATGTGCGACACTTGTATGCGTGCCTAACTACACCTCCTGTGAGACAACGCTTCCTCAGGAATAAGTGGGTGAGCCCTCAGTTCAGTTCAGTCGTTCAATCGTGTCCGACTCTTCGTGACCCTATGGACCATGTCACGCCGCGCTTTCCGGTCTCTCACTATCTTCCTAAGATCACATAACTTATCTGCGGCGCCTCGAGAATGCCATCTAACCATCGCGTTCGCTGCCTACCCCTTGTCCGGTGACCCTCAACCTTTCCCAACATTAAATCTTTCTCCAGCGACTCCTCTCTTCTCATCAGATGACCAAAGTAGCTGAGCTTTAACTTAGAATTTGACCCTCCAATGAGCAGTCTGGGTTTATGGTCGACAATATCGACTGATTTGATCTTCTGGCAGTTCAAGGAACTCTCAAGAGTCACCGCCAGCACCACAATTCAAACGCGTCAATTCTTCGGCGGTCAGCCTACTTCACAGTCCAACTCTCGCATCATGCATACATCACAACTGGAAAGACCGTATAGATGCAGCTATCGCACGCGGACAGTGGATAATCATTGCATCGGGAACTTTCGCGAATTTCGAAGAAATACTAGTCTACAAGTCCCATTTTTTTCTCCCACATTCCCTCCCACTTTATCATTGAGAAAATCGCCAAATGGCTCGAATTAAAAAAATAAATAAAATAAACGCGAATTTTAAACCTACCCATGAAAAAACAGCGACAAACGCTAGTTAAAAAGCGATTTCTATTCCCTTTACCATCGCTGTGAGCAAAAATTCACGGGCGTGGGTGTGGCAGTTGTCAGGTGGACACGGATGAGCACAGAGTCGGGTTATGTGACGTCACGAGACAACACGGCATGGCCGATTTGGCAGAGGCTGCCAGTTCGGTCTTCGTCTTCGAGGTGGAAGGGTGAGATTGGAATTCAGCCTTCCAGGACCCTTGGATTCCGGATCAAATGCGCTGTCCTTACGTCACGCATGCAGGTAAGTTTGGTTAAAGCGGTGTTTTATATCGATGTCGATTGGTTAACGACTGTAGGCTAAGGAGTATGCGTGGAATATTAGAGGCACAAAGAAAAGGTTTGGATTGGTTTGGGGGCTTTAAAAAAAACGTTTTTTTTTATTTATAGAAAGGGAAAGGCGCGGTAATTGTCTCATTTGTTTTCTGTGGACACCTCAACCGCGCCGTATGGGAAGGGAGGAAGGTGGCAGTGAAAGTGGAAAGAGAGAGATAGAGAGAGGAGCCGTAGTGGAGGGCTACGGAGTAATTTCGACCACCTGGGGATCAGTACGCTGACATCGTACAGCACACGGACGCCTCTTCGTTTCGCCTCCATCGAAACATTGAGGGCTTTAACGTCCCAAAGCAACTCACCTCACCCTCTGAGAGAGGCCGTAGTGGAGGACTCCTGAAATTTCGACCACCTGGGTTCTTTAACATGCACTGATATCTTGTTGTTGTTGTTGTGGCTGTAGGAAGCAAAAGAAAATGCACGGGCCTGCTACTGGCTCTGTAGCTGAGCCACCTCAGCTGCCTCGTGCAGACAGAAGAGAAAATAGAGAAAAAAGAAAAAGAAGAGGGAGAGGAAGACGCGCGCCGCAACAAAAGCCGTCGTCCACCACCTGGCGGGTGCAATGACGGCCTACAACAGATAAAAATTCGGTAGCAGGCCAGCCCCCGCCGCAAACAGCGGTGACCTATACCACTGATATCTTACAGCACACGGGCGCTTGGCCTTTCGCCTCCATCGAAAAGCGGCCGCCACAGCCGGGTTTCGATCCCGCATTTTTGGGCGCAGTAGTCGAGCGCCCTAACCACTGCGCCATCACGGCGGGGAGCACAAATAAAAGATTACTGAATTAGCGAGTAGCAAAGTGCAAGGGATCGCCAAGACATCAACGATGCCACGTTATACCCCAAAGGCGTAGAACTTACGTGTCCTCGCAATTTCTTGCTTCAACTACAAGAGTTGCGTAATAATCACCGCTCGCAATAATAGCGTTCGAAAGCAAACCACGCGGTTACTTTCGGTCGGCGGGACAGGTGTCGTCAAAGGGAAGCGTTTGGAACAAAGCTACGCCCACACCACGAAAAGGCTGACTGAGTAGCGGTGCAACTGAGGCAAATGACTTGTCAGACCGGCTTCACGCTACACACGGACGACGGGAGCAGTGCGCAAAGGCTAAAAAGGGACCATACCCATAAATCTTCGGGACAGTCACGATAAGCGCGCATTTGCGACAGTCAACAACCACTACGGAAGCGGCGCCGACGAAGAGTTGAGCGAGCGAAGCCACACACTGGACCGGAAAAAAAAAAAAAAAAAAAAAAAAAAAAAAAAAAAAAAAACCGTGAGCGCGCAGTTTGCGTCGCGATGTATTAGTACAGGGTCGGACGTCGCCGCTCAAGTGGAGCCTCTCCGCGCATTTCGCCATTCGTCGGACGGACGAGAAATTAACAAAGCCGAGAGTCAGCCTTCCGCGCGCGCGCTGAAGGTACCCACTGGCGCGCGCGTTCAAAACAAGCCTGTCAAAGTGAATGAACGCGTCTGGCATGTGGCTTGATTGAAGGAAACTCGAAAACGGGACTCGCAGCACGCCAGTACACACGCTTCCGCGAGAGCCTCGACGGAGTCGGGCGACGCAAGCAGACATGTGAGTGAGCAATGCCCCGGCTGAGAAGCCCAGCGCTCAGCGTGCATCCATGCCTTATAATAATCAGCGCTGGTAACGCGGGCTTGACGTGTATGATCGCGACTGATCAATTAGTAACAGGCCCCGCTCTCGGGAGTGGGTCGCGACCTATAAAGGCGTATTGACCGTGCCCGGCCTCCGAGATGCACGTGAACCGCAGCCTAGGAAGTTTGTGGGACGCCAATACAACCGAAAAAAAAAAAAAAAAAAAAAAAAACTGCGTCGCTGTTTTTGCGTGTACGCCGCTCGGCACACGCATAAACGGTAATATACAGGGTGTGCCACCTAAGATAAACCAAGATTTAAAAAAAAAAGAAAAAAAAACTAAGCGTAATTCTTCCCAACTTAAACCAAATGTGTTGTTGAGTGATGTAAAATAACCACCTATATTTTTCTGCCCAGCCTATTTCAATAATTAGTCGACATTAACTAATTAAAAAATGTTACTATCGTCCTAACCGCTGAAATTTGAAAAAGAAATTTGTCGAAAGCCAGGAAAGTAACCCAACTATATAAGGCGTTATCGACGAAGCATAGCCATGAGAGCCCACAAAATTTAAAAAAAAAGAAAAAAAAAATTAAAGATGGCTCCGTGCGCCTATATGCGCCGCGATTACAGCCCTAGCTCTCATCCGCAATTTCGTAAAACATCCCTTAGCTCACGACAGAGCTTCGTCTGCACACCTCTGGAGGTTATTCCAGGCCGTGGTCGCGACCACGCGGCAACAGGTTGCGGGACCTATTCAGAGGTACACTTGCCGCTTTCTGAAGGCGATCATAAACTGTGTTGTGCTTACCGAGCCTTGAGCGCGATCATTTGCATAGGACACCTTCTGAACGGGGGTTGCGCTTAACACGACTGACACGCGCACCGCGCCATGTCGCACTTTGATGACCTTCCTATACTGCGGAACGGATTCTCAACGCGAGCTATCAAATGAGAAAGTGAATATCATCATATCGTCGACGCTGTGTGCCGTAATAATAATAATAATAATAATAATAATAATAATAATAATAATAATAATAATAATAATAATAATAATAATAATAATAATAATAATAATAATAATTGGTTCACAGGAAAAAAAAGGCGCAGTGTCTGTCGCACTTGTTCCGTGGACTGATTTATTTATTTATTTAGAGGAAGGGAAAGGCGCGGTAACTGTCTCACTTGTTTTCTGTGGACACCGCAACCGTACCGTAAGGGACACCTGGCCCGCGCCGCGAAGGAAGGGAGGAAGGTGAAAGTGGATAGAGAGAAAGATCGTAGTGGAGGGCTGGGGAGTAATTTCGACCACCTGGGGATCTTTAACGAGCACTGACATCGCAAAGCACACGGACGCCACTTCGTTTCGCCTCTGTGTACATTTTGCAAATCTGCCGTGACACCTTTCTGTTCAAGGTTCACTAACTAGTCTTTCTTTTGTCTCTACCTCCCCCTCATACGGTGCCCATCTGCCAGACACAATTCCCCGTGCGAAAAGTATGCCGTTATCTGGGAAAACGTGAACGTGCTCGATACGCCAGAGCCAAAAACATGTTTGCCTTTTGCAGAGCACCACTGCGCAAACAGCAGAGCTATCACCGCGCCATAAGCATGCCAGCTGGCCGCGGTCACGCACAGTCGCTGGCAAGCCGCCGTGCAAGTACTCACGGCGGTACAATACACGAGATATCAGCGACAGTGTTCTCATTCCGGCAAGACCGATAAACGCCCCGACCCGCTCTTCCCCCTCCTGTACGCGCATAACTGGGCCGACCAGAGGTTAGCACGGTATGCTTAACGTCTCGAAGTATAGCACGTGCGGACTATACTATATAGATGACCTTGGACTCAGTAGCCGAACGCTGTTATGTTTCTGACAAAGACTACATTTTTTACTTCTGATAACTTAATTCAACGATGCGTTTCCTTTATTATTATTATTATTATTATTATTATTATTATTATTATTATTATTATTATTATTATTATTATTATTATTATTATTATTATTATTATTATTATTGAGGCGAAAGCATTTCACTTTGCATGGCACCCCACTAAAGAGCATCGACGTTGTACATGAACTCCTCCTGAACTATACGCTTGATCTTTGAAGAAAAACGGGTGTCACATTCATCACCCGGAAAGAAAGAAATTTTCAGTGGTAAATACTGACTGTCAGAAATTATTTGCAATGCTGTAGCTATGATGACGTGACCCGGCCGCTATCTTGAATCTCAGAGCAACGGAGAAACCGACGGAGAAGGCTTCAAGTTTACATGGACCCTGTGAAAAAAAAAATGACGTTTGGTTACGACAGCACAGTGCGCAATTCGGCTCAGCTGTTCTTACAACCTAAGTTACTTTATTGGGAGTAAAATATGCCGCAAGGGATGAAATGCCTTACACAACTGTCTTGAAAAGCACATGCAGTCCGAAATGCCTTCGCGGTAGAACGGATAAGTGGCACGCTTTTACCCGCCCAAACCTTTATCGCGGAACAATGCGTATTTGTAAACAGCATAGCATGCATGACGCTAGTTTGTTCTTTAGTAACAAGCACGATTTGCTCTGCGCAACGAAGGCGTTGCTTATATAGTAATCAACTACTGGCCCATGCACCTTGCAGCATGCCGTCTTTCCATGGGGTGAGAACAAGAGAAATCAATGAATAAGGACAAAATGCCTGAGTGACGTAAACCAAGGCCAATACGCATGCACGGTTGGGTGCTGATGAAGGCAACCAAAACTGAAGCTCTTCAAAGACGCTCCTCCAGCCCCACGCGCGGGGGGCGTATGCATGAGTGGCCGTTCAACCTTGCTTTGACCCTCCTCTCTCTCTCTTCACCATGAAGCGAGCATAGCAAAATCACACTCCCGAAAGCGACGGCAAGCGCGCCCGGCGTTCCGGAGCGCAGCAATTAGAGCACAATTATCGCCGGCGCGAGCATGTACCGCCGTCTGCCTATGGATGACGTTGCCGCGGTGCAAGAATTCCGCAAACAGCTGCTCGCAATGTTTGGAATGGACGCATGGCACGTGCTTTCCTTCCGTCCAGTGAAGCGGTGCAGCGTCTCCCAGGGGAAGATGTACAAGTGTTCTCTCAAGGCCCGGCAGTCGTGTTACGACGGTACAACACTTCTTGCAAGTAGCTAAAAGTTGTGCGGCTTTCGTTCGCTTTAGTCCAGCCATCAACGCGGCGCTCAAGGCCAGATTACTTCGTTTCGGCCCTTGTCAGTTCCTGCTCACATGTTGGCCCATTCACCGAGCAGTCCAGTAATTGCAGAACTAATAAGCGCAGGAAGAAAAGCTGAAGCCTAGTACAAATAAATTCCTCAGCAAAGACAAGTGCACAGCCCAGGAGAGTTGCGCGATGTCACGTAAAAAGGAACAGACTCGCAAGGGATGTGCGCTCACCTAATTCCGCGAAAGAAAAAGAAAAAAAAAAGAAAAGAAAAAAAAAAAAAAAACTACGGCACACTTCAGGGCCCAGGGGAGAAAACTAACTTTTGCCAGCAAGCATGTTTCGCGGATGTTTAAAATGCCACGTTATTAGACGTAATTCGACTTAACTGCACGCATTTTGCCACACGAAGTTCTTAACAGAGTTTGGTTGAAATGAGACTGAACTCGACGGATCATCGCAAAGCCATTCGAGACTCAAGTGCTGTCAAAACGCAACGCGAGTAGTTTATACTTAATTATGCACCCTCAGAAATGTTTAACGTACCTACGTTAGACACAAATAACTCCATCCGGCCAATGTAGTTGCGCCACATTCTTGTTACATAGCGCTACTTTAGGATTAAAAAAAAAGAGCTAACAATCGAGCTGGCAACGAACGGAAAACAACGCGGAATGACTGAGTGACAGGAAACTAATGCTGCCAGGAAATAAAAAAGAAAGAAATGTGTCCCGCTTTGCGGCGGCTCTGACTGGCCGAGGCGGGATGACGTCATAGAGGTCTCGACCAATTACAGAGCACCACCACAGTATGCGCGAATGCGTGCCTCCCTCTGAAGAGGTATAGGTGAATAGTGGACGTAGGTGGAGAAGCGCGCCTCGAAGTGTAAGGACTAATAAAAGCTAAATAATAACAGCAATAACCTCGCGGCACACTTCTACTAGTTAGGCCAAATGCTTCGAAGGTCCAACCAAAGTTCCCGAAACAAAATCGAACTTCGGCAGCGCCATTTCAGCGCGGCAAGATACCGTTGCAGCGAGACGCGGCTGAATCTGAGTGCGTTCAGAGCCTGAAATACTGTTCGGCTCGTACGCGCGGTGCCAGTTTCCGTGTAGCAATTACGTTTTTTAGCTTGCTGCCGAAAAGACAGGCCTGCTGACAATCAAACCTCCGCATCTCCGCATTCAACCCATCAAGCAGTTCCGTGGCACTAGGAGTCCAAACTGCGCACGGTATTCTGCACTCTACACAGGTGAACACCTGCGCCCGTGTGTGAAGCTTCTGTGAAAAGTAAATGGAAGGAAATGTGTAACGGAAATTTTTTCATTTCGCCGTTCTTGCTCCACGTATCCTTGAATAGATATGCACACTAAACGTCACTGCGAATTACAGAGTGCATCGATAAAACTTGAGCGTTGCGTTCTGGATTTATTGCTTTATTCTACAGATACCTTCAGTTTACTTTCGACGCCACCTCTACTGCTACTTCGTACGGACACTAAAAGTCGGGAACACGCAGTAGCACTCCTAGGTGTGCCTCTACGCTAGTCCCCAAAGGGGCAAGAGAAGGGGGAGGGGGAAATCACCATCGAGTGAACATAACTGAGCGCAAGCTGTTGTGGGCGATTCCTGCGACCACGGAAGCAATACATGACCTGCTTCTGACGCGTCAAACGATGCCCCAGTCAAGCAAGGCGCTGGGTTTGCCGCTCGCTTCTGTCTTGAGTGCGATGACAGTGAAGACTTAAGAATTTAGCAGAACTAAGGAAAAAAGAATCAGTCTATCCAACAAGACGTGGCGAAGACTGGACAGTGCCAACACCTCGATTAAATCTTGGTAGGGAATGCCTTCAGTACACTCTTCCATCTCTTCTAAATAGGTATATCCACATTAACCTCGATTTGTTTTCTTTTCCACGTCGTGAACTACATAATTTGTTTTTGAATAACATGGTTTAAGTTTCATTATGTGTACATATTGCTGTTTCGTGTATTTTCTGGTGTTTCTTGATGAGCTTGTTTTTAAAACTGTATAAACTCTTGTGTTGCCTCTCTGCCAATAATTAGGATTGTAGACTCGTCAAGCTGCCCAAGGGCAGCTTTTTTCTACGATTCCTCCATCTGTAGTTTTTTAGATGGGAAATAAACTTTGACTTTGACTAGTGTTAGACCATGCTTGTTTTCGTCGTTTTGCTCCCGTTGTCGTATCTTTGCCATGTCGCGTGTAGGAAAGAGGAGGGAATAGTTGTTCGGGGCAGAATTTGGCGGGGAGCCGAAAGAATTTGCGCGTCGCGCCTGCAGAGAGGTTGTTGCTCTGTTTGGTGTTTACTCAATTTTTGGATGAATGAAAACCAGAAAATAATTTAGGAGGAATTTCACTATAATCTGCATAAGTGATTGTAACGTAATGTCCTTACAATTTGAGCAGTAATTAGTCATATAATTTAGTTATATTTTCGCGATTTTCAGAAAAGTAATTAATTGCTTTTCAAAAGTAATTTTGCCAAGTACGCTGCTCAGCACCCGTCTTTTAACGTACATCTCTTCTATTCTAAAGTGTCCGTGTCGAAAGCATTTCCAAATTAAGCCACGCCGCGAACGACAAGCAACAGAGGAAGATTAACCCGTCGGCATAAAACACCATTCTAGAATAAGCACTAGTACATCGTCTAATTTTCATGTCATGAAGGATATAACTAGGTTGAGATAACAGTCGACCGAAAACATTCTGAAAAAAACCAACACATCCACAAATTTTCACATCATGAACAACAGGCGACAAATGTTTAAGGTCGTCGGTCAACCGAAAACATTCTCCACTAACACTCATCCCGACACATCCGCTGGTCTTCTTGCCGAGTCTTCAGCTTTTCGCACCGACAGGCGGCAACGTACCGGAAGAGCCTCAGCGTGGGTGGAATGCATTCTTGCTTCTTTCTAGGTTACATAAACGCTTATCAACTGCCATGTTTTACATATCGAATTACCGTTAAATCGAAGGGCTACTCGGAAGTCGCCTTATCGCTCGCTGGGCTGTTGTGTGCTATACCGGCAAACGCGCAGGAAGTGGAAGCGGCAGAGGAAACTGTTCGCGTTGCCACCGAAGCGAAGGAGTTTAGACGTCCCTCTCTGGCCCAAAGGAAACGACGTTACATCAGGAATGGACGGACAATAGAAATCTCTAATAAGAGATATTTGGCAGGGTGGAGACCAGTGTACCGGGCGCCCCCTGCGCATGAGCTCTGGCACAGATCTGGTAAGACGCAGCCACCTGCGCTAGTACGTCTGCGCTATGCTAAACCTCTCTCTCTCTCTCTCTCTCTCTCTCTCTCTCTCTCTCTCTCTCTCTCTCTCTCTCTCTCTCTCTCTCTCTCTCTCTCTCTCTCTCTCTCTCTCTCTCCTGTCGCAAGCATACGCGATAAGCAGGTCTTCATAAGAGCGCGGGTAAACGTAAAACACGCAGGCCCCTACAATATGAAGAGGACAACCAGTTTGCATAAAATGTCATTTTTTGCTTTGTCGACTAAGGCTGAAAATGCCTGTGGAAGGAAACCTATAGCGATAAGAAAACAGTAAAAACTGCGCTCGTCACACGCACTTGGCAGGACGCGCAGCTGCTGCGACGCGAGCACTGCTCCAATTTTTTCTATCTTTATGGAAATCATTGGGTGGCATCTGTTGCTGCAGAACTATACAGGTGCGAAGCACAGACGACGCGACGCGCCTATGTTTTCAGCCTGACACTGGGATGAGCTCCCCGGCCAGTGCACGCGCAGTAACCGGCGTCACGTACTAGAGACGCTGTTAACGAATGCGCTGCTCTAGCGACAGCGCTGCACGTAGGCGTGCACCAAAGGCGTGGCCTGAAGGTTTCGCCAAAGTTCGTCCAGACTCGCCTTCTCCTCCGTTCTGGCCGCGGCGAGACGACTACGGGGGCTAAAAAACACTGCGCTACGTAGAGTGCAACGAGCGGTGACTCGATGCCGCGTTCGCATCAAGACACCTTATTGTGAGTCATTCTGACTGCTACGCTGTGTTCGAGAGCGGTGCGATGGCGGACATGAAGTGGCGGGTTCTCATGCCTGGCGGAACAAAGCGGTTGCGCACGCGACTGCTTTTTTTTTTTCTTTTTTTTTTTTCTCATCCCTAAAGGCATATGTATGCCAAAGCCTGTCGTCGGTGTGTCGACGACACGCGGGGACTTCAAAGGCCAGACAGGTGTTACAGCAACGCCAACAAATATTACTTAATCACAGCTAGCCTGCACAATAAACTGGGTTTGTGAAATTCCGCACAACCTATACTCTGCAATCTCGACAGCGCCGCAGGCATCTACATCAGGTACCATCTTACCACGACGAAACATCGCGGAAGTAGTGGCGGCAGCGTCTGCCACAGACAAGTCGTCGCGAAAAGGCACCACCTCTTACTTTATATAGGCAAGTAGGCACGAGGACCTTTATATATCTGGGATCAGATATGGAAGATCCCAGATATGAAAGATCCCACTCTGCAATCTCGACAGCGCCGCAGGTATCGGTACCACGATGAAATATCGCGGAAGTAATGGCGGCGGCGTCTGCCACAGACAAGTCGTCGCCAAAAGGCACGACCTCTTACTTTATATAGGCAAGTAGGCACGAATACCTTTATATATCTGGAATCAGATATGGAAGATCCCAGATATGGAAGACAATGACGCGAGGAAGAAAAACACGGTCAGGGTAAACGCGTCGCCTATGCAAGGCCAACAGCGGTGCTAGACGATAAAGACACAATGCGGCATTCTTCCTCCGAGCACCGCGGGCACGTGAGCGATACACGACACTGGCCACACAGTCAATTGATAGAGGAGTTGAGAATCGCAATCCTAGCCATGCCACCTATAATAGCTAAAAGATGGCTGAAGAAAAAAACGAAAAAAAAAACCGGGCCCCCCCCACCCCTTAACCGGAAGACCCGTGACGTCGCACTGCCTAGCGGAGCCAAAATTTGTGACGTCAGGATATCCTGTGCCACCGCACTGGCGTACGACGTCGCAATGTCATGTGATGCTGAAATAACATGTGCATCGCAAAACTACAGCGAGGTATAGATAGACAGGCCGGCGAGGGGACTGTCCCATCTTTGACAGCCGCGGCAAATACACGGCGGAGAAGCTCATCGCCTACACGTGATTTCAAAAGAACTCGCAGATAACCGCGACATATCTTGGTAGAACCCTGGCAGTGTGCAGCATCCGGCTACGATTCCGAAACCAGGTGACCGTGCGACTATATAGTAAATTGACAACGCAGCTCAATGCGCCCGTCCGATGCCTGTATTCGCATGATTGACCTCCCCCCCCCCACCCCCCCAAATATATATATATATATATATATATATATATATATATATATATATATATATATATATATATATATATATATATATGTGAAGGAAAGAAGCCACCAGTCGGCGAGGCCAAGGAAAGCGTTGGGGATGGTACTTTGTCTTTTTTTTCTCAATGTTTACTTGGATAATCACAGAAATTAGTAATGTAATCTGTTTAGGGGAAATATAATTGAACACAAAGTAGAAGAAAAAACAACGTGCCGATGGTGGGAACCGAACCCACGACCTCCGAATATCGCGTTCGGTGCTTTCGAGCACAAAACGAGATATATATATATATATATATATATATATATATATATATATATATATATATATATATATATATATATATATCTATATATATATAATGCCGATGGAGCACGGGGAGCTGCAGTAAAAGCAGCATACAAATGCTTGCACCGCTTTGCTACGCAGCGTGCTGAATGACGAGAACCACGCGCTACACATCAGGAGACGGTACTAACGGCAGTGGTGGCAAATAGAGCCTACAGGACTAACAAGATAAGACTGTGGCGTAGCGTGTCAGCAATATTGTTGTGGAGGCCGAACAGCGCAGTGGTTAACAAGAAACAACCACGCTGTTTCTTAACTACAGCCTCGTTAAAGCCGAGGAAAAATCTTCGAACTAACGAGCGGCTAACCAAATTGTGCACTGATACCAAAATAAATACATATGAGCGTTATCCAGGTATGAACGTTGATAGAGGCAAGTGCCATAGGAAAGTCCGACAGAAATAACAGTACATGTGAGACGCTCTCCGAGAACAGTTGTAACAGTTTTGAAAAAAGAAAAAAGACAGCATTAGGCTAGTCCAACATCAATCAAGCGACGAAACTTCCTCGATGCCTCTGAGGAAGAGCGACCACTTCAGGCAATGTAACTCGGTGAGAGAGTGTTCACTGCGAAAGATCGATAACGCCTTGCGCCAGGGATACCAAGGTGCTGGCTAGGGCAAAAGACACTTTGAAGCGAGAGGTTATGGAAGCATTTAAAATAATTTCGGGTAAGGAGGGAGAGTGCGTGAGTGTACCGTCTGTAGCGCTCAGCAGAAATGAATTGCTACTGCCTCGTTTGGACAATTGGACAAGAAGATAGGCGCAATTTGTGATGTATTTATGTGTGTATGTGATGGAAAATGTAGCACCAGACGTCTTCAGATTCATCTACCCAAGCCCCGCCGGGGTGGTGCAGTGGCAAGACGCCCGACTATTGTGCCCGAGTACCCGGGTTCGAACCCGACCTCGGCGGCTGCGTTTCGATGGAGGCGAAACGAAGAGGCGTCCGTGTGCTGTGCGATGTCAGCGCACGTTAAAGATCCCCAGGTGGTCAAAATTACTCCGTAGCCCTCCACTACGCCTCCTCTTTCTCTCTTTTCACGTTCACTCCCATCTTCCTTCCTTCCCTTACGGCGCAGTTGAGGTGTCCACAGAAAACAAGTGAGACAGTGACCGCGCCTTTTCCTTCCTGTGAACCAATTAAAAAAAAATCATCTAACCAACTAGCCCGCACGTAAGTTCTACTGAACTGTTTTTTAAAAGAGCGGACTGTACAACGCGCAATCACAGGTAGGCATGGCAAACCTCTCCGTCGCCGCAGTGTCGTGGAAAACGAGAAACAACGCAACCATAACGCAACTCTTTCCCGTGTTCGATAATGTTTATGCGCTAGGTCACTGCACGCCGATGCAACATATAGTTTTTCGGCGACGGCCTGCGCAGTACCACTCTAGGACTAGGCTACATAAAAAAAAAAAAAAAAGACAAGACTTATCTACACACGGAAGTTGGTGAGTCACGAACCGTCATTCCCGGAAGGCCGCCACAGTTCCGGCGCAGCACTGATACACACCGCAGGACGCATGCCTACAGATATTGCGCGCTATATCCGCTGTAGCAGCCTAGTGCGCATACGTATACCTCACCACATTACATCACAGCTTCTCCGTCGCGTAATCATCGGCTAGCTATATCGTTATATCAACGAATTTTTTAACAAAACTGCTTATTTTTTTTTATTCCTGATTTCGGTTATTATTGCAATAAAAAGCATGCATTCGATCTTTAAAGAATATTTGAAGCAAACGCGAAGTCAAATTAGCATATTGAACTTTATTATTTCTCACAGTACGGAAAAACTGCTCAGCCCAGTCATCACTGTCGTTCTCGCTCCCTGAAACAATGTACACTGCAGTGTATGAATCACCATCGTCCGAAGAAGATGACGACGAAGAAAAGCGTCGTTTCCGAGAAGACGGGCCAGCAATGCACGCGTCGCCTCCGCCGGATGGAATTGTTAAAACCTATGTTGCCATACGAAAAATGCGTTTTTGTGGTAGAAAAAGCACTGTCTGTCTAGCACTGCTTGTCCGAAACGTTTAAGAGAAAAACCTATTCAGCGAGGACGAGCTATAGTCGTCCAAAACGGTTTGGGGACGGCTTGGCAAGGACGAGCGCAGCTCGTCCGAATCGGTTAAGGGCCGGTGCACTGATGCCCAACCTAGTATAGCCTACCACGCGAGCCTTGCGCGAGCCACTTCTCGGTCAACTGCGCATGCGCGCACCAACGATGTGCCCGTTTCCGCTTCAGCATCGGGACTCCGCATAGCCCGTGTGTTCAACGGCCTCCTAAAGATCCTCCAAGAATCCCGCTATCCACACCTGCTCGCAGCTGCTCGCAGATTGAAACTATTCTGGCCCAGAGTCGAAAGTTTTCGCTCGAGCCGCCCCATTTCGCAGTCGACTATGCTCACTACATCGCCCCAGCTTCTCGGTACGCAATGCAGTAAAAGCAAGGGGAGCGAACAAGTGTTTGTGGCAGAGAAACAGGTTGAAAATACACCGCGAAGAGTTTCGAGGGGTGAGTTTTTCTCCGCTCTCGGCTGCTAATATTGGGAGCTCCAAGCCTCCCAACCCCTCCCACCGAAAATTGGCTGCCGAACTCCACGCACACCTGAAAGTCCTGGTTGTGGATGTCACATCCGTCGAAGTTCCATAACGCTGTCTGCAACTCCCTCTATCACTGTGGGAAACAATTTTGTACCAAACCCCAAACGGAAATTAAGGCGGTATTCCTGGCCAAACATGAAACGCATGCCGCTGACGCTCACTGCAGACGCCTCCTGCGAAATTAAGCCGTCAAAACAGCCTGCACCCGCTATTATAGCCAGCGTCGTCGCCGCTGACGATAACCGCAAGCGACAGCCACGTCCGAAGGGCTTCCTAAATCACGAAACGGTCTGCAGTGCAGCTTCGGAATTGCTCAAAACGAGTGTACACGCATAATCATTTCCTTCGAGGGCTCCAGCGCGCACATTTAACCACAATGGCCGGCTTCCGCCATGCTGCGCGTGCACAGTACGACGAAGTGGAGGGCGGGGAAGGCGGCCTTTATCCGACGCAGCGAAGGCCGAGTCCGCGCCGAGGACAACGCCTTGGCGCACAAATCGGCAAACCCTGGCATCACGCGCGTGCTCATTACACGCGCCGCGCACCAAGCTCAGACCACGTCAGATCTCCACAACGAGGGCCGAGACGAGAGCGCCGAGGCCCACGTCGGCTGCCTGCTTGAGTTGGACGCATATGCGGGTTTCCGGGAGCCAAAGCTACAGTGACCGCGGGAGAAAGTCTGGCACTCAGTTCGAATGCCTGATGTGTATATTTCAGGCACCCGACCGACAATAGGTGTGGCGCGCTCGTTTGTCCGTGTGTACAGGCATCAAAAAAAAGAAAGAAAAAAAAAGAAAAAGAAAGTGGCAGAGATAGGAAGCAAAATACTTATAAATCGATGCGAGTGAAATTACCTACGAAATAGCAGAGCATGTGCTTGTCACTCAGAATGTTGCTCATACTCATACCAGTCATTGTTCGAGTGCTGATGGAGTAACAAGGGGAGAACAGATATCATCCTTGACATCAGGCTGATATATATAGACTCACGTATGGCTACGTATGCCGTATACTGCTTAGCTGTGTATGGTGCACAAGAACGAATAGAAAGGAAGATTACGAGAATTAGCTTCAACAAAATCCCATCCTTTAGACCAGGAAAAGTTTGTTCGGTTTTTTTACGCCACACGTGACCTACACTGACTACTCTACTCTCTCTTTGTACGCCGCTGAATAAATGTAAACGCTGGACATTCTCTCAATCTCAATTTTCCCTAGCGCTGTTGCTCCTGGACCAGTCAGATACACCTACTTTTTTCAATGCACCCTTCAAGCAAGGAAATGCAAACTGGTCTCCAGAATCTCGCAAAACAGTATTAATAGTTTCGCTAGCGATTCACTAAACAATATCACTTATAAAGCAGAAAGCATCGCCATATCCATTCAGCAAGAAACGGCTATAGGCTTCTCGCCGGCGTGCAAAAAGGTTATGACGTCGGCGCGTCCTTTGTGCCGTAGATCGCCAGCTTCACAGTCATGACCTGACTTCTATCTCCGCAGCAGCCAGCCAAGTCGAAAGAAAAGGCAACGACCTGATAACAATGCGCCCCGACTGAAAGAATAAAGCAATTACTCAGCTTCCCCTACGTCATTCCTGCCCACAGACCTGCGCGATCGGATAGTGAGCGCTAAGAGCGCTCTTACGGAAGCACGGACCTCACGCTCGCTCAGGGTGAACCGCCTGCAGAGCCAGAGAAAGACAGATCTCCGCAGGCGCAGTGCAACTAAGGTCAGGAAAACGGTTCGCGTGACGCACATACATTCAAGTCCACCGATCGGGGGAGACCGTGACGCGTCAACAAGGGGCCGCGGCAGTGCAGTCCACACAAAGCGAGACACGGAACAACTGCGCATCTTTGCGCACCTGTTACGCCACGGAGCGCCTGCAAGTGGTGACATAACACGCACCCGCTGTCACGCTACGAAGATGCAGTCACTCATGTGGACCTAGCAAGACGTACAGCAAAACATTGGCTGGAACAAACACGTGCTGCACACGCAAAAACGCCACCAATTTACCCGAATAGGTCAACGAAGTAATGCCTGACATACACTCACTCCTGTCCTTTTCTCTTTAGCGGGAAGTTCTATATAACAGCACCATCGCTTCCTCGTCGAAAACGATCGCGGAGACCGAACTACAGCTAGGCCACGATGGCATCCCTCCCGCTCTAGAACCAAACGCCATTTTCATGGAGCGAAGCGCAAATTTACAGGATTGCACTAAGCTTCGCTTGAGAGCTAAATGGCGAAAGCCTTTCCTCCTCATCCTCTTCTGTCCACCTTTTCTTCCTCTATCTTACGTGTTTGTGAACCCGTTATAATCTCACTGCTTTGTTTTCTTTGGCTTCGTCGTCAGAATTATTGCGACGCCCTTACCGGGGAAATTATTTTGCCGA
This sequence comes from Amblyomma maculatum, assembly GCF_055883805.1. NCBI lineage: Eukaryota > Metazoa > Arthropoda > Arachnida > Ixodida > Ixodidae > Amblyomma > Amblyomma maculatum. The sequence goes on from NC_139346.1 coordinate 153,072,518, forward strand.
ACCTATTGCGACGTCTCGCTGACACATAATCTCGCGGAATCTCGCGGGAATATAATCTCACTGCTTTGTTTTCTTTGGCTTCGTCGTCAGAATTATTGCGACGCCCTTACCGGGGAAATTATTTTGCCGAACCTATTGCGACGTCTCGCTGACACATAATCTCGCGGAATCTCGCGGGAATATCTTGCAGACGCGAGATATTCACCATGAGCCTTTCGGCTTTAAAAAAGAAAAATGCTAGGCAAATTGTTCGGCGCGTGGGAATGCAGAAAAGTGAAAACGAAACTATATAGGCCTGGATATAGTCCAGTGCTCAGGGGGAGTTCCCCAAGGTGGATTGACTTGTATATGGCTGAGCAGCTGGGGTGCATGCGTGCTAACGAGTAATTACTGCCTTATTACAGGTAGCGGCGATAAGCAGACTTGAAAAACATGGGGAGGGGGGGGGGGGCAATTTCGAAGGAGCGCACGGACATCTTATACGTAACGCCTTGTTGGTGGATTATGAATGCGGCACGCGTCTCTTACCGATCAGCTTACCATCACATTCCAATGTCCCTATGGACGGTGCGTGACTCACCATTATGGCGCCCGTGACGTCACGCACGTGCAAGCTGTCCTCAGATCACTGCCATCACATCAGTGGTGAGCATCCGCTTCGAAACCTGGCTATTCCATGTGTCGCATCGCTGAGGTTAACAAGCGGTGGCGCCGCCTGACAGCTTGGGCCGTCAGCTCCCTCTGGCGTTCAGTACATTTTATTTCTGTACTCTTTATTTCTCCATTTCTATTCTCTACTGTCTCCGTGTTTTGAGAAGCGATCAGCAGTTGATCAGAAATGAATGCCGCAAAGTGGCAGTGTACAAACATCCGAGGTTGGAGCCACCGCATTTCAGTCCATGGGTTCGCTATAGGGAGTTACGCAATTGGCATTACCAAAGCACTGCGATTTATAGTCGAGGCAGCGCCGGCCAACTGCGAGCTCACTTTTCAGGAGAATAGGCTCAGAATGCTGGCTCGGCAGCGAGGCCAGCTCCATACCTTTCACTGTGAGCACTCTGCTATAGGTCTTTTAGTGCAGAGTTCTGAACCTGCCCTACTGAGCATCGTAAAAGCGCGCAGGCCTAAGGGATTCAAAGCCGAACGCACCCCCCCCCCCCCCCCTCCCCCGTACTTCATAGAGAGAAAGCATGCTTGGGAAACACTTTCTAGGGGCACACAACGCAGAAAAGAAGCGAGCAGCTGGGCAAACCGCTGCGTGCCTCGCGTATACGGTCAAGCCTCCGAGGGAGAGCGCCTGGACAGGCCAAATGGAAGGAAGGCTGGCAGAACCAAAAACAGTAAACATCCGACGCGAGCGCACTGAAAGCCCAACCCGACGCAGAAAAGTAATGAGCGAACCTGACTGGTTGAAAGACTGTTCTGCTGGCTCTTAGATGGTCAATATAGTAAAGCAAGAAATGTTTCGATACGAGCTATTTCTTTAGAACGCGTTGCGGGGGAAGGGGGGCACCTGGTTGTTCTTTATGGCGTACTCGCATCGCACAGCACATGGACACTTACTGAGTTTCCTCTCCATCGTACATGATCGCGTACACGAGACACATGGTACACAAGGGTCGCGCACGCGGAATTCGTCTGCGCCCGGTAAATAAAGTAAAATCAATTTTCTTCCCTCAACGTAGTTTCGCTTTCGGCTTCCGTAGCTAAACGAAGGCTATGACGTCATAAGAGTTCAGGTCAAGTAAGGCATGCAAAAACCGCAATATCTGTCTGTCCACTCGCTAGAGAAGACTAACGCAAAAACCAGAGCCAATTAGAGCACCCAAACTGCGACTACGCTTCTTGTATGACTCACGTCATCTGAACATCATGATTGCGAAGCTATGCTTTCGCGAGGTCATAGCTACCGCCCGGCTGCTGAACCTGACAACAAAGCTATATAGGATAGGAGCAGTTAAAAGGATAAGTTACTTACTAAGCACAAGTCATTCTAACGTGTCCATTATAATTAACCGATGAAATGAGAACAGTTCCGCGGAAAGAGCATGCCACAAACATCGGTGCCTTATTTAATGCCGCTAAAGTAAGCTAAAAAACGGACAGGGCCTGACAGGTCCTTGAGTGATCGGCGATGTAGGCATGTTAAAGGAACAGAACACTGTATTTTAAGCGTTTTTTTTTTCTTTTTTAGTGCAATGGAACGCACGATGTCTGAAGTGGACGATTCCACAATGGTTTCGTTAGAAAAATTGGGGAAAAAAATTTACCAAGAATTTTTTCAGTCAGTGCATACGCTCGTTCTTATGTAGTCCGAATCTGGAAACCATGGTCAGGTAGCGCGAGGGTGATCGCGCATCGTCAAATGTGCTGTACAGAAAACTAAAATAAAATCTCACCAGCGCCATACCGCAATTAAGAATTATTAGTATAGAGTAGCGTCCATTTCAGTTTTCTCATTGAAGGCTGTTATGGCACAGGGACGTACGCGTCGTTGACGAAGGCTTTAGTGAACCGCGGCTACCGCTTCCACAAATTTGAAAAAAAAAAAAAAAAATGAATAAATAAATAAATAGATGTGGCGCAATCTCGTGACAAAAGCTAAAAAGCACGTAATCGGCGATGCCACGGGAGCGCTGTTTTTGCTGAAGGGTGCACTAAAGAAAACGCAAAATAGAATAAAACCACACGACCACTCACGAAAGAAAAAGTACCTTTGTGAGCATAAAATCATACTTTCACGAAATGCGATCACGTGGGGTACTGCAACGATGATGGCAACGTTTCAGCGTAAGAGGGCAGTAGTGTTCTATGAGATTTTCACTACGAAATTAAAATAAATATTCGTTCCTTGGCAAGGTAGTGCTCGAACTGTACTATATAACAGGCAATAACTTCTTTTGAACCACGATATCATGACACATTTTGGTCACTGTTCTTTCCCTTTGAGGGGGAAAAGGGAAGACCAAACGAGAGAGAGGAAGATGGCTGCAAGTACACAGATATACACAAAGAGAGTTATCAAGAGCCCAGGTTTTGACAGTCAGGTGCAGACGCAGGCGCTCAAACGCAACTGCAAGTGACCCATCCCTACGCGATATGGCTGGTGCTGAGTGAAGACTAAGTCGCAATGTAGTGGAGAGTTTCCGGTGGGGACTGCTCTGCAGAAACGACGCACAGCCGATATGTCACGAAGGCAATATAGGTCTCAAGGTGACCAGACTGTACTTGCCGGTGCCGTATGCAGTTATGCGGAAACTGGAACATGACACTCATTAGCACGCACGCGTTTTCGCTATAGCAGTTCGATAGAGGGAGGAGGAGGGGGGGGGGGGGGGGGGTAAGAACACATCGATATTCGATCGCTGGTCACCCGTGTTTCAGAGAAGAGCCGGACAGAGTCGAAGCACGAGGTGCGGCCGGATGCGAGCGGTTGTCGCAGCACTCCGAAAACCAGGTACACGCATTTAGACAGAATCGCGGATAGCTTCGCGCACACGGCGGAGCGAAAACCAGCACGAGTACGAAGAAAAAGTGGAATACGGCAGTTGAAGGAAACTCCAAAGGGGTGTGTGTATGTTTATATACGGATTTATAAAGGAGCAAGCGGAATCCGCGAGAAGAGAGCGAAATGAAGAAACAGGCGGCTGCCGCCCATATATACAGGTGCATCCAAAAGGCTGGCCAAGATTGAGCACGACAGGACGCGCGGGCTGCCGCCGCCGCCGCCCCAGCTGATGCCGAGCGAGTTCGCGTGAATGTCCCCGCGCGGATATATGCGCTCAGAGGGCCTGCAGCTGCGAGCGCGCGAAAGGTTCTGCCCCCGCCTCCTCCTAAATCCAAATCCCCAACGCATGCAAAATATATAGCGGCAACAGTAGCGGCGAAAAGCTCGACCACGCGCAGGCGCGGACGAGACAGCGCAAGAAAGCAGGCATACAGCTCTTCGAAGCGAACAGCTCCTCGTTTTCACTGTATACATGTATTCATGTATACTAAACGACGCTCGAGATGTGTATCGTATAGGCTGGGAATATGCAGCGTATAAATGATTAGGCCCCCTGCCGCGACGGCACATTTCCCGACTGGAAAGCGCCAGCTGCCTGCTGTGACGTATAGGGAGGCAAATCTGAAAAGCCAAGCATGCAGTCATCGCTCCATTTTGGAACAGCCATTTCGCACTCTCGCTCCATTTTGGAACAGCCATTTCGCACTCGGCGAGTCTTCCCACATGCTCCACGGCGACACGTCGGCCTCCCCGCGGACTGCAACGCACTACAATGACAACATACCAAACATCGATAGCCCTCTATAGCCCTCTATAGTCTCCTAACTACCACTGTGTGAAATATGTGGGGCGCTCCGATTCGTTTGCTTTATAGGGTTTAACGACCCAAAGCGGCTCAGGTTACGAGGGACGCCGTAAGTGAATGCGCTCCAAACTAATTTCGACCACCTGCGGATCTCTATCGTCCACTGATATCGAACATGAGTGCCTTGCTTTTCGCCTCCACCGAAAAGCGGTCATCACGGCCTGCTTTGAACTCTCCTCTTTGGCCTGAGCAGTCGAACGCAGTGACCACTGATCCATCGCGGCGGGGCTCGAGGCGCTCCGAATACAATGGGGAATCACGTGTTAACGTTTCGACAAATCCCGGCTTCTTACTGCGTGCACCGGTCCTTTACTTTTTCGTCACCTAAACGCATGGCCACTAGAGACAGATCATTTCCTTATCAGCCAAAATGACCAATAAAGGAATAAAACGTTACCACCATTGCCCTTTCGTCCGCACTGCAAACACTGTCGAAAAAGGAATAGGTTACTGGCGTGCGCGACCGTGATGGCTCGGTCGATGCTGCACGCTTATACATCGTCGAAGGCGACTCCCCGTTTCCCTCGTTTGACAACAAACGTTTAGAACCGGATGTGTGCGGTTTTATATCTCGGTACACGTATAGAGAATGAGCGCACGTGCAAAAAATACTGGCACGCACGCGCGCGCGCGCACACACACACACACACACACACACACACACACACACACACACACACACACACACACACACACACACACACACACACACACACACACACACACACACACACACACACACACACACACACACACACACACACACACACAGCGGTGGTCTTTTTAACCAAAAAAGTTGGTTAAAAAAAAAAAAAAGAAGGGCTTCGTAACTGGCTTCTGCCGCACGAGGCCGACATATATTGCCCAATGGCGAAAAGAATCACCGGCGGCTGGATTTCGATGGCGGCGAAACGGAGTGGCATCCGAGAGCACGTTAAAAGAACCCCAGGTGGTCTAAATTTCCGTAGCCCTCTACTACGGCGTATCTCATAGCCATAGTCGCTTTAGGACGTTAAACCCTATACAAACCAAACCTTTCAAAGGCTTAAGCTTCGGCACCGGCCAAACATTGTATTCAAGTACAAATACAAATTGCGAAGGCGGAGGGTGGAACCAATCTCAATTAGGCCTGCGCCAGATTCCAGTCGTCCCTTACAGCTCAGGCTCTTCTAAACATATCTTTCGCCAGCAAATGAGAGCGCGGGAGCATTCGCTTACGACACCCGCCGCCGCCATTCATGCCAGAAAAAGTACCCAGACATACATAGCACCGTGCAGCTTCCACGACGCATGCCCAAGTAAGCTGCGCCTGGAGCACTCTTGGCCGTTGCGCAACACATCTTAGCACACCGTCACCGACGCGCCCAAGAGCTGCACCTGAGCGCATCTCGGCGATTCTGGTCTCGGAGACGAATGGCGGTCGGCGATAGCGAACGCACTCCTTTGAATATTAAAGCAGTCCTCCGCGGTCACCTTGCCGTCCTTTCTTTTGTGCGAGACAAGAGAAGAGATTTCCGCTCGGACTGTGCAGACACACGCGTCTACATACAAAGTCCTGGGGCATGCGCCTTCGTTGCGTTCTGCGTTTAAGGTACGTCCTGTATTTAACGATGCACTGGAAGCGGTTCGGAAGCCCTCAGAAGCATCGCAAATAACAGCTAGTGGCTAACGAACGAAAAATGTCTGCAGCTGCAATAAAGGAAATGGGGTTGCGGTTGCTGTGTTCCAAACGATCAACGAGGGCATGACATCTATCTTCCAGAGAGGTACATCTGTGCACGTAGGTTTTAGAGCAAGGCGGACATCATAGACGTGAGTTTAATGATTGAATGATTTATTAAATAAAAATTCCTAATTATATTTTTTCTTAAACGGCAATATTATATCGCGCAACTGAGGGCCGTCAACCTCTCATGGGAGCCTCGTTTTTAAACTTCCCTAAATTAGCAGTGTGGTTAGAAATATAGAATGTCAAAAAATGCGTATTTGATAAGCTCGTTTAGTTGACTTACCCACATTGCATAAACATATAAGGACGTCGTTGAACGTTACAATATAGCCAAAACAATCTTACCTTCTGCAACGTTTGCGCCAAATGTAACTTTATGAATACGCAAAGCACCGAAAGGCCAACTCGAACAGCTTTCAAATGCGTATGCTTTCTTTTTTTTTTTTTTTTTTTTTTTTTACATTCGGTAATTCATACATCACGGTTGATTAAGAAATTTTAAAGGCAGAGCTCACCTTTGACGTGACGGTCTTTAATTTCGCAACATAATATTAGACCTCGAAGTCAGAAATGAACAAAAAAAAAATCTGCTATTTTAGTAAATCGTGTAGTCATCAATTTTTATCCCGTGTACGATGTCCGCCTTGGTGTAAAGCTCACCAGCATAAAATCGCACAGACGTATCCCTCGTATACGGTTTACGAAACACCAGTTTGTAAGCAGTTCAAACATCACCCTGTACGGCCCACGCACAAATTCCGGCATCCTCTTGCGGCGTTCAGACGAACTGCACAGGGCGGCGCTGCTCAAAACACGGACGGCTCAAACATCACCGAAAGTGTAAAAGACAGATCAGGAAGGAAGCTTTCTTTGACAACTCAAGAGACAGTGCCCTACTTTTTGAAGCTAGATCAAGGCGCCTTATACCACGCAGCTACAAAACGAAATTTAACAATGAAGATGACGCATGTGCTGTATGTGGTAACTCCAGTGAAGCAATTTACTATGTTATACTCGAATGTAATGGTATCCATCCGGAAGTCGATGCAGGCGTAGTGACTCTTCCTGAAGCTCTGGGGTTTAGCGATACCAGTGGCCGAGTGAATAAACCGGCGGTGGAAACTAGCAAAAGACGACTGGAAGATTGGTGGCTTAAAAGCAGAAAAGTGACATAAGGTTAGTAATGTAGAAACAAAAATTCAATAAACAGAATGATGGTATAGCTAACCAATCAAAAACAATAATTAAGATACAGGGAGAAAAATGAGCATGATAGCTACTGCTACCACCTCGTTTCAAAAGGGACGCTCCTATATCCCATCCATCCATCCACGGCATGAAGACGGCGAAACGTTGCTCGGCACTTCCATTTGCTCACGTCCACGAAGTGGATTCACGCGAGGTTTTTTTTTTTTTTTTTTCTTCTTCTCCCCCGGGTTTCGAAACCGGGGTTTCGTAGCCGGAATAATCGAAGCTCTACCGTAAACTATGCAAGTTCACTCTTCATCAGCTTCGAAGCAATTGCATCAACGTGTGTCGCCACTTTATCAAAGCGCAATTTGCAGCTGGCGCAACACTTTCCGCGCATTTTCCTGCGCTCTCATAATCAACGCTGCTCGATCTTACTCAGGGCGAGCGAGCTAAAATGATCCAAGAGCTGCAACGCCTTCCCACTCTACGAATCACGTGGATGTTTCGGGGGGTTTCGGACATTTTAGAGACTTTTCGCTTGCCGGCGAAGTTCCTATAACTGGTTGTGGCCTCAAAGAAAGCGTACACGAACGCCTTATCCGACGAGGGGTTTACAACAAATCACGCCCTTCGGAATACTTTCATCACGAATTCCTCCAAAGGAAGATAACAAATGAGCAGCAGTACAGAAAAAAAACGTTTTGATAGCACATTACATTTTAAGTCCACGCGTATTTGTTCCACAGGCCTCATCGCCCGCCGTTTTTCAAAAACGGAAGAGCAGAATTTTAGCATTTCGAGCTAGCATAATCAATACTAAAACTGAGTCTAGGCTGCTGCAATTACTATCTGCGAAAGTTTATGGTTTATGGGGTTTAACGTCCCAAAGCAACCAGGGCTATGAGAGACGCTGTAGTGGAGGGTTTGATTTGGTTTGGTTTGTGGGGTTTAACGTCCCAAAGCGACTCAGACTATGAGAGACGCCGTAGTGGAGGACTCCGGAAATTTAGACCACCTGCGGTTCTTTAACATGCACTGACATCGTAAAGCATACGGGCGCCTTGCTTTTCGCCTCCATCGAAAAGCAGCCGCCGAGGCCGGGATTCGACACCGCACCCCTGGGAACAGAAGTCGAGTGCCCTAACTACTGCACCACCACGGCGGGGTTTGGTCCTTAATTGCACTTTTACTGCTTTGATAGGATAATAAAGATGGAGTGACAACGCCAAATATGAGCGTCTATATAACACCATCCGTCATCATCCATCAACATCAAGTAATCGCCATACGGTTAGCTGCTCGCGAAAAAGCTAATCTTGCAAAAGGTTCACAGGACGCAAATAGGACCTCCAAGACTTTTTTTTTTCCGAACCCGCAAAAGAACACTGAGCCACCGCGGCGGAGCTGCAGGCTGGAAGCCGAACTGTTCGAAGCAGAGCTGCAGAACAGAGCTGCCGGACACCGAGGAAAGGCCGAGATGTATTCTCCTTGGAACACACGCATGGCCGAGCGTCGAAGTATTCGCAACTACGAATTATCGCTTAGAAACTAACGGCACGCATCAAGAAGGCTGACTACTACGCCCGCATTATAGCATCTTACGAGATCACGAAGACTCCGATGATTTCCCGCGCTTTTCGAACTGTCTGAAAAAGAAAAAAATCGCGCTACATTAAAGTCAACGATAGCCCAAGCGGTTCGCCTCTTGCCACATCCTTCCATGGGGCGCTGCGCATTTTCGATAATTGTACGTTCGGACTATGCGTGACACAAGTATACTCGCGGGATACCGACAAACCAGACGCGCGCCACCAAAACTCCTCCTCTCACGTACGCAGCGAAATTGCGCGCATAGGCAGGAAATTTTGCTTTGCCTCGAAAACATAAACAAGGCGTGCGCACGGCGGCGTGACGTCACGCAAGCGGGATGGATCTGCTGCTCGTGGCAGCATGCCTCTTCCGGCGAGGCAGGTACACGATTTCTTCCCCAGTCGATACAATCGTTTCACAATGGTGACGTAAGCACTCGGGAGAAGAAGTCGCGCGGAGGACTGCTCCCTGTCTTCCAGGTCGTGTTAGCCCCATGCATGAAGACGGTGCAATGCTCCAAGATTTCGAGTCCGCCGGCTTTTCTGCGACAACCTGGATTTCCCTTATTTTTTTTTTATTTTTTTTTTTCTGCGTAAAACGAACCTATCCGTCAGCGATTTCACGGAAATGGGAAATAACAGGAAAACGCTAGAACCCCCTTTCCCAACCCCCAAGTTTTTTCAGCGGCGGATCTATTTCGGCCGAGGTCGTAAAACGTCTCGCGCGTGCATAGAATGCTGTGCGATTCCGGCTGTAAGCCAACCTTAACCCACACTCTCTCCCTTCGTCGTTGCCTTCTACCTCCTTAGTGCCAGAAAGCGGGCGAGAGAGGCGAGCCCGCAAGAGCAGAAAAGGGGGAGGGGGGAGGGGAGTTGCGCAGACCGGGGAGCGCCGGCTCTCAATCGCATGCTCAAACGGGTCACAGCGCTACGCACTGTAACCTGCTCTTTGTAACAAAAAGTAGCAAATATTTGGTCAACAAGAAAGGGAATGCCTAACACGTAAAAAAAAAAAAAAAAAGAAAATGAGGGGGTCTTAGATGTTTTAAAAGGAGGACGGCGTAAGCCTAGTCATCGATAGCTATACTTTCATAGTCGTCAGGTGTCATGCCTAGACATCGTAGTCATTACCACTCACAGCTAATCATTTTTACTCATTTCCAATCAGTTGCGGTCATTTCAAGTCGTAGTTTCACATATTGGTTATTAGAAGTGATTTTTAGTCACGATTAATAATAAGCATTCATTAATAATTAACTTTATCGATTTCTATTAATTACCTATCCCCATCAATAGTTTTCACTCTTAATCTCCCTCCTCACACGTCCGCTCCTCGCGAGTGACGTCAGCGGACAGATGCGAAGCACAGCTCCTGCGCACAGATTTTCGCTCCGTGAGCCTGCCTTCAAAAAAAAAAAAAAAAGCATTTTTTTTTTTGCTTTTATAACATACTCCGGCAAATTCTAACTTCTGGCTTACTGGAATACAAGTTTTCGTTCATCCAACATGTAATGTGGATTTCGATTCATCCGCATTCGGATGTTCTGCGAAAAGAGCCGAAGTACGACTCTCTATCGCTGCAGAAAATGCGCTGGTGGTTGAGACATATCGGCGGCCGGCTCGAGGCGATATAATTTAATGCGCAGCTCTTCGAAGCTTGACCCGGATATGACCGCTGCTTACGCTGTAAGCGCCGGTGGGAGGTGAAATACGCGACCATCCGTCTTGTTTGGACTTTTTTTTTTTTTTTTGCACTTAGGAGAAAATGCCGCCAGAAAGACGAGCGAAAGGAAAAAAAAAAAAAAAGAAAAAAATCCTGCACGTCGCCTCTAAAAGACAAGCCGCGCCTGTCAATGTGCGAGGAGTTCGTCCTTATCGATGACCCCTTGCCCTTCTCGTTATTTACTCACCCATATAAGAGGTTAAATATTTCCATTTCAACTGAACAAGATTCAAGTATTACGTTGTCAAAGCCCGATTGGAAAACAGGCTCCGGGGATAGCTGCGCGAAAAGGGTGCTAGGGTCTTCCCACAGAGCGGCTGCGAACAGGTGCTAAGTGTTTTATATGAAGAAACACCACGGACATAAGAGGGAAAGAGGCCACGGTCTCCCGCGCGCAGCGGAATACCGTAAGTGAAACAGTGTTCAGAGCGCCTAGTTGTAGCAGCGAGCGCTTTCCCCCTGGCCACGCAAAGAGCGACTAGCCGACGTGCACTCACGACAAAAATGAGGAGAGATAACAGTACGGTCGTCTTGCCTCCGGCGGAAGACGTCGGCGGTAAGCTCACGGGAGAAAAAGTGGCACAGTGACAATAACAAGAGCAGGACCTCAAAATGGAAAGAAAGGAGAGGAAAAAAAAAAAAAAAAAAAAAAAAAAAAAAAAAAAAAAAACGACGACTGCAAATCCGCCCAACCGAGCGGAAAAAGCGTGCGCGTATCACGTCAAGGTCCCCGGCGCTCGTGTTCGACGGGGACGTGTATAGCAGGGTTCAGAGGATACCCTAAAAGAACCTGACGTCACTGCGCAGACAGACTGTGCGCGTGTAGTAGGAGGCTATGGTAGTATTCACGTGAAAGAGTCCGCACCGCACAAACACGCCGACGCTTTGAGGAAGGGGCTCGTCGCACATAGCAGCCTGATGGAAAACGGCAGTTTGACACCTGGCAGGTCGCTCACTGTTACCACACGAGAATGCAAATGACACTGGTGAAACGCCAGTTTTCTAGCATACAATGCTTATATACCTACCGATCTCGACAAATTAGGTGAGCATCACCCGGTAATTACAGCCCAACTGCAACCGAAAGTGACGCCAAAATTGACGGCGAACATAAAGGAATAATACGAGACTGTCTGGGATTTCTTTAAAAAAAAAAAAAAGAAAACGCCCTAAAACTATTTGGACGAGCAGCGGCTCGACCGGCACCGTTTCACAACGATTTAGTCAACTATAGGCAAGTGTCGCAGACTCTGAGCTTTTCGAGCAGTACGTTCTACATCGTCGGCTTCAACGAATTTTTCCCGTTCGACCACCTGGGTCATTAGTGCTTACGAAGGCCAGGTGAGCGCTATATGTCTCAAATATAGAAAGGATTATCACGAAAGTATATAGCGAAAGGCTGAGAGAGAGAGAAGGAAATAACTTCAATATTACTGTCAGAAGAAGTCACTGGGTCTTAGTAGGACAGCCAAGTGGCGACATCTTCAGAGCGATGAACTGTACATAGAGATTCGCGTTGCGCAACACTTCCCGATCCTGCATTCAAGTGAGGGAGCTTCTATGAGAGCCTTGGGAGGAGGGGCCATAAGATGCGGTTAATGTTCGCCGTTTCCCCGAACCTGGTGCAACATGATGGTTTGGTTTGTGGGGTTTAACGTCCCAAAGCAACTCAGGCTATGAGAGACGCCGTAGTGGAGGACTCCGGAAATTTCGACCACCTGGGGTTCTTTAACGTGCCCTGACATCCCACAGAACACGGACGCCTTGCTTTTCGCCTCCATCCAAAAGCAGCCGCCGAAACCGGGATTCGATCCCGTATCCTTGAGAACAGTAGCTGAGCGCCGTAACCACTGCGCCACCAGGGTGGCGGGGCTAGTGCAAGATGAGCATATGGAGTCGGGAAATATGCGTGCGTATACCGCAGGATTGGGATGGAGTTGGTCAGTATAGTTTCGCCAGAATATTTCTTGTCTCGTTAAGGAGAAAATCTTGTGGTGGTGGAGGACAAACTCGCCTACTGTGTTTGAAGCGTTGCGCAAGGCCGTTATATGTGACGCAATCCCTTCATTTCGAGTTCCTCGGCATCAGGCTCGGTCGATAAAATCGCGCAGTGTAGATAGGCAGCCTCACCTGAGTGGCGCGTGTGCATACACATACGAGTTCTATACCTCTTTGTCCAGTTTTACACCCGCGAGGATGTTTCTAGAGGCAGTTGATATTCCGCGCACGCGGGAAGTTACGTAGAACCGCTGATAATTAAGTCGGCATCAGACCGCGATATGACTCAATTTGTTTCGATTTCAGCAAGGAGGAGTCGGCGTGTGGACAAAATAATAAAACTACGAGGGACTTTAGCGACTAAAGTACAGTGAAAGGCGAAAGCCTGAGTGCCGCATTATGCAACGCAACTGTCACTAATTAGTAATTAATTATTATGCTCTGATTAGTGAGTTTATTATTCACTAAATCACTTAATTGATCAATTATTAATCAGCACTTTTAATTAGAAAAATGAATTAATTGACCATTAATGAAATAATTATCTAATTTTTAGCCATTAATTAGTAATTGATCATTGATTGGCATATGGCCATATAAGGCACTCATTCGCGCATACTGTGGTGGTGCTCTGTGATTGGTCGATGCCTATATGACGTCATCCCGCCTCAGCCAATCAGAGCCGCCGCAACAGCGGGACACATTTTGTCCACCATAGTATAAGCCATTAAAGGCTTTCGCCCTAATGCAAGCGAAGCAGAATGACTTCGCCAGGCTCGTTGCACGATTGTCTCTAGACGCCGGCTCATCCTCTTTCTTACAAAATAAATGTTTTCCCTCTCTCTTTAGACGACGCCAATCAGATTACAGACAGAGAATCGTACGCAGTAAGCGTTGAATTACCCTAATAAACAAGCTCATAAACGCAAAGCGCTTTCTTCCCCCCTTTTTTTCTTTTTTTGTTCGCGCATCAAACGTTTCACAATGAGAATCCATAAACAAAGTCAACCCTGGAAACCATATATACAGCTTCGGTCGGAAAGCATTCGGACCCCGAACTCGATCACCCCCAGGAGGGGTGAGCAGATCTTTCATTATGCTCGCACGCAATAACGGAACTCCCTTACCGGTTCCACAAGTACCTCATTTGAGACGGGTTGAGAGACAGTCGATAAGCTGAAACAAACGTGACACGCGTGCGAGCGTTTAACTTCAGCCAGCGAGACGCAACGGGGAACAAACCATTTTCAGCAGAGACATGCTTATTAGCGCGTGCCCCACGCAGATACCTTTAAAAAAAAAAAAAGAAAAAGAAAAAAGCAGCGTGAAGAAAGCGCAAACGTCCGCACAAACGACGTCAACGAGACCAAACGCACTCCTGCCTGCCGCGTCTCGTTGGTAGTTTCGCTTAAGAAACGAGCTCGCCTCTTCCTTTCACACACGACCGACGCGGCTGCTCTGTTTGCGAGCACGCCCCCGTGTGTTGACGGGCGCGGAGGAGTCGCGGGGCTGATTGATGAGCCACAACGGTCGCAGTCTTTTCACGATCATGTGCACAGACCTCAGCCCTTTTCTTTTATGCACAGTAATTGGCGTGCGGAAAAAAAAAAAAAAAAAGAGAGAGAGAGAGAGAAAAGGAAGAACTACGCTAACAAATAGTCCAGCCGCGACGCGATCAGAGTCAAGGGAAGTTTGAATGATTGATAGAGAATACAGCTTGGATGTACTCGAGCACGGTACGTACTGGCAATGAACGGTTACAGACCAAATTCGACCTCTACAGTATTTCAGTGGCGACTCCAGAGTTAGCCAATCAGGTTGTCTTAAGCAACTCTCCCCTTAAATACGTTACATGTTGTAAGTTTATAGAAATATAAAGACAAATCAAATCAAATATAACCTGCCCCGAATCAACATTTCCCAATACCTTGGTGTACCACAATTCTTTCATTGGGTTTGGTTTGTGGGGTTTAACGCCCTTTCAAAGCGACTCAGGCTATGAGAGACGCTGTAGTGGAGGGCTCCGGAAATTTCGACCACCTGGGGTTCTTTGACGTGCACTGACATCGCACAGCACCTAGCTTTTTCGCCTCCGTCGGAAAGCGGCCGGGATTCGATCTCGCGTCCTTGGGCACAGTTCTTTTATTAAGCCAGTATAGTTACTAACACAATTACCATTCACTGGAGCTTTTTGTTTACTTTATAGGAATTTCAGCTCGCCAGCGCGTCTGGAACCGCGGTATATTGAAAACAAGAAAAAGGCAAGACATGCACGGCTCGGAACTTCATTAATTCATGGGCGACTATGAAACAACATATACGGGACAATCAATCAGGCGACTGGAACTATTTCAACCGCGCGATTTCACAAACTCCTGTGCAGACGACTCAGAGAAACGGACAAATCAAAGGAGTACGGTTTTTAGAAAAGCAGCGCAAAAAAGACGCGCCCGTCCTTGTCCGAGTCTTTGTTGCACTGCTTTTTCTGGAAAAAAAAAAAAAGAACTATGTACCAACACGTCCAACTTGCAACATTAACAAAGGAGTATACGTGAACAAAAGCCAGGGTCTTGCTATTTGCCCATTCCTTGCGTCTCCCCGTATCGCTCATGCCGCGCCCCTGTTCAAGCAACAGATCCAGCAAAAAGAACGAACAACTCGCTCTTCTTCTCAAAGTTGGGGCACTTGTTTGCTTTGAATCCTTTTTCCTGTATACAACTACGGCGCTGCTCTCGGATTCCTTTCTAGGTTTCACGGGCGACATTATGCGCGCGTGCCGGAGCTGAGGCCGCCATGCCGACATGGAGGAGGAAACAAAAGCCGTGCCCTTTACAGCTCATCTGCGGAGATAAGCTAGACGGCCCCGCGGAGAGAAAGCTCGTCACAGCGGTATGTCGGTGCCAAAGGTCGTGGTGTGACCAGATCGCAGCTGTTTTCTCAGCCGCAGTCAGCGCACAAGACGCTTCGCGCTCCATAAAATTGTCGCAACATCACAGAGCGAAACCCCCGGTTTCTTGACAAGCTGCGAGGCGCCAGATAACGTGATATCGGACAGGGAACGGATCGCGGAAAAGTACAGGCGCGTATATTCGAAAAGGGAACACCTCGTATGCAAAAAAAAAAAAGAAAAGACGCTGCTCAATTTGACAGTAGAAAAAAATACGGTCCCTGCACAAGCCTCAATGGCGGCATGAGCAAAAAAAAAAAAAAATAGAGAGAGAGAGAGAGAGAGAGACAGAAGTGCAACCGTCCGGCAATGCGGCAGTTATTCTTGCCGGGCAAACCTGAATTCAGCTGTGACTGCGCACGACCTAAGCACGTAGCAATTCGCAGATTCATCGAATAATCTCGGCAACATCCAGCAAAATGTTAAAGAAAAAAAAACCGCACAGCTGACAGTGTTCAGCCCCGCTCTTTTGACAAAGCCAGTCTGCTTGCAGGCTGCGATAGCCCAGAAATCTGTTACAAGCTGCGTTACGAGCATTGTTCCGAAACCACTGATACGACAGCCGAAACATTGCGAAACTGCACGAGCAGAATCGCCCCTCAACTCGACTGATTCAGGGTTTTTTTTTTCTGCGTCAGTGCTTTTGCCGTCAATCCACCGCGAAAGGCGTAATTCCGTCGCAAAAACTTCGCTTATGTTGATCTTTCGCTAACGGGAGCAAACAATACATGGCCGAAGGCCTTTCGCAGCAGTGCTGCGCGTCGCGTCCACAGCCTGTACGCGTAGGGGGAAAAAAAAAGAAAAAAGTAAGCTGCGCACTGCACACGCGGTGTGCAGCAGCCACCAACGACCATGCGACGCCAGGAGAACGTGCTCTATTAACCAAAACGCATTTCAGATACGTGTTCGCGCCAACGCCAATTCATCGAAGCGGGAGCACCTACCGAAAACCACACAGGTGTCGCACTCTGTGCCGCGCGTGTAGCAGAGCGGCTTTACGCAGCGTTTAAGTTCCGCAAGTGACAAGAGGTCACAGCTGTGGTCGATCACTATACGTAGCTGACCTACACAACGAATGACAGGACACGGTGCTCGAACGAAAGACAGCGCCTGACTGCGCGACGACTTGACTTCTCGAAACGGGACGTCCCGGTAATCTATAGCGGCGAACTCGCCTCTTACATGCGTCCCGTGTCTATTCAGATACGTAAATGTCCCCTAGTCGTCAACTTAGCACAGCTACAGCGCATGCCGAACGAAAATTCGGAATGCTTTATAGAAATGCCCAGTTGAAGCGCCAAGAATGCGCGAAAAGGAGAGGTTTGCAAATAAGCGAAAAGGGTCTTCCTAAATCGGGGCTTTGTTTTGTACACTATTTCCATCCCTGCCACCACTGTCAACTTTGGACCTGGAATTATGCACATTTACTCACTTATGTGACTGCAGAAACTGTTTTCGCCCCCCAAATTTAAGGCTAAGAAAAGCAGTGAAAGTTCTGTGACACTTCACCGACCAAGAGAGCGCCTATGCCCAAACGCACACGGCGCCCAGATCTACCTTGAACGCATCGGGTCTGCTCTTGGGTAACGAGTCTAACCTAACGGAATTTAGACAGCAGACCAACGTTGACGGCGTAATTAATGCCGTCAAGTGCGGGACGGGCAACGCACAACTACCGCTTCGAATCACACGAGTGCAGGACGCAGTTTACCTGTGGCATTCTGGTTCTGATCCGCGCTCTTCTTGTTCCTTGCAGCGGAGGAGGCTTCCTTGGCGCTGGCCTTGAGCATGCCGAGCGCGATGCTCTCATGCTGCAGCTTGTATGTGGACGCCACCATGGCGCTGAGCAGAGCCGTCGCGTCCCGACTCAAATCGTCCGCGCCGCTGTCCGGCCGCGACTCGTCGCCGTTCGCCGAAGAGGCGGAGGAGGCACCGGCGAGCGCCCCACTCCACCGTCCGCCGCCCTCTTCCTCCCCGCGCCACCGCTCACCACTTGACCACAACGCGCGCCGCCGGCGGTAGTAGCAGTACGGCGTGGTTGCCGGCGCGTACCACGAAGCGGCTCGTCAGGTAGCCGGGGGCTGCACGTTGAGCGCGCTCTTGGGGCTCACTGGAGTGCGACGGCAGCAGGCCGGCATCGCGCCGGTCAGCGACACTACTCCGAAAGGTTCACGAGCCGTACAGCAAGCAGCAGCCGCCGCAAAGCTATTACGCGAGCGAGGGGGGACAACACACTGGCGCAGGTGCGCGGGGAGGCCGAGCGATGATGACCACGTGAAGGCAGACGAAAATGCAACGCGCACAACACAAACCGCCTCTATTCTCTTTTTCGTTGCTTGGCGCTCTGCGATGCGGATAAAGGAGGGCGGACACGCACGCACGGACTTCCGAGAAGCACAGACGAGGCAGAAGCAGCCACAACGCGGCACACACGCACGAGACGAATGCCGCCGCCGCCGCGGCCCGTAGCAGACGACAGAAGCAGCAGCAGATCTCCGAGAAAAAAATGCAGCAGGTGCCGCCTCGCCCGCCGCGTGCGGACCGAGCAGACGACGATTTTTGTGCAAGCGCTGCTAAAACGAGAGCGGCAGCACCGAATGGAGAGATGATGACAGCCCGAGGTGAGGGAAAGGAGTCTTTCAGCTTTGTGCAGATAGCGCGGTGACGTGGCGCCGCCTGGTGGTAATCGCGAGAAGCGCTCCTGACGCACTGCGCGGCCTCCGAGATTAACTCCGATGGGAAGACGGCCAAGTGACAACATTGCTATGGCGAAACTAATGAGCTCGCGCCAGGAATACTAGCCACAACTGGCTTCCCACGAATGTGCAGTAAGGTACACGTCTGAGAAAGAAGCACGAAGCAAAATGAAAGGAAAAGAACGGAAAAGGCGACGTCGGAATGAAAACATAAATGTGGTCGGTCGCGCATGCGGATGGGAGTCCCCAGGCGAGCAACCTTTCGACCATGTAATCTTGCCGGTGATTGCAACCAGGAGAAAAAGGTTCTGCAAGACGCGGGCAAGGCGACGACCCCGAACTTTGGCAGGCAACTCTTTCCAAAAACTCGCTTCTTGCGATTGTGAAGCGCGCGTAACACGAAACCGAAATTAGAAAGGAAATTGTGCAACCCCATCTGCAGTGACACTGCGGTACCGCTGATATCGCTCGCCTACCGCCTTCGATAAAGAAGCCTCTTACCGAAAACGTGATTTCCTAGCTAATAGCTAAGACTGTAATTCCAACCACAAGTTAGAGAACTGAAAGGAACTTCAGCTCTGCCGCATTCATCATCCAAGAACGCCGCAAATGTCCAATGCCTTCAACAATTCAGAACTTGCTTTGTATATTAACTTAGAATGATAATTCTCTCGACATATTCTACAAATTTGTCATCCTACCTTAGCGAAAAAACCGTATGAGTCACAATAACCTCAAACAGATTTCGCGTACTAATCCTATTAAACTCATATCAATCTCATACAATCTCATATATTTGCCATACGTTGAATGATATATGTATGAGATGGTATGAGATTTGTACGAATTTAGTATTCGTACGGGAAATCTGTATGAGGTTATTTTCATAGGGTTTTTTTCATGGGGTCATAGGGATTTTTTTCATTACGGGTGAGAACTCAACATTTCAAGAACTTAGATAAATTCATAATCCTTAACTTATTTGTTTCTGTATCCACGCTTCGACTTCGTGGCGGCACTGACCCGTGTCGCGCGATTTGAGGGGCTGACACCTTTACCGGTGGAAAAACGTTAAGAGTGGAGCAAAATCGCAGTAACTGTCTCACCACTCAGCGTGGCAAACTCTGAGAAGGAAGAGATGAGGCAGAGGGAGAAATGAGGAGAGAGAAAGAGAGAGAGAGAGAGAGAGATGGCATATATTTACAATGTACTGCAAGGCTGTCGCAGGTTTGGGAGACTGTATGTATTATACAAAAGCAACAAGCTAAAAAATGGAAACTCAAATTGCAGGTGCCCTTCAAGAACAAAACAACAAAAAAGACCGAACAGTTCGAACCAGTGACTTGAAATAGTAAACTAACGGAATGTTAAAAATAAATCACACACTGAGGCACAATCATCATATCGAGCAACAGTCAAATCAATGACGCGATTCAAATTAACCGACCTTACGAATCATAAGCAACACTACACAACTTAGAGATGAATGAAGAAAGCGTAACAATTTCGACAACATAGCCACAGTGCTAGGGGACTTCGGGTTAGCTATGTAGTCCACACCTGTCCCCAATGCACGACTGCTATATCTGCTAATCCACATGGCTAGGTCAAAGAACTGATCGCTGGCTGCGTTATAGAGGCATTCAAGACCTTCATTAAAGGAGACACCCAGTACTGCTGAAAGCAAATTTTATCCAAACTTGTCTTCTAAAATTGAGGAGGACATTCCACTGTTAAGTGCGTGAGTGTTCCTTCGACAGGCCCCTCGGCACATCGT
The DNA here is from genome assembly GCF_055883805.1 of Amblyomma maculatum. NCBI lineage: Eukaryota > Metazoa > Arthropoda > Arachnida > Ixodida > Ixodidae > Amblyomma > Amblyomma maculatum. Next base: position 153,092,541 of record NC_139346.1, read on the forward strand.
GAACAGCAGACGGCGGTCCATTTATGCCCCGAGAATGTAACCTAGCGGTTACGAAAAAAAAAAAAAAAAAGAAAAGCAAGCCGAGGGATACGCGAAGGATTTCAAGCCCGCTGGGGAAGAAAATACGGCCCGGTCGCACTGTCGTTGTGGCGATCATCCCAGCAGCCCATTTCACACGCTTGCAGCGCCCAACGATTCCTGTGGTGTGGCGCGAGCGGCCTTTGACTCCCAAGCTATAATTTGGCGAAACTGATGTCAAGCATACTGTAATGCCTTTATTTCAATGGTATGACTTCTCGTTAAACATACGCACTCCTGTGCGAGAAGAAAACGCCATGAAGCGTTTGTTCCTGCGCGAGTAGCACATTCGACACGGAGGCCTCTACTGCCTTTACGCTATTGCTCCCCGATGAGCTGTATCTTCCAGAGAACAGGCTCTTGATGAAAGTAACAAAGCGCGCAGCGCTAGACCAGCCGAACAGCCACGCGGACGGCCAAGTGTATCGATGCTCGCTCCTAAACAGTAAAAAAAGAAAAAAAAATCCTGGTGTCGTACGTGCTTGCAATTTCTACGGCTTCCGCACCATCGCTTTTGCGCCCGTGCTCTCCGAATCCTATATTCAAGCAGCAATGGCCGATCATCGCTCGGTGGCCATACTAAGCACCTTCGACAGGGAATAGCTTGGCCGGATACCATGCAGAATGCAACGCTATCGGACAACCATTGGTCACTTAGCTTAGGAAGTCCTCTTTGGCCACCATGCATGATCTCGCAATTCAAACAATAGGTCACAAGCCCGTGCTCGTTAGAAGGGCGTCAAAAAGAAAAGAAAAAAAAAAAAACTGTGGTAACTATGCGACCAGGTCGCAGCGGCCACGCTTCGATGGAGGCGAGCTGAAAGACGCCCGTGTACCGTGTGATATGTATGTGCGCGTTCTGGGATGTCGAATTCAACCCCCCGCCATTCACCTCGACGACACCCCGCATCCTTGCACTCTCTCTTCCATCCCTTCCGCCACTGTATGGATCAGACGCTCACAAGGAAGCGAGATAATTATAGAGTCCTTTCCTTTTCTCACAACCATATTTTCCCGCTTTATTTCCACTTAAATTTGTGCAGCTCTTGTGCTCATTTCACTCACAGCGCACCAAGACAGGACGAAAGACGAGGAATGAAACACAAACAAGATCCTGTGTTTCTTTTTCCGAGCCCATAAACCACCATCGCCGCTAGTCGATAGATAAATCAATGGAGAATTCCTTAAATCTGGCAGGTAATTGTTACCGGTCACATGGGACTTTGTAACTGCAATTACCTAATAAAGAAGACGGAAGCCGTTCCAGTTGTCTTAAGTCCTCAAACACATAAAGATAGTACAATGCAGAGATATGGCTTTTCAGAAGAAACCACAAGCTGAATTTCCTCCCTGCTTTGAGGTACGCCTAAGAATTCATCACCAGCCGGACTACACCCACTGCAGCGCGAAGACCTCTCTCATACTCCACCAATTAAACCGATCTTGGGCTAGTTGCATCCACTTGACCCCAGCGAACTGCTTAACCTCATCCGACCACCTAATTTCCTGCCGCTCCCTTCTACGCTTCCCTTCCCTTGGAATGCAATTAGTTATTCCTAGCAACCATCGGTTATCCCCTCTTTGCACTACATGTCCTGCAAATGCCCATTTCTTCTTCTTGATTTCGACTGGAATATCATTAACTCGAGTTTGTTCCCTGACCCACTCTTCACGCTTCCCATCTTTTAACGCTACACCTACCATTTTTCGTTACATAGCTCTCTACGTTTTCTTCAACTTTACGGAGTACTCATTTAGGACATTCTGGAAGCATTTTTATTTTTGTTCCCCTTTTTCATATTGAGCGACTTTATGTATACGGCAAGCAGGTCGCAAGATATGCTAGCGTTCAGCGCGCGGTGCGTAACAGTACAGACAGCACATTTTGAAGCTCCTCCACGAAATCAAGGCGAAATATGTCGCGTGAATAAGGAAGAGCGGCGCTAAATCCATCTGTCAGCTAGCAATAAAGTCATGTTACGCTTAACTGGACATGTAAATAAGGCCCATTATTTATTTTTTTACGACGCCTAATATGAATGCCTCACTGAGAACGAAAGAGAGAGAGAGAAAACCAAGTTCGGCTGCTGAACTCAGCTTGCAGATAACGCTGAATGACTCACCGCATGCCGCCATATGTGCCGTCTGCGCAGTCGCCACACAACGTGCAAAGCGAGTGCGAGGCCGCAAGTCGTATTCAAGCTGCGGCCGACAACTGGTTTCGAGAGAAGCGACGGAAAACCTAGATTGCTTAGCTTAACTAGCTTAACGCCTGAAAGTGGCCCTGAACAAAAAGATTGTCGCCCCCAGCGCGAACCTCGTGGAAACGACGCGGCCACCAAAGCTTAGTATTTGCGTTCTGAATCATGATCGCTCTTTCTATGCCGCAGTCGGCGTACAGCTTCGGTCAGCCACGAGGGGAAGAAGCTTATCTTTTGTATGTTCACTACAGGCTTGACTAGATCTTTTGCGAGGCACCACGTTGTCACGCGTTGATGATTCCGCCACGATGATCCGGACTGCCCTCGACAACGCAAACTAGCTATCTGCACAGTTCGGCATCATGTTTAAACAATGCGTAGTCGAGCGCTGCAATAACTGCGCTTCCCACGACTGTCCAGAGCACGTGATGGTATCGTCACGTTGCCCTGTTCGCGCCGAGGGCACAAATTTACCCCATTAAACAGGACGGCTCGATACAACGCTGACAACGCCGAAAGTCTCGGCTCTAACCGCACATATCGCTGCGATCGTTTGTGGCGCCTGTCTCATCGCAGATGAAAGCAAGGCTTTCCAGGCCTGCGTGCGGTGATATGGTGTCAGTAGGTCACATGTGGCGAACGGTCTATACGAGCTTTGTCGTGCTTTTCTCTAACGGGCTCAAGGACCGATACATACAACTGCGGAAGGCAGATAGTGTTCGTGGAACCCGCGGAACTGAAAATGATCCGAGCCACCAGACTGCCGCACAAGGTCGCGATTGTCCCAAAATCTCTCGTGATCCGATGCTTTGGCTCATGATGAGATTCGTACAGTAATGAGAACGAAGTCGCGGGTTCGAGCTGCGAGACCACATTTCGATGGACAGTGCCACTGGAAAGGAAATGCGCAGTAACTATCAACCGAATAGCTTAAAGGCGACGTGATAAAGATAGAGTCATAAAGGAGGGAGAGAAAGCGGCTGAGGGTGTGTGTGTGTGTGTGTGGGGGGGGGGGGGGGGGGTCGGGTACAGATCAATTTCTACTATAACTCAAAGGGTGAAGGTTCGGGTTAGTGGGACATAGCGCAAAAAAAAAAAAAATAAAAAAGGTGGGACGAGACACAGGCGCCTGTGCCTTTTCCCTCCGCTTTTGTTGCACTATGGAACGGCGATAATTATGAGGGTATACTTGATGTCCCATAGCGCAGCAAAAAAGGAGGGACAAGTGTCTTGTCCTGTCTCTCTTGTCGCGCTATGGAACACGAATTTCGACCACTTGGGGATTTTGCGAAGCGTACTGACATCAAGTACCGAACGGGAACGGACGGACACCTCTGTGCACGGGATTTGCTCCCTCCACACCGTGACCAAAGGCTGAACACCACAGCAACTCAATCAACGCGGCTAGTCGTTCAATTCAGTGGAGGTGACACGACAGAGCGGCCGAGTGTCGTGTAATTTCATCGCGCATCAAAGGGTCCCGGCTGGTAGAGACTACTGCTCTTCCTTCATTGCCTAAGATGCAGCTTATAGGCACGTTAACTACAACTACCGAATGCGACGCGGCTCCAGAGTCGTCGGTTGGTAAACACTGAAAACGCCGCTCTGGTAAATAACGTGTTGCGACATCAAATAGTGCTACGGCGAAGTACGAGGTTGGCAGTGTCGTGACGTTAGTTCGATATCCCGTGCATGTGTACCGGCGACAGGACGCAAGGTCGCCCGGAGAGAGGAATAATCGATCAATGAATGGCGCAGCCAAGACGAACGGCCACGTCAGAGAGTAAACGGAGAAGAGAAGGAGGGTTGCAATAGCGCGGCAACCTAGCAACGAGGGCTGACGCTTGGCGTCACGCCGCAACGTGACCGGTGTCTGAATGAGCGAGCGAGGTAGCAACGTAGTTTTCTTCTTGTCGGACCTTTTTGCTCGGATCCGTCAGAATCGATGCGACAGGGCAACAAGTGGCCTGGTCGATAAACCGCCGGCGACATCGCGGCCTTTAAACAGAAGCAGTTGCTTGAGCTACAATTCGTGCTAATGATGTGTGATGTGAACCACACATTAATTAAAATTTCTTACGTAGGCTCTCATTTAAATATACACTCAATTTCTTCCCCTTTCCTCCCTTTGCTTTCCCCGACACATGTAGGGTAACCTACCGGGCATAGCCTAGTTAACCTCCCTGCCCTTTGAGAAGATGTAGTGCCAAAACGGACGGTACTCAGGAAGGGACAGACAGGACAGGGGCAGACAGAACAGGCACATGTCCTGTCTCTTTCCGAGTGCCGTCCGTTTTGGAGCTACATCTTTTCAAACGAACATGAACCAACTAGCCCCCAGCAAGTATTATTGTGCAACCTCCCTTCCATTATGTTGTTTCTCCTTCTAATGTAAGCTGTCAATCTGATTCACGCACCAGTGCAAACGCCGGTGTAAACTGAGACAGCACGTTAACGGCCCAGGAACGCACGCACGTGGGAGTTCACGTGAGGTGAAAAAGCTAAATACATAAAATCAATATGGACAGATATCCTGCCGGATATATTATGACATGGATTGAAGAAAACTAAGCGAAGAAATGCGGCGCCGTATACGCAGTTAGCAAGCCGATTATGATCCGGATGGCAGACCCAGGTGTCCTCAGCAAGAGAGCTGGTTGTGTAAAGATAAGGGTCATAATAAAGGCGAGCGTACACACGTGCCTTCGAGGCGAGCGAGGGGCTAAATCGCTGACCCCAATATGCAGACCAACCCCCTCCTATCACAACTGCAAGCGCGTCCAATTACCGAGTGGCTGCCACAGTGTCCATCCAAAGGACGCATCTAATTTAATTGCACGCGTTTTCTCTATTCGACCTGTCGAAGAGAAAGCCGGGGGGGGGGGGGGGGGGGGGGGATATATCAACTCTCCAAGCGGGGAAAATAAAGTATGCGCCACGAGCAACGCACTTTCAAAATGTTCTTTGCTGCACGGCAAGTATAGACGACGGCCTTAAATGGCAGGCCGAGGAGAACTGTGTCCAATACCTTCCAAGTAATTATCAATTACATGACCTCTCTTCTAGCTGTGATGACATCATTTGTCCTCCAGCAAAAGATCCAGTTATGGCCGAGAGACTGTCACTTAAATACATCCCCACCAATCGATTCCAGCTCGCGACGTCTACATCGAGGAGGACTGCGTAATTACTGTTTCGAAGTGAATGGCGGCCGGTAATGGGACCAGCCGTGCTTCGTCGTTTCCAGGTCGGAAAAGCTCCGTGGTCCCCTGGTGATTAGACCAAGGTAACTTAAAGACAAGGGCCACACTGAGTTTGTACTCGGCATCCCCTTTAAACCAGAGCGGCTCTTTCAAAGGACAGAGGCTGTGAAAATTAGCGAGCAACCATACGAAACAGCGAACGTCTAAGAGACCGAGCCGACTGGCTACAAGCGCCAACGCCGATCCGGCGAAGCGTCTCGCACAGCACTCATTTGGCGTTTCGCCTCGCGGCCACATATAAATGCCCGCGGATCCGGTCAGGTACTCCACTGTTCCGACGACTTCCTCGTCCCATAAACCCTTTGCGATAAAGCCATCACCTCCTTTGGAAGAGGGACTTCCATCCCGCAAGTCGAAGGATACGTTAGGGCATCGTGCCTAGCCGCAGAGTGTCGTGCTGCCGTATGTGCCTCTCATGCCAGTAAGCGCCTCGCAATGCGAACACCTTTATAGCACCGGCAGCGTACGTTGCCCGGCCCCAAAGAGAGGCTCCTGCAACGACCACCAGCGTCAAGAGAGCACATCGCGTCACTCATGCCGTCCGCTTCTCGTCACGCTGAGTGTCGCTACGGCTCGCATACGGCGAGGTGGAGAACGACGTTACCAGGAAGAGGAAAAGGCGCCGCAACTCTTCCCACTCAGAGGGGATATTCCCGAGTATCGTCGCGATAAAACGGGGATGGCGGCAGTGAAAGAGAGAACAGTGAAGAGACAATGAAGAAGTGAATCTCAACGAGCAAGCTGGTCGGGGGAGATGACTGCCTTATACGAGTAAGCTGGCCAACCCATCGCTCGTTAGGCACGCACGACCGGCTGATGCCACGCTGACGACGATTTCGACCGTGCGCAGGCGGGGAGAGCCCTGTGAGATAAGCGCCGATATAGGCCACCGGGGCTATATAACATCGCAGCCACTGCCTCACCTGGCTGGAGAAGAAGAAAGGAGAGAGGGAGAGAGAGGGTGAAGGCGATTTAGAGCCGCAGAGAAAGCCACGTTCCGAGTGGATAAGCGACTTGTCCCATCGTCGCCCCGTGTCGTATAAAGCGCGACACGAAGGCACTAGAGGGAGAGCGTCCGTGGTACGACGTACAATCTGCAAGAAAGGCGGAAACAGGGCGTAAAATGCCTTCACGGCTTACTTCACAGAGCCCGCAAATACCGAGACCATGTGTGGTCCTTTAAGCCTACCCGGTAAAAGCAGTTCTGTCAAACATTCGCGGCGAACGATATCTTTAGGAGAAACGCCGCCACCCGCATGTTCTCATAAAGGAGGCGATTACTTTAATCCTTCTACTCTGACTAAAGCCTTTCACCATAAACTGAGGCCTCATATACGCGACGTAACTTCTTGAGCGAGAACATGGGTCTAGGGTGGCAGCGGGCAGCCTTCTAATTATGGTAGGGTAGGCCTAAGAGGTGGCCGGAGGGTGTTTATTTTAGTGGGCGGCTGGAAATGCGTCTTTCATTAAAAGTTAGATGTCACCCTCTTCGTTACGCTGCTGCACGGGCTTCTCAGAGGGTGGACATCTTGCGGAGGATGAAGTCAGGGGTGGATGGATGGTAGGCGGGAATGTTCCACTACGGTAGAAACAAGCGGCATTGATTTTGGCCCCATGGCATCCTGACAGGCGGAGCTGTCTAGACGCGTATGCGCACCAACTAAGTGCAACTACCAACTGACGCCGAGCCCGCCACCGCATTCGGCCTCTTGATGTGACCAGCGCACCTGTCAACTCGGCCATGTCACGTGCTCTCATAGCGTCACACATGTCGACCAATCAGCGAATTTCACGACAAACAAGGCCGCATGCCGCTTCTTTTCTCTCTCTCTCTCGATAAGGCGTCTAATACTAGCGCATTAATGTCGTCCTACGTGGTTGACAGGTGTTAACGGTGAGAAGACAAAACAGCTGACACTCTGAAGTTGAAACCTCCGGAAATCGGCGTGAAGTACATGCGGTTTCAAACATGTGTGCGGGCGTCCCAGTACGACGTCAACGCCAACCGCAGTGAAGGCCGTCGCCGATGCGAGCATCAAACGCGCCACCGTCACCACCTCCGCGACTACATGACAAGACGCGGACACGCTCCGCAAATGTGGCTTCCCCGCAAGCATCCGAGTGCAGTGGCAAAGCCAGCACCACCGTTCACAGGGGAGCCCATTTCACCCGGGGCAGCAAGAAGAGGAAAATTGCTAATCCGGGCGGTGTCAAGGTTGCGCCGCACCCTTCAAAGCAGGCAATACAGACTACGCCGCTGCAGGTTTTCCGTAATGACATGCAGGGCAGCACGCGTGCCGCGATCCATCAGAATTCGAGCGTCGTCGCGGCTGGACGGAGGCCCAAGCAGGTGTCAAAATTGCGGCGTTCAGGTATCAGTATGCGTTGTGTGGTGCGTACAACCAGCGCTGAGGTAAATGCGAACCGCAGGATGAATCTTAGCTAGGGAAGATTCGCCACCAGCGCACTTAACCGAAGTTGAATTTCGATGGTGTTAATACCGAAACGTAGAAGCGTTTATAGACCCACCTTGCATTTCCTCTCGAGCAAGCGACATCTCTATCGCGTCGTTTTTTAGGGTTGATACGACAATTCCGAGACTATAACGCCAGCTGGAAGTTAACGGATAGCTATTGCTTTAATAGTACCGCACTTCTACTAGTTTTTTTTTTCTTTTTTCTTCATAAATGCATTGCGCGTTATCTCACGTTGACTGCACAAAGGGCCGTCGCCCTTTCGCTTAACTTCACTCATTCGGACAGCCTGTTTCATTTATTAACTGTCTCCGCTTACGTCCTGAAAAAACACTTAATAGAAAACAAAAAAAAAAGTAGAAGACGGAGAGAACGCAAAGATTACTGGCCAGCCTAAAGCTGAAGTTACGTAAATAAAGAGCACCACGAAATTCGCCTCGGCAGGTACCGACATTTAACGACAGGCACCGTTTCTCAGACTACAGTATTGACATGCGCAAACTAGCCCACGAAGAAGGTGGTTGGAAGCCTCTGCCGAACCTATGTTCAGACTAACGTTCATACCAATGTTTCGTCAAGAGGTCTTGATTGTTTTCGCCCGTGGATGCCAGTCCCATGTCAGCTTGGCAAAGCATGAGGCACTGTCTGCCAACGGTAATATGCTTACGTAAAGTATACGCGCGGGTTAAGAGGAATGCCTCTTGATAAAGGACGACAAAGCGCGCGTGACACGTCAAAGGAGAGATTGCGCAACACAATCCCAGCTCCGTTCTCCCGCCGGGGACCACGTGACGGTCGGTGTTTGCCGGAGATTCTCGCGGATAAGAGAACACCTGTTTGCACAAGTGCGCGCCATCGATGTGGGGGCACTTTGCTATATGAGGCAGGAAGCGGGACGTTTTTAATGCCATGGGTTTCCGGGGAGACAGTCGCAGACGTTGTTGTTCCAGCGAGCAAAATGCTTCAGGGAAGATTCTCGACGCTAACGTCATGAGCATGCACTGTAACGCAGGTTCGTCTACCCTTTTTTTTTCCCCATGATCAAGACCTCGACTGTTCTGCTTTTACAGCCCCTTTCTCCGTTTGTATTGCCAGAGAAAAAAAAAAAAAGAGAGAGAGAGAGAGAGAGAGAGAGAGAGAGAGAGAGAGAGAGAGAGAGAGAGAGAGAGAGAGAGAGAGAGAGAGAGAGAAAAGGACACCCCATGATTGATTTAAAACTGATTGATTTATAGGAAGGGAAAGGCGCGGTAACTGTCTCACTAGTTTTATGTGGACACCTCAACCGGTCGTAAGGGAAGGGATTGATTGATTGAATGTTCTTTATTGAATGGGAAGGCTCATGGTCATGGATGGGGATAAATGGGAGTAGACAGAGAGGAAGGGGAATCTATAGACGACAGTGCAGTTTTGAGGAAATGAAAAGCGCAGTAACTGTCTCATATACGGGCGGACAACTCAACTATGAGGTGAGGGAACGTTTGGAGTGAAAGATGAAATAGAGGAGGAAGAGGTGCCCCAGCGGAAGGCTCCAGAATAATATCGACCACTCGAGGGTCTTCATCCCGGCCTCGGCGACCGCTTTTCGATGGAGGCGAAAAGTAAGGCTTGTGTGCTGTGCGATGTCAGTGCACGTTGAAGAACCCCAGGTGGTCGAAATTTCAGGAGTCCTCCACTACGGCGTCTCTCATAGCCTGAGTCGCTTTTGGACGTTAAACCCCACAAACCAAACCAATCGAGGGTCTTCCCCGTGCATCGAACAAATCGCAGAGTTCACGGGCGTCTTTTTTTGCGTGTTTTCGAACTAAACGCGGCCTTCGCAGCCGGGTTCGAGATCGGGTACTCAGATTCAGTACTCTGGACGACAGCACATCCCTAATGTGAAGACCGCTGCTAAATAAAGAGGCTGTGAATAATAGAAAGGCGAAGGAAATGTTCCATGCTGCTTGGAGAAGTTAAGAACATTTGAAAAACCATGTTTAGCATCTGCGCTCCGGTACGCTCAAACCTGGTGTCGAGATTACCCATTGCTTGGTCCGCAATTCACTCTCAACGAGCCAGTAAAGGACCCCCTCCCACGCATACACAAAAAGGAAGAAAGAAAACAGTGGCCATGAAAAGAAAAACAGAGGATTTATCTTTTCTTGCTCTTTCCTTCAGCTTTATTACCACAACTAAAAAAAAAAAAAAAAAAAAAAAAAAAAAAAAAAGAAAGAAAGATTATAACTAGGGTTCCGGTTGTCGCGTAAATCCTTCACTGAAATGAAGCGAGTCAAACAAACATGTTTTCGTTAGTAGACTGGCGCACAGCGCGACGGGGAACACAACGACCTCGAACCGTAGGCGCACTCATGCATATGGCGCGGCGAAGTGACATATCGTCAACGCTCGCGCTTAATCAGAGAAACCTGCCCGCGCGCCCGTGCATTTTCTCGGGCAAAGAAAAGTTGCCTCCGATAACTGCGTGGCGGTGAAATGGAGCAGTTTGCTTGGAATGGATGTCACCCATACGGGTCGTCGTCGAGCTGGGCGCAATGCCGACAGCTAGGAAATAAGGAAAGAACTAAATAAAGAACCATCGCGCGGAACGTCGGTCACAAATGGGGGGCCGCTTGACTGTGACACGACACAGCTGTTCAACTGCTCCGTGAAAGTCAATGTGCGTTAAGGACGGCGCAAAAGAAAATATCAAGAGAAAAAAAAACGCGGATTCAGTCGCTAAAAGCTGGGCGCTACTGCCGTGGAAATGCGTCCCCACCTGTCGCGCTTGCGAACGGCGACAGATAGAGAGATAGAAAAAGGAATAACTTCGACGCAGCGCAGGCTCGGAGGTCATGCAGGACAGGAGTCATCGGGGTCACTAAAGCCAGTCCGAGGCTAGCCAGGCCCGGTACGTGCGAGGAGAGCGGTATTGGTAATTAATTAATGACAATGAGGCGGAAAGGAAAATATTTCAGATCAGTACAGCGTTTACGACGACTGGGGTCAGCAGGGGAAGGTCAGAGACATTCGACAAAGGAACGGGCAATAGTGAGATGTGTACTCGTCGGCCTCGTCTGGAAAGACGGAGACCTACACGTTGCGAGGGTGTGGTGATGAGTGATTACCCCGCTTTTACTCGTGTTCTCCTTCTTCGCCTTTATACTCCGTTTCATACATCAAGTGCAACACTGCCAAAGCTAGAGCCCTTGTTTGCGCTCCCGGCATCCGTGATGAAAAATAGTGCCTGCTCTTGACGAGAGGAAATAACAGTTGCTTTGTCTGCAAGCTTAATAAATCTTACATTTGTCATCAACTCCACGAAAAGCACCTTTTTAAAGGAGAAAAGATAGATTTCGATGAGTTTGGCTGTTTTGTTTGTCGTTTTCGTTCGCGTCGCATTTTTGCTGCCCCGCAACTCTGCCAGCGGTGCCCTCCAAGCAGCGCAACGCAGCGATCTCGACTGCCTCTTCGAAGCGGAGTTTTTCTATAAGATCTGCACTGCGAAGATGTTTAGGCACGCGAAGCAAGTTATTGCAAACGTGTATGCTCGGAATAGAGCCCGTTTCCGCAGGAACCACTTGGCCACAAAACGAGCGCGTAGTGATACGGCTTTTTTTTTTTTTTCTTGCGGACTACTTGCATAGCTTTCGCTGAGTTGCACCTCATGTGTGAAACGGAGCATAGGCTTTCTATAAACCTTGTGAATTCTCTTACTACATCTCCCTCCTCTTTTTATCTTCCCCTCCTTCCCATGCCAACCATTAAGGCATCTGTTGTTGTCGAGGTGAACTTCGATCCGAGTAAACTATGCAGTGCGAAGGAAAAACCGCTACCGACAAAACGCGGCTCGCAAGAGTTATGACGCATTTCTGCATTAGGAAAAACTAATGCCCACTTACAACCAAAACGTGCTCTGCAAGTGCTGAATACGTGCAAAACACCGACGAGAGTGACTTACTGGACCGCGCAAAGCTTTGGATGCGCTACTCTGCCGCTGCACCACTTCGGTCGACCTTGTTTAATTTCGATGTGTAGTATGCGTAGCGACAGCGCAGACTTTCAACCTATCGTTAAAGAGCGGGTGAGGACACCGACTTGAGAGGCCAAAGAGTTCAAGGGCTGCTTATCGAACAGCGCGCTTTAAAAGGGGACACTGTGAATGTATACGCGCAAGGGAGGCTGTCACGCAGCGATCAGCAAATAAATGAAAAGGTCACAAAATTAATTAACATGCTTAACTAGATAGCCCCAGTTTAGGCCTCAAGCGTCTGCACACACGCGCGCACAAAGGGGTGGGGGGGGGGGGGGGAGGGGTCAAACAGCTTCAAAGCTACGGCTAGAAACCACGCACCAGGTTACCGCCCACCGGACACAGATCTATTGTTTTTTGTTGCAATCCTTGCTGCATGGCACAGTCGTGATCCCGTCGTGTGCTGTCTGCATTTTCTTTTCTTTTTTTTTTTTTTTTTTAGCCCGTCGTTGTCATTTTCTTATCGATTTTCGCGGCAAGCGCATGCATGTGCTTACGATGCAACGACAAATTTCTTTTCTTTTGTGGCATTCAAAAGTCAAAGGAGCTGGGGTCGCTGTCATTAACTGATTTATTATGCTGTTTCGGTGCACCCCTTCATATTATTGTTCATCAAGTCCTTCTGCTGCAAAATAATTGCTAACCATAATCATTTTACCTATACTGTTTTGAATTCTTGACATTATGCTTTGTGTTCTTCTTTTCTATTGTTGAGAATTGCCCTTTCTCTCTGCAATGTACTCGGTACTCTGACGGTAAAGTAAATAAAATTGCTTCAATGGCATATATATAAAAAGGGATGAAACCTAATAATAGCTCACACCGATGCCCGACTGTACACACACCGTATTTATACACAACACCGGAAGCGTACGCAGTGTTCGTACGTGCCGCAGCCGCACATCCGGCCATGCAAAGGTAGGTGCGACGTACATGGTGCCTCCGATGAACTGTGCTCTTTCCATGCCGATCTACAAACGACGACCCGTTCGGCTGCTGTAAATAGAGACTTTTACGTCTACCGCTACCGCGCCCGGTCAGCACAGCACGTGCTGATTCCTTGCGTGCGGAGTCACGGCCGGTCTCGAGGGAGAGCGTGCTTCTCGCGCTCTCCCTCGAGACCGGCCGTGGCGGAGTCCGCCGGAGTTGGACAGGAATGTGGCGCCATCTGTCGCCCTCCAGGTGGTCTGCGCATGCGTACTGACGCTGGCACGGTAGCGCTAAATTAAAAGTCTCTAATAGAGACTTTTAGTTTACCGCTGCCGCTTACAGCGGCCGTCTACCGCTACCGCGCGCCGTCAGCACAGCACGCGCTGATTGGTCCCTGCGTGTGGAGTCCGCCGGAATTTTACAGGAACGTGACGCCATCTGTCGGCCTCGGGGTTATCTGCGCATGCGTACCGACTCTCACGCGGTAGTGCTGAACTGAAGGTCTAGATCTAATGTGACCACCGCAAGAAAGTGGACTTGCGGACAGGAACACACGCTTGTCCACACTTTGTTTCTGCTGTATAGCAGCAGCAACAGCAGGAGGTATCACCTGCTGCAAAAGTTTACTATAATGGACTGTGAGCTTTTGAAACAGATGGATACCCCCGGGACATGCAGGTGAACTCTTGCACAAAAGCGGGAGGCTGGCTTTGGCACATTGTGATAGCTTGACTTCTTCGTTTCGGGTGACAACGACTACGCAAAAAAAGTTTATTTCGTAATTTCACCGTTATAAGACACCACGCGGACGAGATCCCCTCTAGTACCGCCGTAGCCACGCTACTTGTTTGACTAAAATTACCAGATATGCTGACGTCATAACTATGGAGCCTTCATCGAAGATTTAAAGACAGTAAGAAAGTTCGCGTCCGTGATCTTCGCAATGAACCTCTCCAAGTAACGACCATAAAACACGTGAAGAGGAAAGTCGCCATCATCAGCCGGACTGCAGGACCCACTGCAGGACAAAGGCCTCTCCCATATTCCTCCAATCAACCCGTTCCTTTGTTAGCTGTATCCACTTAACCCCTGCAAACTTCACGACCTCATCCTCCCGCCAAATTTTATGCCGCCCCCTGCTACGCTTTCCCTCCCTTGGAATCTAATTTGTTACCCTTTAAGCGAGTATCGGTTACCCTCTCTTCGCACTACATGTCCTGCACAAGACTATTTCTCTTTTTGATTTCAAGCAGAATGTCATTAACTCGAGCTAATTCTCTGATCTACTCCGCACGCTTCCTAATCTCTGAACGTTACACCTACAATTTTCCGTCCCATAGCTCTCTGCGTTGTCCAGCTTAAGCTGAGCTGAGGAGAAAAGCAGCTCAGCCCAAATTTCACACTTCGGAGGACGGTTTCGCACGGGAACCGTAACTGAATGGCGTGCGAGGATGTTAAACACAAGAGAGAACGTCAAGGAAGGTTAAGAAACGTGCTACGGAGATCGGGTGCGAAAAACTGAGGGACCCGGTAACTGTCTCCTTTTGTAGAAGTCATCGCAACTGGTCTACGCCAGGGCAGAGGAATGCGGGTAGCAGATAAGGGGGAGCGTTGTATGCGGCTGACGCATCTAGAAACTTGTCGAGAGGGGACAGCAATGACTCACGACAGATACGCGCACCGACAAGCCGTGTTTGTCTCGACCGAGTACTCACTGCTGTGCATAGCTAAAGGAAAGAGATTAGCTCGAAGTCGATGGTCACAAGCCCTTGTCTTGTCCCGTCTCCATTCCGCTACGCGCCCGTCTCAGGCTTGAGCAGAGAGAGATCTCGATCGTACAGACGCCAAATATGGCTTGGAAATGCAAACACGTCCACGAATTCCAGTAAGCTGTTAGTCGGCGCCGCCTTGTGGCTCGCTCGGCTCTCGCGTGTACCTCGCGCGCGAGTACGTGGAGGAAGCGCAGGCGCCACCTCTCTGCGCCTGCTCGCAACTGCCCTTGATTTAAATTAAGCATGCGTTTTCAGGTCACTGCGCGCCCGATGGACAGACTTCCCTGGACCATCTCTTCAGCCGGGCTTTCGCCAGGTGCACCAAAAACTATAGCAAGCAATATGACAATGCCTCTAAGAGAGCGGCTTGTGACGGCGGTTACGTGACGTCACAAGCCCACCTGAATTGGCCGAGCTGGCAGGAGCTAGGTCAGATGGCATTTCGCACAATGCGGTAGCTTGTCATGACCGTATGCAACAATATAGAGGTATGAGGCAATACAGAGGTGCAAATAAGCGAGTAAAAAAAGCGCACGCACGCAAACAAGAACCCGCAAAGGGAGGGTCAAGCGGGAGCGCTACCGCGTCATAACATTACAGGTCCCCACAATTTTTTTTTCTACCACGCCATCATATTCATTTACCGCAAAGGATAGAACAGCAGAAAACATGACGAACACAGGCGCTCGATGTCAGAATATGATGCTGCACTAATAACCAGCCTAATAGTTCAGTACTTTGAATTGCTGTCATGACGTCGCGGGCAATCGCTTCGCAGCTGTCACGGCCGTATACAACCAAGACCTACAACGTTCGCCACGCGGCATTCTCCTCGCAACAACAACAAAAGAAATAGTCCGTTTTGGAAGCTTTTTATGGTGCCTCAACAAGCTAACCACCTGACGGAATTAATAGCTCAAGAATTTAGATGACTCTTGCTTGTTTAAAACAGTCAAGCTAAAGGCTGATTTCGTTTGCCGTTGCGATTGGCCAACGGAGTAATTCAGGCACAGCTCAATATTACCACTTCCCCCAATTTTTTGTTTTTTAGTCGTAACCTGCATATATTAACCTGCTAAGGCGACATCTGAGGGACGTTTTGCCCATCAGTATACACGGACGCCTGCGATGGTTATTCAATTATGTGCCCACTATGGAACAACCAATAAAATTTTGCCCATTCACTATGGCAGTGTCTGGAACCTTCTACCTTTTCCAGCCCGTTCTGCCTCCTCTTAGGAGTGGCGTCGTTTTTCATGGTTTCGATTGCGTAAATCTGGCCCAACGCACATGTGTGGTTCGTTTCATACGCTGTTCGTTCATAAAACAAAAGCAATTCGCAAACCTAAAAAAAAAAAAATGAAAAAAAAAAAACATTCTGCATGTACTTCTGAACATAAGGCGCGACCAGCGTACACATAAGCTCCCCACGAACGGTCGAAATAATGGGAGAACCTGCTCGAAGCAGAAGCGCGACGCCCGCCAGGCCAAACCTGTTCTTAATTCCTAATGGTGCAGAAATCCTTGACGAAGAAATCCCAACTCAGTTTCCCTACATTCTCTTTCCTAGTACGTTCTCTTGTTTCTTTTTCTGTTTCGAAAACCGTGCACCGTGAATAAACTTCGTTTCAAAACAGAGATCACGGTGAAAGCACTGTTCCTAGAGGTTCAACCGCGCGTCGTCTCACAGCCCGATAGAAAGAATCCCAGCAGCTTTCCCGGCAGTTGAAGCGGCCCTGTGTTCAATGCTACAGTCCAGTCCTAATATTTTTCTCCCGGTCGCACGTATTCGTTAGTTTTTTATCACTACACAGGCGTCAACCTTGTTCTCCCCATACAAGCGCCACCACCGGACGCGACGAGTGTGACGTCGTCTGAGGAGCGTTCTATCAGGGCGCGCTAACAGCGTCGTCGTCACAGTATACGTATAACGAGCTTATCGCCGAATCAAAAGGACCGCGCGCGCAACTCCCTCTTTGCCTCCGCCGGGTATCTGGTCTGGACTACATCTGAGAAACCGGAAACGGCCAGGCGCTGAGACTCGACGTAGAGGTTTCGTCTGTCGGCGGCACCGCGCTGGAAAAACACGTGTCTCGTGTGGCGGCCGCATTGCCAGAAAACTATCCTTCGTTAATGCAGATACAAGTTATTTTCTCTCTATCTCTGGGTTTCTTCTACACGCTTTCCGAGAAACCGTAATTGCACTACATTTTTCACGAGCCAACCAAATATAGTCGAGAAAAAGGACTGCTGCTTTGCCTTCTTGCATTTATTGACTGCACGACATAATTGAATTGGCGAATGTAATCAAAATCAGATGACCGACAAATCAGACAACCCCCTTCTTTCATTTTGTCTCACACACAACTTGCAATTATAAGGTCGCGTAATATAGTTAGGTGTCCAAGCTCTAGGTTCAAAATGCACCCTATAATTCAAAACGAACAACCAATAAAAAAAAAAAAAAGAATTACCGATCTATGGACCGCGACTTTCATGTCCAGCAATCATCTGTCGCAATCCGAATTTTGACGGGAACATTTCGTCCTCAAGTATTCCGCCCCAGCCTCCAAAAAGTAAGGCGCCCTCACATGAACAGCGTAAAAAAACATGCTTTACTAGCTCAAAAGAGAGCAATTCAAATCTCCCGCCCTTGGCAACGAAGGGAGGCATCGCGACGCAGCCTTTCGTCGAAGCGGACGGGCGGGAGCCGCGATTGCGCAACATTTCCCCAACAAGGCTCCGAAGCAATCTCGTGTGTTGGGCGATGCAGAGGCGGGAAAACCCCCAAAAGGACGACGCATCTGCGCAAATCCAGCGTTGGCGCAGAAGACGAGGGAAAAAAGAAAAAAAGAACGCACAAACAAACCTAAACCTGCCTGTGCGCTAAGACAGCTGGGTTACGCAAAAGCATGCACTATAACTCAAAACAACGTCTGTAGAGACAATAGTTCCATTGCGCAAGCCCGAAGAAACAACGCGTCTTGAAGCTCAGCCAACAATCACGATGTCTGTAGAAAGCGAGGCAAAACTTTTCAAAACACTTCCTAGGGATATTCGATCGCTTGCCGAAATGGGCTTCACGCTTCAACTTGGTTTTCTGCGACTATCAATGATTTAGCAGCCACGGCCTGAGCTGGCCAAAACCGCTTCTATCAACTGCGAGTCCAGCTGTTTCTTTTTTGGACGCGTATGATGAGTCAAGTTGTAACAGGAAACCGCGCTGCACTACAGCCCGACCGACGGAGCATTTGGTTCAGACCGTTCTTGAAACAAGACCTCCGGTAGAAAAACCTGCAGAGCTGACTGGACCGAAACCTTCGGGCTGAACTCGATCTTTCGAATCCGGCGCGCGAGGATTTTCCCTGTTCGACGCGCCACAAGACGAGCGAAGACGACACGACAGAATTCAGTAACACGACATTTGACACCAAGAGCCAAAACTGCGCGGCTGCCGAGAAAAGAGCGGGTACTAAGACCGTGCCAGCGACAGAGGGTCTGCCGGCAGTCTTGGAGCTGGTTCACCCATGCAAGTATAGTAGCCATATCCGCGACATATATGAGACAGTACGAGGCGAGTTGCACAGCAACAGGAAAGTCACGGGCGCATAAACAAAGCAGCCGGGAAAAACTAGCGCTAATATAGCCCCAACTTGACATCTAATGCGCACACTGGAAGAAAACGTTTTAGCGTTTCCTCAAAAGAAACAGACGGCGTCACGGCAGGCTAGTTTCGCGGAAAACAGGTTCATGCGTTGCATGTGACCGCTGGCGGAGACGGCATCGAGCAGCCGAAAGCGCAGTTAAACTCAAATTGGACACAAATAAAAATTGAATAGCTTACCGTGAGCAAGCAGGCCTTCGCCTTCGGGGGTCGGCGTTCCGCTGCAAGGTCCAAGCTGAATGCCCGAACTCTGCCGCCGCCGGCGGCCGCAGAAAAATCGATGTTCCCGTTGGGTCATGCTCGAAGGCGCTGAGGTGTCTCGCAAGCGCGGTTCTAGGCACACACGTGCTCCGCAGGAAGGATCGTCCCAGCCGAGAGCTCCTCGGGCAAATCACTCTCAACGGAGCGTACACACTCACCAGCTTGACAGTCAGTCGCCGGCGTGCAAACGTGCTATTACACGGCCAGCTGTTTCCTGCGCACTCGCTAACTCACCGGTAAACCGCGGACACCCTGTCCCAGTCAAACGGCCAGTCTCATCTGGGCAACATCGTAGTTTTGCAGATGACCTAAACTTGCAGTGCTCGTGTCAGGATGATTCAGGCTGGTCCATGCGCTCCATGACGAGTCCCGGTGTCCGTGCAACCAACGTGCAACACGATCCGAGCGAGTGCTCGGTGGCCGCGCGCGCGCGGACTGCGCCGACAGTACGGCTCAGGAAGCGTGGGTCGGAATACGCTCACGACAGGCTGCTAGGCTTAGCGGCGAGCGCGGCGGCGACGTCTGGACAACTTTTTCGGGTTGGATGGATATCGGGAAGCAGTCACTGGAACAAGGGACGCAAGCCTCGGTCGAAGCGCCGATTGGGACTCGATATCAGCAAACGGCCGGCAGCCGGACTGCCCGCACGGTTCGCTATCGGTGCTTACCGCTGAAGCAGACACCAACCACCAGTGCGAGGGCGAGCTTGTTTGCTCCGTTGTTGCGAGGAGACGCTGCGTTCGAGCGTACATAGGTGGCGCATCACAACGTCGCAACAAGTTTCAGTTTCGGTTTTGGTTTCTCCTTCCATTTTCTTACTGGTGATGTCTACAAGCAACCTAGGTGGTGATGAAAAATAGTAGTGGGCGCGATGGTATTAAGATGTGCAATGGCAAAAGCCGTGTTAACCAACTGTATTCGCTTCTTCGATGGCCGATTATGGCTTTCACGCACAAGCAAAATTTAATAATGTAGTCCGGCAGCTGGCTGTAAGTGAGAGACGAGGGAACACGATATCATTGTAAGGCAAAAATGAAATGAAGCGAAAAAAATAATAATAACAAAACATAACAATAAATTTAACGTGTGTACTCTCTACCTACGGACTAACGAAAGCATATTGTCACAGGAGTGAGCTATGCCAAGTGATGGGAGGATTCTGGAAGAAAGCGAGAATTAAAATAAACAAAAGCGTTCTGCTCCCTTTTCCCCTGTGCTATGAAAAACAAGAAAGAAGGCGAACGTGTTCTGCAGGACCCGTGAAGGAAGAATTGAAAAATTATTCTACTGATAAACCAAACTGTCTGTAAAAATATAATAAAATTGTTGAAAAGACAGCTTCAGTTTGTACGACATTCGAGGTTCCCCAGTTAATACTTATCTTCCACTGAGAAAAGAAGGTCAACGCGACAAATGCGTTTCTGTTCAACATATCAGAATGCGGCTGCGGGCGAAAATGTTAAATGTGGATTTTTAATTCTCAACTTTTGTCTCGGGGCGGTATATCTATGCCTAAAATATTTGGTCCTCTTAAAAAAAAAAAAAAAAAAAAACTAAAAAACAACCACTAAAGAGCCACTTGGAGATTTTTTTTTTTTTTTGTTCTCGGCAATACCATGGCTATTTTTATTTCTCATTTCTCGAAAATATTCATAGTCGCTATGTGCCAAGCATGGTGATGATGAAATGAAAAAGTGCAGAGGCGGTTTATCCGGGGTTCAAAGGGCTCAAATGAACCTTTCCCCCCCATTTTCCTTTATTCGGTTGCTTAAAAGCGGAATGAAAAAAAAAAATAGTGTGGTTTAACTCTGGTTAACCCTAGTTGAATTGCGATAGAAACGGCGGAAGTTTCTTTTGCCTGCTACATTGTTCACATATCACGTCCTAGCAGTGTAAGGTGCTACATTATTGGGGACACTTAGGCTCATCCTTTAAGAGTATGATGCGAGTGCGTAAGTTACCAGTCTTCTTCTTCTTCTAAGAGGAGGAGGAGCGTGGCCTCCGCCGGGACCTCGCGACGGCTCGAAACCTGGCTCAGTATTACTATCGCAATAAAAGCATACATATTATACGAATGCACGCTCACACGTCACCTCACCATTCACCCCCTCCCCAAGAACATGCACCCCGAACATCACGCGGCTTGTCGTGCTGCTAGGGCTGCAGCACCGCGCAAACACCATGGCACACAGCCGGAGACCATCTACGTTGATGCTGCCTCTTACACCTCTCATTCCGCCTTTGTCTCGGCGGTAATGTCAAACTCCCCCACCACTCTCTCAGCAGGTGCTGCCATTGCTTTCACTTCCGCGGAGGCGGCGGCAGTAGCCTTAGCAATCGCTACTACATCGGCGACCCTCATTTTCAGTGATTCGAGACAGCGGTGCGAAACTTTGCGAAAGGCCGTATCTCCGAACCCTCGTTCCTGCTTCCCTGTCCGACCTATATTCAGCTTCTCTGGGTTCCGGCCGACGCCGGCTACCCAGGTAACGAGGCGGCTCATTATTTAGCTCGAGGTCGTATGGTCGCTTACCACGAGATCTCTATGCACTGTCGTGAACAACGTCTTGCCTATCCCCCTCCGCACAAGCCTCTCACTAAATTGCAGCAGGTGACGTGACGCCAGCTACAATCCCGCACCTTCCTCTCTCATGCCCACTTAACCCTTGTTAACCCGGCACTGTTCACGCCGGAATGCATCCTTTGTGGGGCTCCCAAAGCGGATTTTGCTCAAATTCTTTATTCTTGCTCTGAGCATCTTCCACCAGCCGAATTGCAACTCACAGACCTCGAGCGATGGGAGGCTGCGGTGTCCAGTTCTGGTCCGGCTGCATAGCAGTTCAGTTCAGTTCAATTCAGTCGTTCAGTCGTGTCCGACTCTTCGTGACCCTATGGACCATATCACGCCACGCTTTCCGGTCTCTCACTATCTTCCTAACATCACATAACTTCATCTGCAGCGCCTCGAGGATGCCATCTAACCATCTCGTTCGCTGCCTACCCCTTCTCCGGTGACTCTCAACCTTTCCCAACATCAAATCTTTCTCCACGTCCTCTCTTCTCATCAGATAACCAAAGTAGCTGAGCTTTAACTTCAGAATTTGACCCTCCAATGAGCAGTCAGGGTTTATGGTCGACAATATTGACTGATTTGGTCTTCTGGCCGTCCAAGGAACTCTCAAGAGTCTCCGCCTGCACCACAATTCAAACGCGTCAATCCTTCGGCGGTCAGCCTTTTTCACAGTCCAACTCTCGCATCCATACATCACAACTGAAAAGACCATAGCACGAGTTATACGGATCTTGGTTGGCAGATTAATGTCTCTGCTCTTTACTAGGCGGTCTAGGCTAACCATTGCTCTCTTTCCCAGAAGCAGGCGTCTCCTAATTTCATGGCTGCAGTCTCCTTCCGAGGTAATCTTGGAGCCCAAGAAGAGAAAATCTGTCACAGCTTCCACTTCTTGTCCCTTGATGCTCCAGGACTTGATGGTGCAAGACACCATGATCTTTGTCTTTGTAGTGTTCAGTGTAAGCCCAAACTTCTCACTCTCTTCTTGTACGCGCATCAGAAGTCTTTTGAGTTCCACTTCACTTTCTGCCATTAAAATGGTATCATCCGCATATCTAAGGTTGTTGATACGTTTCCTCAGCAGAGCGTCTTATTTCCAACCCGATACGGATTTAGATCTGCGTGCGTGGGCGTACACTGTGACTGGTTTTATCGAAGAACAGACTCTATACAGAAGTGCATGAACAAAGTTAGCAAAGGAGGGCATCAAGTAAGACTGCAAAAAGGGGAATTCTTATTAAAATACGCATAGAGATAAAAAATTAGGCATTACCGAAACTTAAAATAAAATGACACCATTTTGAAATCAATTGGCTGTGGAGTATGATGGAGGTTGTTAATTTACCTTAATTTTATGTAAATAATAGTGAAAAAATACAAGATACAAAAATTTATTTAGGATCTACAGACCAACACCATGTCAAAGCTTACCTACGATGTCTTCTCCTCATGACCAGCAACCATGAACACCTTATTTTATAGCTCAGAGTGGCGTAGCAAGCAAATTTGTACGGGGGGGAAGAAAGATGGCTAGGCAGGACCAAGGCCGAGGGGGGGTCTAGGGGACACTACCGGATGCTCAATATGCAATAAAAAAGCATTCCACGTATTCTTTTTTCTTTGTGCCGTCTTGCTTTTGTTTTTGTAAATAATCCTATATGTCCCACCTTCAAATCAAGTCAATAAGCGTCTAGAGTTGCTATCTAATTGGAATATATTATATTCAGGCTCACACTTCTCGGCTGGCATCACATCATGTATCGCCCAGTGTCACAAGGACCCCAGAATGTAAGAGGGTAATGTACATAAGAGATTGCGGTTGTTGTGAGCCAAATGTATGCCGAAACGAAAAATTAGCGTACATATCATAACCTTACATTAGACGCTTACGATATACTAACTGCAAGGAATAATTTATTTGCTTAATGGGTTAATTGATGATACGCATGTTTACTTTTTCTTTTCTCAGTGCCTGTGATCGATGTTACAACAGGCCTAGTCCTTTATTACCTTAGGAAAAGTATCGAAGGACTGTGGTTACACTAGTCACATGCGCTGTTTTGCGCTGCTTTCATCCTTGTAAAAAATCATGCCTCGATGGCCGAACGCCCCTGCTTCCACAGTGGCGGACACCGGCCCTTTTTACCACACTGCACCGCCTTTTTACCACTCGCGGGGACATGTTTGGGACCACACTACGGCCGCCTAGTGCAAGCTGAGGATGTGGCGCGGAGTCTCTGCGGCCGTCTGGCGACAGCAATATGGCAATTGAACTGGAAATAGACAGCGCGAATTTTGTTTTCCTCATGGCAGTTTATGCGCGATGAACAGCGGCTTAAGATAAATCGATAAGCTATCGCGAGCTGATGTGCTGACCAGTGCTCCAGCAGCACTGAAAATTGACAGCAGCTATTTCGTTTTTTTTTTTTTTTTTTTTTTTTTTTCATGTTGGTAATATAGAGCGTAAAGGTCATCAACTGCGCAAGATTATGCTAAACTGTTTGCGTGAAAGTGAAAACCGTTCACAATAGTTCTGCGCGAAAAAGCAGGGAAGATTAGCTGCCAATTATAACTTTTCTTGCCCACTTCATTTTTATATATTAGTTTGTTTGTTTTTCTTTCGAAGGGAGGAGGAGGAGGAGGAGGAGGAGGAGGTTAACCGGCACAAGAGGCCGGTCTGCTACCCTGCAATGGGGAAAAGGGATGAAGGGATATAAAGGAGAAGAAGAAAAAAAAAGGAAGAAAAGGGCAAAAGGAAGTCATTAGGTGAAATGCACACTGCAAAGTGCGTTTCACCCAATGACTTGTTGTGCACGCTAGACGCTCCAAGGAAACGGAGGAGTTCTCGGCATGTCTTCACCGCAGATGATCAACGCTTCCACTGTCCGAGGAGCTTTTTTTTTTCGTCATTGGGGGTGGGCCTAATTCTCTAGTGCGTGGCTTAAAGACCGTCTGTCGACAGTGTGCTCAGGACACTCACAAAGAATATGTGAAATTGTTTCCTCACTACCACAGATGTCGCACGCACTGTTTCAGCCATGCCAATAACGAAAAAATAGTGGTTTGCGAAAGCAACACTCAGTAACAAGCGACACAATACAAAATGGTCTTGTACAAATTGCGTTTCATTCTGGATAATGTTAACTAGAGGTAGGTTGATAAAACGGTGCAATGGCGTCTTGCTGCTTTGTAGCTTTGTGGAGGACAAACACCGTCAAAGGTATATAATATTTTTGGTTCACTAGTGACAAAGAAGGAAACAATGAAAATACTATTCAAATCGACTGATTTACTAAGAAACCTGGCGAAATAATTTTTCACTTTAATCAATAACCATTAGCTCACTTCGATATCATGAGATTAATGGCTCAGTCAATGACTGTCAGATGGGAACGATTTCCTACAAACCGGTTAGATACTATTTTAGAGGTTCTGGAATTTTTTCCATTTCCCTTTTCGTGGTGACAAGCCGTCGGTGTTCTAAAAATAACTCGCTCCTCCATGTGGCAAAAACAAGCCATGCACACCAAGACGCGGCGTAAGTCTAGTGTTTTAGCTGACTTAAAGGAAAGCCATTCCGAAACCAAACTTACACCCTATAAATGTGCCCCGGTCATCTAGATTTATTCCAGAAATAAATATCATCCATGTTGTTTTCTTCACAAGAGGAAAAAGAAACTTACTCCAAGACATGCTGTCACGAATTAAAACTCTACGTAAGAATTTTAGTGATGCTGTGGTTGAGGCGTCATTGACAAAACCGCTTTTCCCCATTTTCTCTCTTTTTATGTATACCGGAAGAGGGTGTCTTTGCTGCAACGGGAAATAAGCCACCATGATTGTCGGAAACGTATTCGTAATTTCGAGTGCTGGGGTCTACGAATAGCAAAGAAATATATGGTTTGGCTTGGTTTGGATTGTGGGGTTTAACATTACAAAGCGAATCAGGCTATAAGAGACGCCGTAGTGGAAGGCTCCGGAAGTGTGGACCATCTGGCGTTCTTTAACGTCCACTGAAATGGCACAGACACGGGCGCCTTGCTTTTCGCCTCCACCGAAACGCGGCCGTCGCGGCCGGGATTCGATCCCGCATCCTTGAGAACAGTGGTCATGCGCCCTAACTAGACTTCACCCCCACGGCGGGGCGAAGAAATATATCCCACTGGACAATACAACTCCTCTGGATGTCCTGCAGATGTCCAGGATGTCCTTGAGATGTCCACTGGTGTTGTGATGCCCATTGGGATGGTGCTTTCATTGCCCAAAAGTACGAATGCTCACGGCGGGGCGAAGAAATATATGGTACTTTTATTTCCCAAGAGTACGAATGCTCACAACACGCCGAGTATCTCGACAGATGAGCTGCGAAATGTGATATACGTTAACGTAATTAACCCCGATTCACTTCTACAACAATCTATGATGCCACCCTCTCTTGACAGAACACCACATCTTTAAAATTTCTCTCGATATTGAGGTCTCACGTCAAAACAGCCGGCCGCCGCAGTGCGCTCAGTGCGGTCGAACCTCCGCCCACTTGATTGTCTATTCTAGCTTACGCCATTGCCTACGCCACGGAATTCTCCGCATCAGTTCTTACTAACACCGCCTGACCCCGGTGACAGAACGGACGTTCGTATTGTTTGTTCACTCTCTAGAAAGTGGACTCATATCACGACCGTCTTTGAGTCCAAGGTAGCCGGCTGGTAGCATGGAATTTCTCAAAATGACCGGTGAGATAAAAAACAACTCTGAAACAAAACACTGATTTGATTCAAACTAACGTGGTCGACTAAAACAGAGCGTTTCTCGATTTTTTTTTTATACAAAGCACAGTTAAATCTTGCGGGTTCGAAATTGCTTAATTTTAACTTCCGGTTTCTCAGAACTAATGCTTGTTAACGTCAACAACGTAGGTGGTCGCAGAATAAAGTCAGAGCGCATAGGACGACGCTGCCCCACTTATAGCCACAACCTTCGCCCTCCTTTCTGGAGGCGCTCTGCGCATGCGAGCTGGTGTTCCGCTGTTCCCTTATCCCCGTAACCGATAGGGCCAAACTGATATTTTAAACTCGCTAATATGTATTGAAAAGGAAGTCCTTCTCGTCCTCCTCCGAAATCTCCTTCGCGGTCGAGAGTTGGCTGATTCGGACGAAAGAATCAGACACAGAACACAAGTCGTTGTGACGTTTTACATTTTATTGTACAAAAAATCATGAAATGTGTGGCAACAATTTTGCCGAGTGACTCGAATGAGGTTGCTCGCACTATCCTATGCCAGTCGCTTCCTGGCGAACATTGTAGTGGCTCTCCGGTACCTGTGATGGGGTCTGAACTATCTGTTCTGGAATTGGACGCGCTTTTCCAGGCGCACCTTTCTTGCCAGTTGACAACAGCCACTTATTCAAGGTGCGCGTTGGCGACCTCGCACCAGATTTGACCAGCGCCGACTAATTACGAACAGATACTAGTTCGAACTGGTCATTGTACAGTGTATATAATTATATGTGGGACCTCCGAAGGTCAGTAAAGGTGGAAACGTTCCAAATGCGTATTCAGTGAAGAACGCACTTTTCGCTGTTAAAAAGCGAACCAAGAGAGTATGTTTCGTGTCCAGGATACTAGGGGCACTCCCTGAGCTGGCCCTGAACGAACAAGAGTAAACGAGAGTAGCTTCCGCTAACAGCTCAAACGTATGTCCTCGAGTTTCTAGCCGATGGCTTGGAACTGTCCTGCACTAGCGGTGCTGTGTTTACAACAAAAGCAACACGCTTAAACTCACTCTGCCTGTCCTGATACATTTTGTTCCCTGTGCGGAGTGCCAACGCGACCACCTGGAACAAAACTAACTCAAGTGGTCAATGAGGAACAATCAGCGGGATAGAGTGACCGTAGCTACCACCGGAGGCCAGCTTCGATTTCTCATCGTTGCTCCTCGCGCGAATATGTCTGTGAATGCTGGTAATCTGGGATGGGGTCAAGACCCGTGACCAAAGAGACCGTTTCTCGCTAGACGCCTCACAATGTCTGAACGAGCAGGGAAATGGGGAAGGGGCTGTGCATGCGACTGAAGCCCACCATGCAATATGTTGCGACGAACAAAAATAATAATACTTATAATATTAATAATAAACGCACAAAACACAACACAAGACACACTCGCGCTCAATCACCTCGGCCCACAGTTTCTCAAGTTCAAGTTCGCGCGTCGCTTCGTAAGGAGCACACAGGCGCCGCCGCGCCATCTACTTCTTCCTCCGGTAACCAGCCTCCGTGAGAAGCTTCTTCAAGACGTCGACAGGGATGTAGACCAGGTTGTACCGCCGCCTTGTGTTGCGACCTCCGTCCGAACCCCCGCCCCCGTACAGGCCTACCGGGTAGCTCTGATAGCTGGGCGTCTGCTTCTCGGCGGACGGTGAGTCTTCCATCCGGGTGTTCTCCTGAGAGTTCTTGGCGTAGCGGGTGTACAGGGGACTAGCCTCCACTTGCGGATGAAGCTTCCTGGAGGGTGGCTGCTGCTCGTCCTGGTCGGGAACCCGTGATTCCGGTTGGTGCTGCGCAATCTCAGGCCTGGAGCCGCCTCCCGAGCTTCCGCGGTGGTGGTATCCCGACGAAGACTGCTGCACTCCGTAAACGTCATCTGCTCCGGATGATCCGCCGCCATTGCCGCTTCCGGAACCGGAAGAAGATGGAGTCTGCGACGGCGTGCCATTGGAGTACTTTACGGGCCTGACGTAACTGGGAGGTGCGGGAGGAGCCTGTGGAGCTGGTTTCTCGGTGACCACTTGTTGGTACTGACCGCTTGATCTCAACTGCGACGACGTGAACTTGGGCGAGCCGTAGAGGGTCTGCGCTTGCTGGTGCGGTGTCTGTTGTGGCTGCATCTGAGGTCGCTCGCGACCGTGTTCCGAGTACTGCGGCGGTTCAACGATCGAAGTGAGTGGGCGTCCGTGCGGTCGCTCGTGGTCCACCATGGGGCGTTCGTAGAGGAAGCGTGGCGGCGTGTCCTGGACGACGGGAGGAGCATCGTAGCTGACCTCCTGCGGTCTCTTTTCCACCATCTCTAGCGGGCTCCCCGGGGCGTAACTGTACGGAGACTTAGACAGGGACCCGTAGATGTGCTGCGGTTCGCGGCGCAATGGCCGGGAGACTTCGCTGCCGTACTGGCTTAAAGACGGCCTCCGCGGCTCGTATTGCTCGGCACTGTGGTACTTGGACGACCCCGACGACGACTCGCTGCGTAAGTGATGGTGTACGAGCGAAGGCGAGGAGTTGGGCGACGAAAAGGGCGTGAGTGTCGTCGGGAACAACATGGCGATGGCTGGGAACCGCCGGTTGGGTGACACTGTTGTCTGGGGCTGGTAAAGTGAATGATGCGAACCAGAGCCACCCGAGCTTCCACCGTTGGAGACGACCGGGGGGTTCGCCGGAACGTGGTACGCGACAGACTCGGATGTCTGCAGGGCGGAAAGCGGGACCCTGTGCAGGGACCCCTCGACTGCGGTGGAGTCTGAAGGGTTCGACTCGGAGCTGGATGGCACTAGAAGGCAGAGGGCCAGGCCGCACAGTAGCAGTTGTGGTCGCTGCGAAGATTAAACAAACGTAACATGCAGGACATTGTCATAACTGAGCTCGGTTGGGTCTCGGTCGTTGGATTCCATTTGGCTCTTAAGCATAAAAATGCACTTTTTTTATTTTGCACCCAGAACAACAATAACAACAGCAACAACAACATTGCCGTTTGTGTAAAGGCAAACAAAATTATTTTTAAAGCAATCCTTAAGAAAGACACAATTTGTTTGCTGCTATATAGCACGACTTCTTGTCCTCAACTGTATGGCGCGAGCTCGTTATGTCATTATGGTCGCGAACGGTGGCTGTTGCCTAGTAAAAGAAAGGCAAAGAAAAACTATTTATAAAAATCTGCCAAGTAGGCCCACCGACGCGAAGTCAGAATTTCCGCCCGTTTCTGAGACGTTTGCTCAAAGCCTAACCCGCCGCGCCCGGTATAGAGCGCAGCGAAAGCGCCGCAACAGAAGCGGTAGTACCCTACAAGGTGATGGCGGCAACAACTTTTATTTGAAACAAAAGCAAAGAAGGCATGGTAAGTCTCACTAAGTTTTACAGCTACCGCTTAAGCAATAGTATAATAAACGAGGTCTCAAGCAACACAGCTTTCCTTTCAATATAGCTTGCCTAGAAAAACGTGATTCATTATACATCACCAAAAATATTGAGCAATGGAGCGTTAAAACATACGATGGCGAACAGACATTAGCAAATGGACTACCCCGACTTCCTAACAATCGCGAACAAATAAATATTTTTCTTCACAATGCTATACGCCGGCCGGCACAATTGTTTGAGCACTTTTTGCCTTTAATTTAACGCTTTTGTTCGTGACTTGTTTAATCTACTTCTTTTTTTCCCGCCATTATTGTGAGATTCTTTCCGCTTGTTTTCATTGTGCACTTGTTCGTACCTAAGAGAGCTTTATTCTCTCATCTGTTTTTGTTTTTTTTTCTTGCGTTAAGATGCACATATGAAGTACTTTTATTTTATGCCGATTTGCTAGACTGTGCTGATGCCAAAGGGGGGCCCATGGCCTTGTCAAGCTGTCACACGGCAGCTTTTACTGAGTGCTCCCTCCATCATTTGTACAATGATCTCAAATAAATTGAAAATGAAAAATGTCTCTGGATAAATTTATTATCCCCCAGCTGCTCCGAGTACACAAACATCACTGTCCTAGTTAAGTACGGGGATTAAGCGTACGTGCAAGTAAAGCAGTCAGTGCTAAAGAAAATCGATGGAAATTTTCGCTGGCACTGCGAATTTATGCGCCTTCGGTAAGGAAGCATACTCGCGCTTAATTATTGCCAGTAATATAGAGCTAGGTTATGGTGAAATGGTTTGCCGACAAGAATAACTGCAGACAAATTGGTCACCATTATTTCCACGAAAAAGAACACGCAGAGGTAGGAAACAACCGTGAAAAATTGTGTTATTGACTCTTCAGCGCATGATTAGTTTGCTGAAAATGAAAGGAAAAAGTGCCAACATAAGTATTTAGGAAGAACAAGACTATGCCTTGCTCTGTCTAGCCACACGTACAGAAATGCTTAAGAATCCTTTCAACCCTTGATCCTCTGTGGCTAAACCTGAGGGTATATTTGTATCTCAGCTGTCGGTCCAAACAGTTTTTGTACATATTATTTGGTTCTGTGAATAAAGTTCCTGGATAAAAAATAAACAAATAAAAAATCCTTCAAGCTCAGACACAAAACTCTGCAGCGCTGCTGCTCGCATGTTTCGTGTATACATGTCGCGCACGGCAAAAGAACAGGTGTTAACTTGGCGCGTTTCGAAACAACCATAAATTGATCCTGTTAAAAAATTGGGCAAAGGCGTCCCTACAAAAGCGATGTTTGCAATATTGGCTGAGATTCAGACACACGGTAAATATCAATTTTGCTTTTATGGGCTTTAAACATCCCGAAGCGTCTCAGACTACGAGCGAAGACGCGTAGTGGTGGGCTCCATATAATTTCGATCGCGATGATATTATTCGTGGTTCTTTTCATCACAGCATTTTGTAGCTACATCTCCTAGCCAATACGCATTATTAGACTTCTCCTGCAATAATTGTTTCAAAGCAGATAACGGAGCCGTCGTTCCACACTATAAGCTCCGAGAGAAACGGATCCTATACACGAGAGTGCTCTCAATAGGATTCCATGCTTCACGCCCTTCTTATTACCCTTATTCGTGTCAATTTTCACTCTCTAAATGGCTAAGCAGGGACTTGGTTAATTTGCTTTCATTGCATGCAACCGTGCGTCCCTGAGCGAGCACAAGAAGCTTTTCGTCCGGGGTATGAGAAAAATCTTTCACTCGAGCAACGAGGCAAAACGTCTTAGGTGCAAGCTTATTCGGCATCAGCACTACTTGCTCGCACGCCCGATGTCGCACTCTCCTCCAAAATTTACGTTTTTTTGTTGTTGTTGTTCTTGTTGTTCAGTAATCTGCCCACCTTGCTGACGCTCAGCTTTCGTCTTGAGATGCACTGCGGCAAATACAACGTTGAGACCAGTGCTTCGCGGCCACCCTAAACAAAGTTACCGGCGTGTTCTCCACTGAGACCTTAGTCTGGTCAAATGGCTTCTGACAAAGCCTTCCTTCATGTACATTTGTATCTTCCGTATCTAGCCCTCGCCTTATTCTATAGCTGCAAACCTACCAGTTCCTTTCCTCAGAACTTTCAAAATCTGAGCTGACGTCTGCCATAGCTCCACCTGGCGCACAACAAAAATTTTGCAGAGTGCTCTTATGCGCTGAATGGCAGGTCTGCATTGGTATAGCTAGTTTTTCCACGGTGCTGAGAATCTGAGCGGCTGTTGACGTGTGTCTCTTACCTTCATGACGTAACGTCGCAGGCTACGAAACCTGTGGCGAAAGGACGGGGACTCCAACGTTGACGGCGACCGCGGACCCCGGTCGCTATGGACAGTTGCTGCTCGCCGACGCCGCCTGCCGTGGACCTAACGGGCTTGAAAGAGGGTCGACGCCGCTCAGGTTCCAGATGAAAACACTTCGTTCGTCCTCGAAAGTCCCAGGATGATCACGCCGCACACACCACAACACGAGCTCTCTGCCGATCCTGGGGAGGCCACGGTGACTTTTATACTCGCAACACAGCCTCCTCATCGGAAGAAACTGGACCAACGATGCGAACCCGAAGAAAACCTCCTCCACCTCCACGGCGTTCCCTTCAGCTGGATAGATAGAAATCGAGGGAGGACAGAGTAGTGCGTAGCGAAGAGTAGGCCTATATTTAGCCCCCTTTCCCACCAGCGTCATCTGCGAGGGGAATCGATGGGGACGAGAGGGAGAGAGGAGGATACTGGTGCCATTAGGAGAAAGAGGAGAGGCGAGAGAAAAAGGGCAAGGTTAATTCGCATTTGTTTGCGGTACACCGTGAGGAGATCGCGCTAGTCGTGACGTCAAGCCGGCCAAGATTGAGAGGGGCTTTGGGTAGGGGGAAGGGGTGGCCGAAGAAGGAACAGGTTCGAGAGTTTCGGTTAGCAGACGACTCGTGAGCGCGCAGTGCGGCCGTGCAGACGACGAAGACAGGGGGCGACTTCGTGAATTCGATGTCCCGGTTTTCTTTTTGATTTCTCTTTTTTCTTCTCTGAGCATCGTATACGGTACGCGTGCGTGTGTATACGGGGCTGCTAGCGCTGACTGCACAGAGAGGGGAAGGGAGGGGGGATGCTCTTGGTGGCTTCTTGAGCAGTCCGAGACACTGCGAACAAGAGACAGATACAAAACAATAAAAACTAAAGCGAGCTGGACAAAAGCTCCCTCCATGGGCTCTCGATGCTCAAGGAATATCGGTATATAGATTCGGAATGTCGCGCTCGGCCGCCACTCTCGGCCTGGTACCAAGGCATAGGACGTTCGAGGCTGGCCTTCTGTGCGCATTCAGACGACAAGGAATCGTGTGGACAAGAGCAGCGGTCGTGGCGCCGCCAAAGCCTTCTCGGGCCGCGACGTCTTTCCTGTTAGCGCACGCCCGGCTCTTGTTTATTTCGTTACGAGACGTTTGTCATCGTCTGGATATCTGGCAGACGAGGAGCTGCCTGTGTGCATCCTTGGGAGACCGCGGACGGCGGCGGCGAACAGACGGGATTCCACCCAAGGCTGACAGCTCGGAGGAGACGTCTTGGAGACTTCCTGTAGAGGCCGACACGGGCCATCTTGGATGAAAGGCGTTTAATTTTTATGCGTTTAATTTCTTGTATTTGGTTTGTAGCGGGAGAAAAAGGGATGAGAAGTGAATGAAGACATCGTCTTCCTATTTCCTCGAAGGACGCGCGCGTGACTTATAGCGTGCTCTTGGCGGCAAGTAGACCAGGAAGAGCTCAACACTTCGGAGAATATAGGGAACATCAGAGAGTAAATAACTGTTAGCACCCTGCAGAGGCCAGGAAGTGCCCAACACTTCAGAGAATATAGAGAACCTCAGAGAGTAAGTATAACTGTCAGCACCTTGCGGAGATCAGGGAGGGCTTAACACTTCGGAGGCATATATAACTTCAGAGAGTAAATAATCGTTAGCACCTCGCCGCACTCGTACGCATCGGTACTGAATTGCACATGTGCGCACAGTGTTATCCTACCGTTGTTCCCTGCGGACCGTACTGGTTTCGGAGCAGTTTTAGTGCAAGTTTATTGAAGATACCGATCGGAGATAATAGAGAACCTCACAGGGCACATAGCTGCTACTACTCTGCTGGCGCCGTGAAGTGTTCAATACTTTGGAGAATATAGGTAACATCAGAGGGTAAATATTTCTTAGATCACTGACGGCACCTATAAAAACACTGCATCTGGAAGAGTACAAATAATCGAATAGAGGGTGGGTAACTCTTAACCCTATTCAGGCACTGGAAATGGGCCAGAACTTTGAAGTATGTAGAGAATTTCAGATGATGAATAACGTTATCACCTTTCCGGCACTTAGAATAACTAAACCATTGGGAGAGTACAGTGAGTCGTATAGAGTAGGAGTGGAAAAATGCTGCTCGCGACTATCTGGCCTCTCTCCTCTTCCCCAATATTTATGCTATTTATGCCAGGAATAACGTAGGATGAATAAATTATAGGATTAATAAGATTATTAAATAGTTAGCGAAACCTGAAGAGCCTGAGAGCGGCTTGCAATATTGTTTTAACCATATAAAATAACTCAAACGTTTCAAGCTTCTTACCACTATTTTCATAGTCGACGTGTCAAGCGGCGGCTCTCCGACTTATCAGTAATGCTGGGACGTTCGAAGTGAAGCTCTTCAGCTCCAAGAAGACGAATCACTGAAAATGATCATGCAGTCTCTCTGTGGAGATTGCCGAATTCTGGTATCAAGGGCCAGAAAGTGTGCGGATCAGAAACTTCTGTGAATGCTTGGATACATTTACTGCTGGGAGGCACTCTTCTGAACAATGGAAACGGGGCAGTCAAAACAGCGTGGGATGCTCACGGACGAACATCTGAGCTGCCCTGGACTGCAACCACGTCATTCGAGTCAACTTTCAATTTGACTGCTTCACGAATGGGTCTGCACATGCAGAGACACAGTGAGCAATTAATCGCTGTATGAGTGGCATCACTGCGACCACCAATTTTGTTGAGTGAAGATTAAAAAAAAAAAAAAAATGTCGTACCCCCTTTAATTGCACCTCTTGATTAAAAATTTCGGGGAAATTTAAGCTTCACATTTGAGGATATGACGCGACAGCGTTGGAGGACCCCGTTTGCCGGCTTCTCTTGGAAATCCTCGTTCGTGCACGTGCACTCTGCTTCTCGCCTAATAAGTAATCTCTTACCTTGTGCCTCTATTATCTCACACATAATCGTTAGCTACCACATTATAGGATAGACCACCCGACGTATTCATGACACCATTCGTTAACCAAGCCACACGTACCCGCATGCGTGTCATAGAAGTGGCATGTGTCACTCGGGATCTAACTAAAGGTTCCGATTTCCATCTCACTCAACCACCTCAAAGGAGGGAACCAAGTTGACCGCTCCTTCGAAATCAGCCACATCGTGTGGTCTCGTGACGTCGCCCAGCCCACCGACCAATCAGTGCACGATCACCTGACAAATATAGCGTGCTAGAGGCATACCCGTGATGTTTTGCCTGCAGCGCCGACAAAGCCAGCTACAACTCGATAAGTATACTTCAGCATGACATATTTTTAGGGCCAAAAGCACTACTTGACCTGGTCAAACCCAGCCAAGAGTGTCATGGCTCGCATAACCTTGAGGTTGACATTGGAAATTTAATATAGCAACACCCCACTCATAACCAACCCATGTATACCGCTGCATACCTCCGCCCACCCAAGGTTCCCCCTGGTCCACCAAGTCGACATTTAACCTTTATATATCAGTGCCAACCACTAGATGCCACTCCTAGCCGAGCTTCTGATTGATGTCAGCAGCCATGTGGTTTAGCGATAACACGTGCTTTCGCGCGTCTGGTCGGTGTAAGTACTTTAAACCCCTATCCCTTTTTTCTTGGAAGCAGTATTTCGGAAAGTTAATCGGTCCACTCATTACGCTCCCTGGCACACTCGACCGCCCTTCATCTCCGTTCCCCTAACTTCCGTTCGGCGGCCTGAATCTCGCAGGTGCGTTGGCTTCTCTGGTTGCTTCCGCTGGTGTCGGAATTGGCATAGAGCGATTCTGCGCCGGGTATAGCGATGCCGAAGCCTCTGCAGCCCAGTTTCTTATGCGCCCGCCAGCCTGATGTAAACTACCCTCGCTCGATTAGGCGTGATGTGTGAGTACTTAAAAAAGAGTGTAATTAACATGTACCAATGCACCTTTTTTAGGCCATTGACTTCATAAAAAATTATTGCTTTACATGAATTATAATTGACCAGTATTCTGGTTTGGTTTCGTTTGTGAGGTTCAACGTCCCAATGCGAATTGGGTTATGAGAGACGCCGCAGTTCCGGAAATTTCCACCGTCTGGGGTTCTTTAACGTGCATTGACATCGCACAGCACACTGGCGCCTGGCTTATCGCATCCATCGAAAAGCGGCCGCCGCGACCGGGATTCGATCCCGCATCCTCGGGCACAGCAGTATAGAGTGCCCTAACGACAGCGCCACCG
The DNA here is from genome assembly GCF_055883805.1 of Amblyomma maculatum. Taxonomy (NCBI): domain Eukaryota; kingdom Metazoa; phylum Arthropoda; class Arachnida; order Ixodida; family Ixodidae; genus Amblyomma; species Amblyomma maculatum. The sequence goes on from NC_139346.1 coordinate 153,128,449, forward strand.
CAGCGGGTCGACCAGTATTCTGTCGAGCCATGTGGCTAATAGTTATCGTATGGGCTAAGAATGTAGAATCAGTAGAGAAAAGGTAATTAAATTAGGTACGTGTGGTTTTTCGTTGTCCTCACAGTTATAAGCAGTTTTTGCAGAAGCAGAGGTGACTGGAATATACAACACGCATCAAAATTTTCCAGGCCACAAAACCTTTAAGGCCACTGCATTAAACCGCTGCGCCATCTCGTTTTGTTTCGTCAGCATGGTATTTATTACAGTAATACAATGTTTTATGTACGTGGACTATGAAGTACAGCTTTTGACAAAAGTGTAGAGCCCATCGGGTCTGCTTCTCAGCCGCGTATGTGTCGCTGATACACTGAAAATGCATTACAAGCGGCACGAAGTGGCTCAGAAGCAGATCCCCTGGGCTTTACACTTTTGGCAAAGACTGTACAAACTGTTCGAAAAACAATGTCAAGTCGACACGATGCACAATACGACACACCAAGTAGCTGATTTTTCCATATGCTAAAATGCCTTTACCACGCTAAGCTTCGAATGTCGTCGTCTTCACCTCTTCTGAGAAAGCTAAACTAAACACCGGATGAGGAGGAGGAAGATGAGGAGGAAAGGCAGGGAAGTTAACCCGTAAAAAAAACCGGTTTGCTACCCTGCACTGGGGGAAAGGGGTGAGTAGATATAAAAGTTGCTTGAGAGGGATTGGTGAAGTTAGTACAGTCACATCACGTCACAGTCATATCCCTAAACATAACAGCAAACTCATAGTCTTTCGATTAGGCCTGCGCTTTTCATAAAGCGGAGCAGCGAATTGGGTGGTATTCATTTCTGAATGTGCAACTGTATTTTGTTGACACCCGGCCGACCTGGCTTCCAGATGCAGCATGAGGACGACTACTGCATGTGACTGAACAGGTTCCGCGTGCCTTCTCTCTCGGGTGAACACGGGGACTGACCAAGGCTCGTTCGGATTTTACGGTGCAGAGTAACCCCGTGTCTAGACGACGAAAGCGGCGAGGCGGTGGTGACAGTGGGAGTCGGCGAATTGTAAGGTCGTGCCTCAGCGAACCAAATCAACGCTACCAGCGCAAGCGGGGATACTGCAGGATGTTATGCGCTTATACTATGTTAAACCGCGTGTGTGGGGGTGGTAGGGGTTATTTATTGTATATACAAAAGGAAGGATAAGATGTTTGCCAGCCCCAATATCTGCTATCTGATATCTGAAGCACCTGAACTGGGGCGGCGGAAATACAGGGATAGCGAGGAAAAGGTAGAGGAAATCAAAGAGGTGAGTGATAGGGAGAAAGAAAAGGGTGGGTAAAGATAAAGGAAATATATACACTATGGTACAGTATACAGTAGTTTGCTTGAGGCCCACCCGCAAATGTCTTATAGGTCACCGAGCACTCGGAACATTGGGCGGGCCTCCGCATTATCTCTGCGTCCTGGCAACTGTTGACTACGCACGCAGTTAGTGTTTTGTACACTGTACAAAACACTAACGGCCGTCGTGGGCGATCGGCCGTTATAAACCGCGTGTGTCAATTTTATTTTTCCGGGGCTCTTATTTGCATATGCCCATCTGGTCACTCCTAGTATCCAAGGTAAGGAACTGTTCGCACCTTGCTAGCACCGGTAGCACGCTTGGGAGCGTACACAGAAGTCTAAGGGTCGAAAATCGCTTTTATCACCCTGTCGGGGCCATGAATATCGCAGCATGATAGTATATGCACTGATTAATTACGTGTCGAAGCTGTACGTTACGCAATACCCGGCACGCCGAAGAAGAGGGCTGATTTATTTCGATGACCTGGGGCCCTCGGACACACTCTGAAATGGCATAAAAAATGGGCGTGATTGCATTTCATCGGCACTCGATCCTGCAGCTTTCTGCACAGCAGGCCATGCCAAGACAATATGAGTTACCACGGCGGATAAAACACTCTGTAACTTCTGAAGAACCTCATTGGGCAAATAACTCATAGGACCTCGCCCCAAGAATCTTCAGATTGTGCACGACTAAAGGGTGCTCACTTTTAAACGTTTACAAATTTTCATTTTGAAAACTCTCTAAGATATGTCGATGCGATTTGCGCCGGTGAATTTTGCAGGAATACGGACATTATGTACGTGACTAAGTAACTGAAATTCACTGCTTAACGTTGGAAGATCATACCTCGTAATTAAAGACCATCAGCATGGAAGGGGAGGGACGTTTTTAAATCATTTTATTCGGTGATGTGGTTCAAAATATTTGACGTAAAATGCGAATTTGAATGCTCGTTGAGCTGAGTTTCGCGCGTTACACATTTATAAAAAAGCGCCGCAGCGTGCGACATAGTTTCCAAAATCAAATTAACTCCGCTTCTGTTATCAAATATACAAACTGCGGCTATATTGAATGCATGAAAAATTCCAGCGACGACATTTATCAATATGCAATGTTGGACTGCGAACTCAATGAGCTTTCAGATGCGTATGTTTCACTTTCGATCTTTTGAAGCATGTTGCTTTTTACAAACATTAAAGATAAGGTCCACGTTATATGCGCGGCATCTTCGATTTTACTACTTAATCTTGTCACTTAAAATTGAAGCAAACAATTCATTTGTTAAGTTCAGCCAATATTTTAATTATGGCACTCTCTCGTATCTGTAAATATATCTTCGCCATGCATTGAAATTTACCTGCACAAATCTCATCGATGTAACTGTGATAGTTTTTAAAATAAAAGTAGGTGAAGGTGAAAAAAATCTCTCTTTATACAACACGCTTAACGATGTGCACATTTTGCCTTCATTATAGTAAACTCACATTCATTACAGGCCCTCTTCACTTTTGACAATCGAGATCTCTAGCTTAGCTACCCTTTGCTCGAATTACTGCGACGTCCAAAACACTCCACGGGACTCGCGCCTCACTCGCTCATTTAAGGAAGTACTTCCGCCCTAGCTGCCACTGTCCGAACTCGTCGCGTGCGGCCTTTTCGATTTGTTTAGACATGGCAGTGCAAATGATACGTAACCACTATCGTCTCCGGCGCTGTAAATGTCAAAGTGTTTGCTAACCTAAAGGCCTTTATTTGGAACAGACTACACGTAAACGAGTGATGGCAGCTGTCTCTTTGTACATTTTTGGCGTGTTGTGCAGTTTGAAAGCGTGTATTCCCGCTCCACGAACTTTACGGCTCCCTGTACTTACTTTCGTAAACGTCGGCTCCAAACTTTTTGGAACATTGCCTTCAATGAGGCGAAAATGTTTTCAATTGATGATTTTTGCTTGGCTGCTCTCTGCTTTGTGATGATTATTTTCCCGGTGTCTTGGCGGTTATGACGCTCAACTGCTGATCCTTTCGACGCGTATTTCGAACCGTGGGGCGGTGACAATTTTTTGTTGGAGGTGAAAACAATGGCTCCGGTGTACTGTGCTCTCATCGTCACAGAAACTCCCACGTCCCAAATCCTTGCACATACACACCACAGCACTTGGACACAAGCTCAATATCCTCTTTCATGGGCATTCACGCTTGGGAACGGCCTCGGAAACTGAGAAGACGTCGCCGGCACGTCCGAGCCTTCCCGACTTTCCCCTTGTTGATTTCCTGAGCGGCTTTCTTAGTCGGGTTACATTAAACGAACGCCGATGGGAAACCGAAGGGGCTTTGTTCACGAGCCGTCCTTGGGAGCCGCCGGCGTATATCAGTCACCGTTCTCAGAGCCTGACGACAGGTATGGTGCTTCGTATAGAGTCTCTCGAATCGCTGCCGCCCTTGGACATCGGACACCACCCGAGCTGTCGCTCTATGTTCCGTCACGCGAGAAGGCAGCCCTTGGAAGAGCGTGCTAGCTGTCAGGATTGCGCTATGCTTACGTCACGCTATAAAGACGTATCTTATTATTATTTTGATTATACTATTACTCTGGCCTATCTCCCTATATCGTTCCCTTCTTTTATTTTCTCTCGTTGTCTGCTCACTCTTTCATTGTTTCTGTCACTGCAGCCGAGGTGCTTCTGAGCGCGATGACAAATGCCGCGGCTGGCAGAAATATTTTCCTTTATTTTTAATTATATTCTAATAAACCACTTGATGATCACTCTGAAGTTCTTAGACGGCGCCCATGACGTTGAAATTGTTTTTATAGTTAGGGCTTCCCCGATCTCACCAACCTGCACAGCTTAGTTTCTGCAGAAAGTTTTTTTTAACCGGTTACAAAATTTATTGTATTTTAGTAACTGCGGAACGGTACGTCTGTGTGGTCTGTGCACGTGAATGGACATCACGTACCCTATAGCAATGACCTAAAATGATTGAAAAAATATTTTTTTTATTTCAACAGATAATTCTATATTGCCGCAAACCATTGAAATCTATTTCTCGCTTTCAACAATCGCCGGCATGCGGCCTTGTCCCTGAATTTGTTGCGCAAGAATTGTAGTCGATGCCATTTAAAAATAAAAAGTAAAAAAAAAAAAGAAATTGACAAATTAATTTTAGTTAATTATCCGTCTAATCATCAAGGTGTCACATGCATGATGTGCATCTTGCTATAAAACCCGCATGAACAGACAGCAAAGGCCTATCTCTCGTAGTTATAAGGCGAAAGCTTTACCAGCCCCATTACGCGAAAATACCTGTGGCGTTGGCGACTAATTCCGGTACCCATAAAGATGGCGTATGACGATTGACCTCCGTGTAGCGCCAGACTTACTATAATTCGTATCTAAATTACGAACTGTCCACGTGGTGGCGCGTGCCGCGCATCACACGAGGCAGCTTTCACCTTCATACACGTAGGCGATACTTGTAAACGGTAAAAATAAAATAAAACAAACAAACAAACAAAAAAACCTTTATATTAGGATTGCGGAATTCACACAAGATGCTTTTTGTAGTATTTGCATTATTGTATTTTTTTTCCTTGCGCAGGTACTTCTCGCTGGTTTTCTGCGTTTTTGTACCACACTGCAAAAGAAATGTATTCGTTTCTGGCAAAACATGTTGACCAATTGTCGCCCTCATCGGTAAAATACAGGTACGGGCTGTTCAAGCAATACGGAGAGGTGATGTACAAATAATGCAAGCTATGTAAAAGAGACAATGGGGAGTGCCATAAACGTAATGTGCGTTCAGTGTACGGTATTACGAAGCACTTACACGTTTTAGAAGCTGCTTTTGTGTAATTTTTTGTGTTCTCTATTTACTGGCTTCGACAGATAACGGGAGGGCGCCTCGAATTTAATGGTATTCATCCGGAAGTCGATGCAGGCGCAGTAACTCTTCCTGAAGCTCTGGGGTTTAGAGATACCAGTGGCTGGGTGAATGAACCTGCGGTGGAAGCTAGCAAAAAACGACTGGAAGATTGGTGGCTTAAAAGCAGAAAAGTTACATAGTATTAGTAATGTAGAAACAAAAATTCAATAAATAGAATGAAGGCATAGGTAACCAATGAAAAAAAAAAAGATATAGGGGAAAATAAGCATGATAGCAACTGCTACAACCCCGTTTCAAAGGGGACGCTCATATATTCCATCCAGCCATCCATCCATCCATCCATCCATCCATCCATCCATCCATCCATCCATCCATCCATCGGAATGCAAACAGAGTAACATTAACACCCATGTTTTTTATATTTACGGCTTTTAAGGCGAGATGATACAATGTAACAAAATCACTACAATACAAAACAATACATGTTCATTTGGGAACGCAATACTGATGTTGGAATAAATCAATTGAACGAATGAATAGATGTAACAACATTACGATACAAATCAATATTATTCAGCACTAAATAATGCCCCAGTTAGATCTTTTGTTACTGCAATGTGTTTGCTCCTGTTATATACATCATTTCTGGGACCTTCATACTGGGACTAGTAGCGCTTGCCAGTCAACCCCCGTTATCCCATTTAATTTTGCCGCAATGACAGCACAATTTCTGAACACACTTTGGCAGGTGAAGCTGCTGATATCTGCTATCATAAGTATACCTCATAAGTTTTACATTGTTTGTCCGATCTGTCGAACCTTCGCATGAATACCTTGTGTAAAGTTGGATGAACGATCACGTCCGTCCGTCCGTCCGTCCGTCCGTCCGTCCGTCCGTCCGTCCGTCCGTCCGTCCGTCCGTCCATCCATCCATCCATCCATCCATCCATCCATCCATCCATCCATCCATCCGTCCGTCCACCCACCTACTCATTCATCCATCCGTCCGTCTGTCTGTCCGTATGTCTGTCTGTCTGTCTGTCTGTCTGTCTGTCTGTCTGTCTGTCTGTCTGTCTGTCTGTCTGTCTGTCCGTCCGTCCGTCCGTCCGTCTGTCTGTCTGTCTGTCTGTCTGTCTGTCTGTCTGTCTGTCTGTCTGTCTGTCTGTCTGTCTGTCTGTCTGTCTGTCTGTCTGTCTGTCTGTCTGTCTGTCTGTCCGTCCGTCCGTCCGTCCGTCCGTCCGTCCGTCCGTCCGTCCGTCCGTCCGTCTGTCTGTCTGTCTGTCTGTCTGTCTGTCTGTCTGTCTGTCTGTCTGTCTGTCTGTCTGTCTGTCTGTCTGTCTGTCTGTCTGTCTGTCTGTCTGTCTGTCTGTCTGTCTGTCTGTCTGTCTGTCTGTCTGTCTGTCTGTCTGTCTGTCTGTCTGTCTGTCTGTCTGTCTGTCTGTCTGTCTGTCTGTCTGTCTGTCTGTCTGTCTGTCTGTCCGTCCGTCCGTCCGTCCGTCCATCCGTCCATCCATCCAATAAGTACTTTCTTCTGGGCGAGTTGGTTCATATTAGCAAAAGGTAAAAGACTTGCGCAAAAAGTAGATGAAGAAAGAGACGTGACAACAAGACAGAGCGCAATGTCTTGCTGTCACGTCTCTTTCTTCATCTACTTTTTGCGCGTCTTTTACCTTTTGTCCATCCATCCATCCATCCATCCATCCATCCATCCATCCATCCATCCATCCATCCATCCATCCATCCATCCATCCATCCATCCATCCATCCATCCATCCATCCATCCATCCATCCATCCATCCATCCATCCATCCATCCATCCATCCATCCATCCATCCATCCATCCATCCATCCATCCATCCATCCATCCATCCATCCATCCATCCATCCACCGTACCCTATCCCATACCTCATATCTCCGACTGCTGGGTGGCCTTTGATGCGCGGCTACTAATGAGACATCACAGTTCCAGAGCGGCTCGCTTTCACTTTCCGCGTTGATTACATATTACAGGAGACAGTATTTATGTTATCTTGATAAAAATATGCGGTTTCGCTGCAACAAAATCCCTTGATGTCCCCAAGGTCACATTACCCCCGAGGAATCAATCAGAGGGCGCCGCGAAATTTGAAAAATCTAAAGACCTCCGAAATTCGGCAGGGGTGGGCCAACTGCGTGGTATATACCTATCCGCAACACTAATCCATCTTAATCCTAGTTGGTGAATTAATGTGGAATAGTGTGCTGAGTTATATTTTGAGGACTTCCAAAATAGGAGTGTGTGGGCCAAATCTGTGGAGTGCAGGCACGTAATAAATCGGTATTAGTGGGTGGATTAAAGTGGATCTATACGGCGGATTACTATATAAGCGAGGGTTGGGCACGGAGCTTCAGATGGAAGAAGCCGCATCTGGCCGTCAGGATATAGCACCGTGGAGGCACACAGACTTAAGTTGAAGAGACAATTTAATCTCAGGAAACACATTGGATATGCAATGCAGATACGTATAAATCGACATCCTATATTATAATATATTTTCATCGTTAAGAGTATAGGTGACAAAGCCCTCATATTTTTGCCTTTTGTTTACATTTTGGCCGGACATCTAATTCCTAGAGCCTCAATAGTTGCAAAGAATGCGTCCACGACATCATAGTTACCATCACCTCCAATACCTTATTCAATAAGCTTGAACTCGAACTATACGTCAATTAATAAGTCGATCAACTTAAATCTTACACTAAACATTTAAACTACAGACAGGCCTGAATATATCGAATTATTGGCTATATTAGATACACAGCTTATTCCATTGAAAATCATGTGCAAAAGTATAGGGACGTTGCGCTGTATGCCGAACTACAATGTCGCCGGTCACTCGATTTCATGGCACGCAGTGTGGCACTTTTCAAGGCACACTTTGAAGATTTTCGCGAGCGGAGACGGGATTGGCATCGGCTAACAGAAACTAAGAGACGAAGTGAATTTGGGATGGCCTTTTACTAAGGTCTGATGTGTCGAATGGCTAAACACATGTGCGTAGAATCAATGGAATATTTCGAGATAATTAAACCATAAACGCAGCAGCATACCGCGCTATATCCAGGTGAAATGCAGTGGGATGTGAAGATTATATTTCCATGTTGTGACACCAGGCAGTCTAGATGCATTACTGACATACTTGCTTCAAACTTGGAAGATATTTAGTGAGTTATCGTATGAAATGCAGAAACAATTCGAGGCGGCGGAATCTAGCGCGCTCGGCAGTGGGCGAAAAGAATAGCCGTCTTCGTCGGCCGGGCTGGTTTTAAAGGTGACGAAAATTTTTCGCGACACGTGGCAGAAACCAGCATATCTCGTACGCCGTAATAACTGATTCGCGATGATACGATCATCTCACGGGATCTTGATCACCTCTAGCCCCGCCCCGGTGGTGCAGAGATTAGGGCGCTCGACTGCTGTGTCCAAGGGGCTTTTCTGTGAAGACTAAAAGCAAGGCGCTCGTGTTCTGTGCGATGTCAGTGCGCGTTAAAGGACCCCCCAAATTTTCGGAGCCCTTCACTACGGCGTCTCTCATAGCCTGAGTCGCTTTGGGATTTCGAACCCTATAAAGCAAACCAAACCTGATCCTCTATTGTGTGACAAATGAGGGCGTGCCGGTGACATTGAAAAAAATACGTAAAAACAAACGTTACCAAGATTCGGGGCAGTACTGTTTGTACGAATAAGCACAGAA